>NW_027202283.1:3048000-3525500 GCF_024711535.1 Dipodomys merriami | reverse complement strand
AAACTTTAGGAAAATAAAGGAATAACATCAATAAATATAACTGATTATTGTAATAGTAATGTTAAACATTACTACAATGCTGATTTTCTGAGCAATTTAATATAAAGCTCAAGGAAAGCAACGTTTTTGAGTGCTGATATTGGAGTTTAAACTCAAGACCTTACCTTCTCACTTATGCATTTTCCCTCAAGGGCGGTGTTTTACTCTTGAACCACAGATTCCCTTCCAAATTTATTTGGGGGATTATTTAGAGATAAGAAACTCATGGTCTTTCCTTCTTGGGCTGGATTTAAACCTGGATCTCAGTTCTCTGAGTAGATAGAATTACCAGTGTGTGCTAACAATGTCCAGTTTCAAGGAGAGGGCAAGTTTCTGATTTCAAGCTCCAGTAATAGCACAAAAACAAAAACAAAAGTTATGACATATAAATATACTGATAAACTAGGAACCCAAACAAATCAAATGTGGGTATCTAGATGGGCGAAAGACTTAATAGCATTATTATCACTATTACCTTTCCTAGCATTTTGAATAACCTGAAATTATGGATTAAAGTCATAGCTTAGTTGGTAAAGTACTAGGTAAAGAGCAACAACATCAAACACCAAGTACAAGTCTCAGTCTCAAACTTTAAATGAAATCTGAAATGATTTTTTCCTTAAATGAAAATTGACCATAGGAAACCCCTGATACCTAAATGTATGGTCAAAGAAGAAAATTGGAAAATGTTCAGGAAGACAGAATTTTAAATCTCAGTGATTACCATATGGACAGTAGATCAGACCATGTGTAACTTCATACTACATGCAGTGGGCTACGTTAAGGACTTAAAATTTGTACACATTTACACTCCTCAAAAAAAAAAACAAACAAACACAACTTACCAGGACACTGGGGATTCACATATGTACTTCTAGCTCAGTGCTCTGCTACTTGAGCCACAAACTCCATTTTCAGCATTTTTGGTGTTTAGTTGGACATAGGAGTCTCACAGGTTTTCCTCCCCTGGCTGGCTTTGAAACAAAATCCTCAGCTCTTTGCCTACTGAGTAGATAGGATTACAAGCTTGAACTGATACTCTTATTTTTCTATTCTATTCTTCTTTTGCTTTTCTATTTAAGAATCATTTCGTTAAGTGGCAAAAAAATCCTGCTTTTGAACACAGCAGAGAAAATCAATGAAAATAGAAGCTGTATCTGAATAGATCAATAAATGGATATATATTTTAAAAGACGTATCAAAATACAAAATAACAAAACAGAGAAGAAACCAGTTGCCAATAACCAAAACAAATGAGTACTTTATCAGAAATCCTACCGTTATAAAATTTAAAAGTACAGTAATAAACAACTTCAGATGATTTATTCAAAGATGAAACCTATCAAACCTACTTAAGGAAGAACGAAAAAAAATGGAATCTACACAAATTTTCTAAATTTACATTTAAATGCATTTCAATCTATAAAACTCTAGGTACTGATGAATTTATTATTGACTTTTCCTAAAACTTTGAAGAGATCATTTTGATTCTACAAAAATATTTCCTTAGAAAGTGAGGAAATACTATTTGCCCTCTTAAAAGTTTCTCGTAAAAATATCTGGCTGAATTTTGTCTGGAATTATACTCTATGTACTGAGCAGTTAAGGAAAATTGTTTCAGGACATTGAGTCTTCTAATCATTAAGTACTTGATCGTTCATTTACTTAGTCCTTATTTTTTTGTATAACATTTGAAAGGTTTTATAAAATCCATTAAAGATAAACTTCTGAATTGGAAAACCTTTTGGAGGGAATTTACTCAAAGCAGAATGATATATTTTAGGCATCTCAGTATTTAGAGCTGTGAGTATGAACTCCATGAACAGTATAACTTGTCTTTAAGGAAGTTTTTAATACATAGAGCATAACTAAGAAAAATTGTAGGTGATAGAGTAACTAAGGGAGGCCAGGACGTGGCCAACTGCCTCCATAGGAAGACAAAAGCTTGGGATGTACCCTGAGGGACAATGCTCCTGTCCTGTTCTGTCCTGTCGAGCTACTTGTCATGTATTGGGTACCTGCACAGGGAGGGCTGGAACTGCTCTCACAGCACCATGAACGTGGTTAGCTTGCTGCCATCCAAGGCCAGCAGCAGAAATCAGATGAAGTGGAGCAGGGATTGGATGGAGGGCGGCCCGTGCTTGATGGATGTTGCTTCTGTGCATACATGATGAAGACCACAGACCTGGTTTTGTTTTCCAATAGAGAAACTGCAGCACTGCCTGAGCCACAAGTATGTCCACTTGCCATGGAAGCTTTGGGCCGTGGAGTCCTCCACCAGCATGTTGGCGCAGCCCTCACCGTCTGTGGAGTGTAGAAAGTAGTATCAAGATTCCCAGTAGTTCGGCTCTTTCCACAGGGTCAGGGCCCAAAATGGAAGGAGCTAAGGATGGCCCCATTTCCAGGAACCCCAACTGGAACACTTCAGGGCTCTGGAGAAGGGGTCCATCAACTGAACATCCTAGCCAGACACTCTATCCATTTCTGCCATCTACATCTATTTCAGGGACTCCAACACCAGCATGGACAGCTCTGCTGTGTTTTTTTGCTGGCCATGAAGGAAGAACAGCAGTATGCTCCTGAGCACATGAGCTCTTGGGCCTCAGCGGGCTTGCTCTGGGACATGTACCTGAAGAAGATGGTCCAGTACATTTGGTGTGCCCCATACTGGCCGCCTTTCTCCATGCAGCTTAACTTGCATGTGATTGTGGGCTTCATTGTGAGAGCCTTCCTGCTCCACCATCGCTGCTGCCAATGTGGCCCAAGTAGTATAATCTTTAGAAGGACTAGGACAAAGCCTGAGAATATTATTGCAAGAAATTGGGGTACATCAAAAAGAGGGTGGGGAAAGGGTAGACAAATGAAGGGAGGAAGGGGCAGAATGTAGTCAAGCTCATTGGGAGAAAGTGAGGGAACAGAAGATGTTGTATGAAAGGAAATGTTCTCATCTGACTTATGCAAATGAAATCCCTCTACACAACCTCTTTAAAATAACTATAATCAGCAGGGCACAGGCCACTCAGGCCTGTAATCTTAGCTACACAGGAAGCTGAGATCTGAGGGTCTCAGTTCAAAGCCAGCCAGGGCAGGAAACTCCATGTCACCCTTATCTCCAATAAACCACTAAAAAACAGGAAGTGGCGCTCTGGCTCAAGTGGTAGAGTGCTCATCTTGAGTGCAACAGCTGAGGGATAATGCCCAATCCCAGAGTTCAAACCCCATGCCTGACAATAAATAAATAAATAAATAAATAAATAAATAAATAAATAAATAAATAAATAAATAAAAAATAAATAAAACTAAATTTGCTAAAAAGGAATTCATTGCCTATACTACAAAACTAAGAAATAAAAGGGAATGGTGGGTCAGAGGGGGGTGTGATTATTGTAGGTGTGGCACAAATCAATATGCACTGTATTCATAAACTGCTTTTGTTATATGGCAACTCCTTTGTACAACTACTGAAAGATAATTGACAAATAAAAATAATAATTGAATAGATGTAAAATAAGATACAGGAGAAAGAAATGGTTGATAGATACTTCTGATATGGAACAGGGCTTCCTATTACATTGGGACCCTATAGAAGAACTCTACTGTTTTTGTAATATTTCAGAATAAGATGAGATTCATAAAGCATAGTTCATTATGATTTTTCAAAAATAATTTAAGTAGTTGTTAATAACCCAACAATACTAAATTCCTATATTATCTACATGAACAAATGTAATTTATTATCATGGTTTGAAAGAAAAATCTATGGAAACACTTTTATTTTTGGTAAGACATGAAGCTTGACCTCTGGGCCTGGGCACTACCCCTCAGCTCTTCAGCTCAAGGCAAGCACCTTACCACTTGAGCCACATAGCCATTTCTGGGTTTCTGGTGGTTAATTAGAAATAAGAGTCTCATGCACTTGCCTGCCCAGGCTGGCTTTGAAGCGCAATCTTCTGATCTCAGCACCTTGACTAGCTAGGATTACAGGTGAGGGCCACCGATGCCTGGATAAAATTCTTAATTCCAATTAATAAGCAGAAACCCAGAACTTGAGGCTTTGCTTAAAAGGGGGAGTGCAGGTAGAAAGTGTAAAGCAAATACTAGCAGAGAGGCAAGCAGAGAAAGAGAGAGAAAGAGAGGGAAGGAGAGAAAAAGCGAGAGTAAGAGAGAGGGAGGGAGAGAGAGAGAAAAATGTAAAAACAAGAAGCAACCATGGGAGGAGACAGGCAAAAGAGTGTAATGAAAGTGAATATTATGAAAATAAGTAGTATGAAAATAGGAAAATATAATGGAGTCCATTATTTTGTACAATAATAAGACAATATATCTAAAAGAAATTATTTAGACAGTGATGAGGACATATTAGCTGGTGGGGAAGATATTATTTACATTCACTTAGGCCCCAAACACAATCTCTGAAGATGCTCCTGTTCTATCCGGGCCAATGAAGTGGCCACTGCCAGTTTTTGCAGCAAAAAAAGAAAAATGTCATTCTGAGAACCAATGAGAGATAATGGCCAGACACAAGTGCCAGGCCCTGGGTTTTGTTCTCAGATTTGAAAAAAAAACTATTTAATCTTATTTAGTTTATGACTTACTTCACAGAAGAAATAAATGTATTCACTCATTCATGGATGCACATATTGATACATTCTCGGGCTCATTTGAGAAAATTTACTATGAAAAAGCATAACAGAAGTCACATACTGATGGTTCATGCTTGTAATCCAAGCCACTCAGGAGGCTGAGATTTGAGGATCATGGTTTGCAGCCAGTTGGTGCAAAACCGTCTATAAGTCTCTTATCCCAACCAGTAAAAGACCAACCAGCAAAAAAACTATAGCAGTGTCTCAAGCAGTAGAATGTTAGCCAAGAGCTATAAAGCTACAGGGCAGCACCCAGTTACTGAGTTCATGTCCCAGCAGAACTGGCAGAAAAAAAATGAACTCGAATTCAAAACAGCTTTATTAGGTTCAAAATAGTTCATAATCATTGAGAATAATTTGCTATTTGGGGCCAAACAAAACAATCATTTTTCTACTAATGACACAGAATAAAACACTCCTTAATTAGTTCTAAATCATGTAGGATTTCAGTATGTGGAACTGTACCTTTTCTAATGATAGCAGAAAACTGTATGTATTATATCCCAGGACTGTAAAACATATAAAATTAGATTTGTGCTCCATGGACAAAGTTTCATGATTCATAAAAGAGTATCTTCACAGTACTTAAAGTTTTTATATACTCTACACTGATCCTTTTTCCATACTGTATTATTATTGAGCACAACATAATTGTTAGTAAGCCTTGCCTTTACATTGGAAAATTCCCAATGCTGAACTTTCTAAACTTTCCTTTCTTTTATAAAGCAAATAAAACTATGATGGTATGTGAATATCATCAGTAGAAAAGTAAGTGAATGCCACCTCTACAATGCTCTGGACCTGCTTGATCATCTCACCAAGCTGCAGTTCTGTGTTCTTTCAGGCATCCTTTCAGGCTGATTGATCTTCTCCTTAGTGCCCAGGTTAGGGTGCCCAGTAACTTCCCTCCAGTCTCCAAGGTTAGCTCGTGGTTGTTTCTTCATTGCAGAAAATAGATTTCTGTATTCTACAAAAAAATAAATGTGATTGGGTCAAGCCTCTACTGTCATAAAGATTTTATTGTACATTAGTCCATATTTCCTCAGAGAATTCCTTAAATATTCAATTAATGGGAGGAAGGGGCTTGGAGGGAGGGAGGGAAAAGAAGGCACTATACAAAAGGAAATGTATTCATTATCTGACTCATGTAATTTAATCCCTCTTTACATTCTCTTTATAATACCAATGTAGACATGGCCACATATTCACCTAACAAAACTAATATGTTACACATATTGAGAAGACAGTATACTCCCAAATAAAGTGTACTTAAATCATTTGCAAAGCCACTCCGGCCCCTTTGCCTCTGCCACTCCTAGTCCTTTTGTCCAAGATGGGGTGCCAAAGGCATTGCCTCCTGGGCTCCAAGACCGCTGCTGTGAGGGTCTGTGGGCCACAGGTCAGCATCTCCAACACCAAATTTGCAAAATGGGGCGGGTCAGCGCAGCTTGTTATGGCCCACAATTCTGCTGCAGTGTGAAAAGGAGGAGGGCTGTACATGAGGCCTCTGGTTCCAAGCACCCTGCTAAGGCTAGAGTCCTTGGAAAGCCATACAGCAGCAGGGGGCAGCCACCAGGCTGTGAACCTCCAAGCTGGCAGTGGAGACCAGACAGCAAGGCCTCAGGGACCTGGGCACCTTGGCTCATCGCACCATGCCTTGCCCATTGCCTCGACCTTGCAGCTACTGCCTGAGGTCTGGTCTTTGGGCCCTGCCCAGCAGCTGGGAGTACCAGATGCTACTCAGCAGCCTGAGCCCCCCGCTGCCAGCTGAGCCCCCAAGGACTGGATTCTCCACCAGGTCAAGTGCCTCAGGGAGACAGTCAGTGGCTGTACACATGCCGACCTCATCTGGATGGCCTGTGTGAATTTCTGGCTGCCTGCAGGATGAGCAACAGGCCTGTCAGAAAATCCCGGACTGCCAGCGGCTGCCCTAAGCCCCTTCGCTCAAGGTGGAGCCCATGCACCTGCGCTTCAGGGACAATGGAGACGATGGCAGGCAAGGAGATGCAGCAGCAGCACCACTGCTACCTCCATGCAGCCGACAGAGCCCCCAGGGCTGCCCGTGACATCAACCCCCTGGGCTGTCTGCTCCTGAACTGAGGCTGCCCATACAAGCAGTGCTCACTTTCCTCTATGTATGCCCTGCCCCTGCCCAATCCCCAGGTGTCACTGCCTCCTCTGCCACCTTTGCCCTGGACACTCAGCTGCCATAAGGGCCCCTCATAGAGTTCATAGTGGTTGAGGGCGCTTTTGCAGGACAGCCCCCAGGAAAGAGTGATAGGAGACTTGAGTCTGTGGAAAAAGGTATTCCGCACATATTTTGATAGAATATGAAATCAGATGAAAACAAAAATTATCAAATTTTAAAAAAGAAATTAACCAGGCATCAATGGCTCACAGCTTTTATCCAAGCTCCTCAGAAGACTGAGAGCTGAGGATCAAGAGTGGAAGCCAGCTTGGGTAGGAAAGTCCCTGAGATTCTTATCTCCAATTATCTACAAACAACAGCAGCAGCAGCAGCAGCAGCAGCAAAACCCCACAAGTAAAGCTGTGGCTCAAAATGATAAAGTGTTAGCCCTGGGCATGAAGCTCCAGGACAATGCCCAGGCCCAGAATTCAAGCTTGATGATCCCCCTTCCCCAACAACAACTACAACAACAATAACAAAAATAAAAATTAAAAAAAATATTCCAGTGACATCCTCTAGACCAACTATATGTTAAACATCTTGCATAGTATCCACATGCTCACTAGGAGTGTGCTGTAATATTCTAGGACAGGCTCAACAAACATGTTTTGTAAAGAGTGGGCCATATGGTCTTCAATAATAACTACTCAAATTTGCCTTGCATCATGAGAACATACAAAAATTGGATGAGGCTATGTTCAAATACAACTTTATTTATAAAACTGGGAGGGTCTCACGTTTGATTACAATATTCGGATTCTTGATTTTAGGTTACAAACACCAGTCCATAGCCAAGATCCAGAATATTCCAGTAGTTTGTTTCATTTATTTATATTAATTACAGAAGATGTAATAATGTAATTTTAAAAAAGAAAGCACTCAATTGCAATACAATATGTTATATTTGATCACCTGAACTGAAAAACTCATCTACTTACAATAGTCAATTGCTAGATTTTTCAGATTTACTAAAAGTAATTTGTAAAGATCTTAAGGTAAACAAAAAAATCTAGGAAACGTTACTCTGACATATTATGAAATATATCCCTAACTCGGTTCTACTTTTCAATAACTTAGAGCAAATTGGGGAATCCATCCAAGAGAGCGAAATTCTGAAGAAAGACTTGTCTTCTACACACTGCACTGCAGCTCCTGGATAAGAAACCAGGGATCACCAAATATCCACACTGCTTTTCACACTGTAATTCCCTCTCAACAGACTACCAGCACATAGAAGAATTTTCACCAGAACCTGAGTGCCTCACTTCTTCTGTGTATTTATATGCACTATTCTAAGGCTTGAAGTCAAAACCTTGGTTCTGTCCCAGAGCTTTTCACTGTAGGCTAGCCCTATACCTTTTCCAGCTTTCTTTGGCAGTGAATTGGAGATGAGAGTCTCACAGACTTTCCTGCCCAGGCTGACTTTGAACTGAGATCCTCAGATCTCAGCTTCCAATTAAAGGTATAATTAAAGGCATGAGCTACCGGTGCCCAATAAACTGCCCTACTTTTCTTGATTGTTTTTATTTTGTTTGAGATCAGGACTTGAATTAAATATTTGACACGTTTTCTCACTAGGTATCACTCTGCCACTTGAGCCATATATCCAGCAATCATTATTTTGAATAGCTGGAAATCATCAAATTTTCTTAATATGGTCTGTACAATTACTGTTGTTCTAAAACTCATCCTAATCAAAAAAGTCTTATTTATGGACCCTAGAGGTCATCTGAACAAATTCTCATAATATTGCTTGTAATTGCTTATCACTTTAGGAACATGATTTCTTAAATTATTGTTTTACATAGCAGAGTTGTCATTAAACAAAGCAGTTTATGAATACAATATGCCTTGATCAATGCCACCACTTTCAACATTCTCATTAATCCCTCCCCTTCCCAAACATTCCCTCACTCTTCTCAATTAATGGTAGGATATTTACTGGAATCCTCTCTACATTTTCCCCTTTTCCTCCTCTTCATTCTCCAACCTTTCCTCCCTTCACCCTACTTTTGACTACCTATGACCCTATGATCCAGCAACTCTACTCCTGGGGATTTACCCAAAAGATTACAAACCAGGATATAATAAAGCTTTCAGCACAACCATGCTTAGTGAATCAGCCCAAATGCCCCTCAAGAGAGAAATTAATCAAGAAAATGATGAATATTGACCATTTGTAACTCTCATATCTCATTTTTTCTGCTGGTATCCCATTGACATTGTATAGTCTCTGTACTGCAGTGAGCAACACGTAGAAACTGAGGTAAAAGATTTTCAGTGTTATCTGTTAGCCATGGATTCCTTGATGTGAGTTCTCTGCTCACTCTCGTTGTCTGTTCATGCCGTTGAGTGCTAATAAAAATCACATGCATTTTTCTTCCTTTTCAATTCTTTCAAAGCCTAAAAAACTTTTTCTCTTTTGAGTAACTAATTTTAAAGAGAATATCACCATCTGCCACCTCTCCGTGGCCTTGAAATTAAATGTTCAAATGGGACAATGGCTTTTTGGTGGGAGAGGGGAATTTTGTATTCAGAGGGTTTTGTATTCAGAAGATCTGTGCTTTCTAGACAGGACTTAGGTAGTACAACAGCTAGCAGTCAACTCCTTTTGACATACTTCTAGACATTTTGTTTATTTGAGGTCTTGAGCTTTTTGCCCAGGGCTGATCCTAGATTGATTGAGACCTGGCTACCTATGCCTGCCACATAAGTAGCTAGGATTACACATGTGAACCATTATGGCCAGCTCATTTTTTTGAGATGGGTGTCTTAGCAGTTTTTTCTCTGGCCTGGCCTCAGACCATGATCCTGTTTTATTTCTGCTTCCCAATCAGGTGGTATTACAGATGTGGGATACTATACTTAATGCACTTGACACCTTCGTAACTAAAATTTCTTCTAAAATTCCAAGCAGGATGTAAGATTTTTCATACTCATTATATGTAACCATGAAGAATACTAAATAAGACATAATAAAGGGGTTATAATTTAGATTATTTTAGTCACAGTGATAAAAATATCTGAACACTTTTTAAAATTTTTTGGAAAGTAGTATCTTGTAGGACCAAATAATGCATCTAACTGTGTTCTCAAGCATCTTTTATTTAATAGGATTCCATCTACTTGGTGCCATTGGTGGTTCATCACTCCCAGGTGTTCTACAACCTCTATTCTCTCATAGAATTTGCTTTCAATATCATCTGTGAAGGTGTTCAGCTAAAGCAACAACTGGCTATCAAAGCCCACTGATTGCTATCCATTCGTTGTAGTGCATCTCCATTCAAAAACTCCTAAAACGCATGCCCAAGGAGCACAAACACCTTCATCCTGAATGGAAAACTGTCCCATTGAGTGGATTTCCCCCTAGCAGATGCAATGCTCACAACATTAATCACTGTGAGCAGCATTTTTCTACCTTTTCCATGTCCCATAAGGATGCTGCTTGGAGTGGAGATTCTGGCCATTACACATTTGTGAAAAGGAGGACATATGTCAAACAGACTGAAATGTTTGAGGGTGTACAAAAATAGAGGGATGCTACAAGTCATTGGAACAAATATCAGGACCCCTCTCTGGCCAGGAGTTCCTCTGAGAGTCAGTTGGGAGAGCTTTGCAAGTTTCTAAACTACCCTGAGAGCTCATGGAAACAATATCCTGGGAAACAGAAATGATGTACTCCAGACAGACTCTTTATGCCCTTAAGGAGTGTCACAAATATACAGCGCTTCTCTGTTCCTTGGAGCACTGTCAAGACCCTAGGGAAGCTTGGATAACTCCAACTTCTATACTAATGTGAAAACTGCACAAGGCCAACCTTCTTTTGTTGTGCTTAGTAATTGTACTCTTTTATCCAGGAAAGATCTGGCATTTCCTATGCAGACATCTGAGGGGAGCATAAACAAGTGTTAGGTGTTTTGTTACTAAAGCTTGCATAGATTTTTTTTGGGGGGGTCCGGTCATGGGGCCTGAACTCTGGGCCTGGGCGCTGTCCCTCAGCTGTTCAGCTCAAGGCTAGCACTCTACTACTTGAGCCACAGTGCCACTTCTGGCTTTTATTTTTTGCTTATGTGGTGCTGAGGAATCGAACTCAGGGCCTCATGCATGCAAGGCAAGCGTTCTACCACTGAGCCACCTTCCCAGCCCAAGATAAGTTTTTTTTAATGTGTTGATTCTGGGGTTTGAACTCAGGGCCTCAGCATTGAGTTTCTTTTTCCCCAAGGCTACTACTAAAATTGGAGCACAAATCTCTTGAAATTTCCTGCCAAACAAACTCCATAACTAAGATAGGTAGAAATGCAAGCATGAGTCACTTAAGTATTATATCATGTACTCAAGTTAGAATGTGACAGGGAATAACAAAAATATCTATTGATACTATTATCTTTGATGATGAAGCCATTCTCCTTCTCCTTTTCCTCAAAGCCTGAGAGGTCATTTAAAGTAATGACATGGCTCCTTTATCTTCAGCATTTCTAAGGGTAAGTACACTGCCCACAAACAACTAGTTTCATATTCAATTATATACACACAAAATGAAATATCATGGAAAAGCAACACATATCTATTTGCAAAAAGCTAAAATGACTTCTTCCTTGTTCTCTTACTCAAAAGATCATTTGCCATGAAATAGATTGTCCTTGAAAAAATCGTGTTAAGTATGTCAGGGTTAGAGAGACAAAGACATATGTCTTCTCTCTGTGGAAGTTAGATCTAAATTATAAACATTCATGAAAAAACATATTCAGGGTCCTAGGCATACATACAAGCTGAATAAATTCTGGTATACTCATGGAAGATTGAAAGAGTGTAACTCCTTTAAACAACTCAGAGTTTAACAAACTGAATACCAGGAGGCTGAAACATGTGTTCCATATGTGGAGAGTGGGAGGAGGTCAAGGGGTAGAGGATGGTGATTGGAGGGAGAGAAGGTGGGTAACCAAACACAGTCCTAATAGTCAATGTATATGCGTGAATATAAAACCAGGTAACTTGAGAACATAGAGATGGGGTTGGGAGATATGTGGGAGAAGGATGAATGCAATGACATTGATCAAGATGCATTGTATTCAAAAAGTGACATGCTGTCAGTAAAAGTCCTTTGTAAAAGCAATTAAATAAGAAAGTCTTATAAAAAGTAAGTCACACCCCATGTCTACTGGCTCAATTTGCCTCCTCCAAGTGATCTGTGAAAAAAGCTCAGCTGCTTTCAGATAATTACCTCAAGTTTCTTCAGGAGGAATTTCATTTGCACTGCGGAACTCAGAGAGTGCTAAGGCCACATCTCTGTGATTTCACCTTCCAAGTCATTCATCCAGGTCATCATTTCTGTGACTCTCGATGGAAATTTCTCCATCAGAAGCCGCAACAACAGAATGATTTCCCCTTAATTTCTGCAGTTGACAAGTCAGGATATCACAAAAGAATTCTCATTTGATAAAAGGTCTTGCTACCATAATTATGCAGGTTACCCACAAACCCAACACAACATTTAACCTTAAAATACATGACCCGCCCTTCCCACACCCAGTAATGATATAAAACTTTTACATAATGTAGCACAGTACCAGATACTATGAGAAAAATGTAAATCTTATTTTGCCCTTAAGAAAGCTCTCATTTGAGGTCAGTGAAGTAACTAAGACCTAGCTTAAGTGGTGCCACAGAAAAATAGTGTCAATAAAAATTGTTGAATTGGAAAAAAATATTTTAGAATATTTGTGGGCTAACAATCAAATGCTGATTCAAATACCAAGATCTCCCTGTATCAGTTGAATCACTGGTGGGCTTTGGAGAAAGCATCCCTAACATCAAACCCAGACCTTCCAACTACACAGGCTACAGCAGAAAGGGAGTCAGGGCAGAATCCTAGCCATAGCCTTCCTTTTCTTAGATTCTCTATAGCACATGCTCAGGCTAATTTGGCACCATGAATATGTGTTCTTGCACACTGTGTACTCACCTAAACACAAATCCTCCCACATAATTAGGATCTCATGAGAATTTAGATGGGAGCCCACTTATCTCAAATATGGACATGAGATAATGACCTATGAACTTGGTTAGACACTGACCAGGAAGATGGAGATCTGGAGGTGAAGCTGAAGAATCCCTTGAACAAGACCTCTTTGTAGCAGGTGAAGTGCTATTTGAGGAGGGTGGCACAATCCCCAGATTCAAACCCATAACCAAGTCTATAGAGGCCAGGAAGGGACATGGGACAAACACCAAGCCCTAGCCTTCCTTCTCTTAGTCCCACTGTAACACATTATCAGGTAAATCTGGCAACAGGTAAATGAGAACCTGTGTGCGTGTGTGTGCGTGCGTGCGTACGCACACACGCACACACACACACACACACACACACACACACACAAACTTCACGCATGATTCTGTACACTCTGGAGGATAGAGCACCCCTTACCTCAAAACAGGGGCTTCCTGAGGGTAGCACATCACTACAGTCAGTGTATGAAAAGTTTGGTGAAGGCAGTAGACTCAATGGCTCCAACCCCATCGCCACTCTCAGTTGACACACTGGACGCAAGCAATCCCCAGTTATGCCTGAGAAGAAAGCCCAGGTTGTCAAACAGCCCCCACCTTCCTTCTCAAGTGGACTCCTAAGCATACATTCATTCCTATCTGAAGCTACATGTATACAACTGCGTAACCCTTCATCGTGCCTCAGCAACCACACCAGGGGAAGGGCCATCTTACCTCAAAATGGGGCCTCAAGGCACTTGGGCACATGTGTTCCAGCAAGATGGAGATCTGAAGAGGTCTTTGGACACTAGTTCCCTCCAGCAGTTGAGAGACCACTTGGGGGTGGGTGGCAGTGTTAATGGCTCCAGTACTACAACCACCAGTGAATGTGTGAGCCCTGCACTACAGGTTTTAGTAAGGTGGACTCTAATCCCCAGCCTTCCTTCTCTGGTGACTGCCACAGCCTATGTCCAGACCAACCTTGTACCACATGCATGTGCATGTGCGTGTGTATACTTAAGTGTGCATTTCATGGACATCCTTTCACCCACGCATGTTGAGAGAACAGAGGCTTGGAGAACAGGGTTGAGGGACTGAGGGCAGTGGGAGGAGAGTGGGCAAGGTGGCAGGGGAGCTGGGGAGGCTGTGGAAGGTGGGGGTGGGGAAATAGGAAGGACCGGGTAGAAGGGACAGGTCCACTAAACCCACTTAACTCAAAATAGGGTCTTCCCAGGATGGATCCCACAGGGAACCGGAGCTGAGGGATGAGGGAAGATACTCACCTAAATCTTTGTTTTCCAAGAATGATAAGTGCAGTACTGACATTAGACAAAAAAGCCTAAGCCAGGAGGTGAAGTGGGGAAGACTTACTCTAGGCCTTCCTTCTCTGGCAGCTCTCACAGACCTTGTTCAAGAAATTTGGCACCACTTCCAAGCATGCTATGGGAATGCCTTGTGCATGAGCAGATGTCCACACATGCCCACATGCATGCATCTGTTCCCATGGGAAGATGAGTAGAACTGGGAGAAGGGAGGGGAAGAGGAGCTTGGATGAGGGATGGAGATGAAAGTTGGGATAAGGTGTGGTACCAAAGTGGGAGGTAAGGTTGGGGTCAGAAGTGAGGGTGAGGGTTGGGCTGGAAGGGGACTGAGGAGTGGAGCTAGAAGTAGTAGTAAGTTTGAGGCCCGATGTGGGGTGAGAGGTGGATCTAAGAGTGAGGGTGAGGGATGAAGCCAGAAATGAATGTGAGGAATGGAAGCAGAAGTGTGGATGAGGTGTGGGACCTAAGTTGGATGTGTGAGTGGGACCAGAATTGGTGTTGAGGTTGGGGCTAGAAGTAGGATGAAGGGTGCATCAGAGCATGGTTGTGAGGGGTGAGGTTGGAAGTGTGGGTAGGTTGATAACAGAAGTAGGATGAAGGGTGGATCCGATATGGTGATGGATGAGGTCAGAAATGGGGGGTGAATAGTGGAGTCGTAAGTGGGGTGTGGGTGGATACAATACTGGGAATGAGGGGTGAAGCTGTAAGTGAGGGTTGGGGTTACAGTGGGGGTGAGGAAGTGAGGTGAGTGGTGGATCCAAGAGTGGGGTGAGGGTTGGAGCTGAAAGTAGGGGTAAGGATCTGGCCCAGAAAAGGCGGTGAGGATTTGGTCAGGTAGGGAGACAGGCCCACTTACCTGGAATCAGAGTCATCATGGGATGTGTCCAGCACCTAGGGCCACACAAGAGGAAGGTGGAGATCTGCCTCACTTGAAGCCCTAGAGTCCCTCTAGTACCACATCTCAGAAGCAGGAGGTAGCAACAGCTTCCCCACCTCCAGCCCTACAACTGTCAGCAGATGCCAGGAGACCTAGGAACCTCAAACTACAGTAGCCTCTGTCTATGGTGACTGTATTGCCAATGTGCAGGTCAGTTGGGCATCACGTACATGCATTCAGATGTACATGCACACACATTCCCCTCACCTACGAATGTTGGGGTGGCCTTGAGTCCAGAGGGACAGGGTGGGGCAGGATACAAGGTAGGCGGAGGGGGAAGGAACACGGTGGGTGTGGGCCAGGCTGTGAGGAGGGGAAGTCAACTGGAGGATAGTGGAGCCTAGCAAAAGGATATGGTTCCAAGAAGAGGTTTGGGCCCACTCAACTAGAAAGAGAGTTGTGTTGGGATGGCTTCCATAGTGTAAAGAAGGAGCAGTGGAGGACTTGGAGGGGACTTGATGGATGGTGGAGCTTACCTAGAATCTGGGTTGTCCAGGAACATTTCCCGGGAGAACCATTCTGGTGAGTGTATTGCCTATGTTCTGGCCAAGCATTCATCTCATATAAGCATGAGCACACATTCCCACATCCATGAATGTTAAGGTGACCTGGGAGGAGGACAGAAGGAGCAAACAGAGTGGTCCTGGGGTGAGGGAAGGAATGAGGATAGGAGTAGACAAAGCAATGTTGGATAGGTGTCTTTCCAATGTAGATGAGAGGGGTCAGAAAGAGGGGTTGGGCTCACTTCACTAGAAACAAGGGTTTATGAGGATGGCTGCAGCAGGGGGCCAGCGGCAGAGTGATGGGTGGGGAAGAAGAGGATGACAGGTTGTCTCCATGGTGTTGCCTTTATATGGTGCATCACTGGTTGGGAATGGACATGATTAAAACTTTCATCACTTTTTTAAAAAAATAATCAATAGATTTTTAAGTTTCCAGTTTTAAATTTCCAATTTTCCATGCAGTTAGGAAGTTGAGATGATGCAAAGAAGTCTCAAAACTGTATGTCATTTAGTTTTGGTGTGTCTATGGGGGTGCCAGTCTGATGTTATTCTTCTCTAGGCTAGGACTCTAGCATTTGCTATAGTTTTACTTTCAGATCTTTTGATTATGCATAAGAGAAAAGAAATATCTCTCTTTCCTGCCTGGTCTAGTTTCAAACTACAATTCTCAGCTCTCAGGCTCTTGAATAGTCAGTATTACAGGCATTAACCACTGCCGCCTAGCTGTGTTACCTACATTTAAATCATATGGTATGCTGAGTGTTATCCACTCATTAATTTGTGCAACAGTGCTGCCAAAAATAAATAGTAAAAAAAAACAAGATATAACTGAGATTTTCCTAAACCAAAAAAAAAAATAATGACCCATAATATGCTCAATTTAAGTGATGAATTAAAAATTATGCAGCTGTTGAAAAGCAACATATATTTGGTCATTATGAGAAAAATGATTCAAATAGCCAGAGTAATCAAGATACAGAGAATAAGCAAGGTGCGTGGGGGGGGGGGCGTTGGTTGTGAGGTTTGAATTTGGCCTGGGTGCTCTCCCCTAACACTTCTGCTTAAGGCTGGTGCTCTACCACTTGCGTCACAGCGTCACTTCTGATTTTTTAGTGGTTAATTGGAGATAAGAGTTTCAAAATCTTCCCTGCTCAGGCTGGCTTTGTACCTCTATCCTCATATCTAAGCCTCCTGAGTAGCTAGAATTACAAGCATTATTTCCCAGTGCTGACCTGTTGTGGGTTTTTTTTTTAATTTATTTTTTATTGTGAAAATACTGTACAGAGGGGTTATAATTACATGGGCAAGATAATGAGTACATTTCTTATCAAGCATTGCAGCCTCCTCCTTTGTTTCCCCTTCCCATCCCTTCCCACCTTCCTCCTGGCCCCCCATCCTCCCCGCTACCCCCCCCCCCCGCAACCAAAGTTGTAAAGTTCGTTTTTGACATAACAACTTGTATATCTCATTGTTGCAATGGGTCCACCTGTATCCCTATTTAAACGATTTATTTTCCCCTTCCCCTCCACAAATTATACCGACATCAAATACAGTGAAAGCAGGGGTTATACTGTGGGAGAAGGACATACAAACAACAAAGAAATAATCTTATAAATGTGTTAAAAACAATCGCATGAAAGAAAAAAATAACATGTGAATACATACCTTAGGGTTCATTTCCCTAACATCACCTTATCTGAACTTTTCTGCTTGACTCAGACATATGCTAGATATTGCAAATACGGGAAACCATGGGATCTGTTTCTTTGGGCCTGGCTTACTTCACTTAATATATTTTTTCAAAGTCTTTCCATTTCCTAACAAATGGAGCAATGTCATTCTTTCTGATGGAGGCATAGAATTCCATTGGGTATATATACCACATTTTCTTGGGAGGAGGATCACAAAATCCTGTTGTGTTTTTTTGAGCAGTGTAAATATGTACAATTTTTAAGTTTTTAATGTAGCCCACTTCATTTAGCATCAAGGTACAGATGCTCTGATCAACTGTCTACATGGTAATCACTGAATTTTTAAATTCTGACTTCCTGAACATTTTCAGGATTTCTCTTTTGAATCATACATTTAGGTGTCAGATGATTCCTATGGTCATTTTTTCATTTAAGAAAAATCATTTCTGATTTTATTTAAAGTCTAAGACTGGAACTTGAACTCGGTAATTGATTCTGTTGCTCATTAACTAGTCCCTTACCACGTGAGCTATCCATTTAACCTCTAATTTCAGGTTTTTCAAAAAACCAGAAAAGATAATAGGAGCATTGTAACTTCAAGAGCAGCCTGAGCTACATGGCAAGTCCCTGCCAAACACACACACACACACACACACACACACACACACACACACACACACACACACACACACACACACACACACACACACAAAGAGCTGGTGAGTTTGGAGGAGGGGAAAGTGTTATTAATAGCAGTGATACCAGCATAAAAAATTTAGTGTGTGTGTGTGTGTGTGTGTGTGTGTGTGTGTGTGTGTGTGTGTGTGTGTGTGTGTGTGTGTGTGTGTGTGTGTGTGCTGATCCTAGGACTTGAAATCAGTGCCTGGGCACTATTCCTGCAGTTTATACTCAAGTCTAGCCCTCTACCACTTGAAGAAAACCTCCCCCTCACCTTTTTGGAGGTCATAGGAGATGAATCTCATTTACTTTCTTCTCCAGGCTGACTTAGCACCTAGATCCTGAGGTCTCAGCCTCTTTTCTAAGTAGGATTAGAGAAGTGAGCCTGTAGTGGGTGTTGTATTACTCTTAAGTAATATGGTAAACATCATGCCAGTTTATACTCTTTCAAGCAGAGGTTGAGTGTTTCACACAGACCTAAGACACAACCCACTCCATATCTGATGACATCCAGATCTCATAATACGATGAGATAAGTTTTGTTATGCTAACTTTACTTATGAAGAATTTGAGGTCCAGAGAGTTTAGTTAAATTTGAGTCCCCAGTTTGTATATAGTGGAGCCTGTATTAAAGCTCAATTAGGTTTGTTTATTTCAGAAAACATTGAACCAGCATGTATTCTAGTCAGCATGTGTTCTAGCAAGTGCTGCTCTTTGTAAGTACTATTTTCTGCCTGATAGATGAACTTTCTCCTGTATGTATGACTTATTCCTCACTCTTTAACTTTGCACCACTCTCATAAGCTAGGTAAAGTACAAGTGATGAGAAGAGCCATTTTGAACAGGAAACTGATAATGGGGTTTGAGCTTGGTATCACATACATATGATTTTCTTTCATTTGACTCAAGCCTCCAGTATTATATTTGTCTGATTTTCTTTTGTATTGTTATTATAAATGTAATTTATACAGAGATTGTAATCATATAATTCAGGTAATGGATATATTTCTTTTTTAATTTTTATTTATTTTTTATTGTGAAAATAATGTACAGAGGGGTGAAAATTACATGGGCAATATAATGAGTACATTTCTTATCAAGCATTGTAGTCTCCTCCTTTGTTTCCCCTTCCCATCACTTTCCAGCCTCCCCCTACTCGCCCCTCCCAATCCTCTCCCCCCCACCAAAGTTGTAAAGTTCGTTTTGGACATGACAACTTGTATTTGCACTGTTGCAACGGGTCCACGTGTATCCTTATTTAAACGACTTGTTTTTCCCCTTCCCCTCCACAAATTATACCGATATCAAATACAGTGAAAGCAGGGTTTATATTGTAGGGGAGAGACATACAAAGCAACAAGGAAATAATTGTAAAATTGCATTAGAAACAAATGCATGAAATAAAAAAAAACATTTAAAATACATATTTTAGGGTTCATTTTCCTAACATCACCTTATCTGACCTGTTCAGCTTTACTCATATATATACTAGATATTGCAAATAAGGGAAATCATGGGACCTATGTTTCTTTGGGCTTGGCTTACTTCACTTAATTTAATTTTTTCCGAGTCATTCCATTTCCTAACAAATGGGGCAATGTCATTCTTTCTGATGGAGGCATAGAATTCCATTGTGTATATATAACACATTTTCTTGATCCATTCATCTACTGAGGGGCATCTGTGTTGGTTCCAGATCTTAGATATGGTAAATAATGCTGCAATAAACATGGTTGTGTTGGTAGCTTTAGTGTGGTCTTGTTTGTAAATATTTGGGTAAATGCCAAAAAGTGGGACTGCTGGGTCATAGGGGAGCTCAATGTGGAGTATTTTGAGGATCTTCGATACTACTTTCCAAAGTGGTTGAACAAGTTTATACTCCCAACAACAATGCAGTAAGGTTCCCTTTTGTCAATATGCCCTCCAGCATCTGTTGTTATTAGAGTTATTGATTTTTGCAATTCTAACTGGGGGGAGTTGGAATATCAATGTTGTTTTGATTTGCATTTCTTTTATGGCTAGGGAGGTTGAGCATTTCTTCATGTGTCTATTGGCCATCCTTTTTTCTTCTTCAGAGAAGTTTCTCTTTAAGTCATTAACTCACTTATTTATTGGGCAGTTGTTTCTTTGAGGATTTGTTGTTGGGGGATTTAATTTTTTGTGTTACAAGTATATTTTAGATATGAGACCCCTGTCCATTGTATGGCTAGTGAAGTTCTTCTCCCAATCTGTGGGCTTTCTATTGATCTTGCTAGCTATGTCCTCTGCCATGCAGAAGCTCTGAAACTTCATGCAATCCCATTTGTCCAACCTTTATTTGATTTGTTGTGCTTCCGGGTCTCTATTAAGAACATTTTGGCCTGTGCCAAGGAGACCTAGGATTTCTCCTATTCCATCCTGTAATGTTTTCAGAGTGTCTGCTTTGAATCCGAGGTTTTTGATCCATTTGGAGTTGATTCTGGAGCAGGGTGATATATAAGGATCTAGCTTTAGTTTTCTACAAGTAGTTAACCAATTTTTCCAGCACCATTTACTGAAGAAGCTGTCTTTCTTCAATTCTATTTTTTTTAGCTCCCTTATCAAAGATTAGATAGCTATAAGTCTGTAGGTTCATTTCTGGGTTTTCAATTCTATTCCATTGGTCCTGAGGTCTGTTCTTGTGCCATTACCAAACTGTTTATTCATTTGGCTTTATAGTAGAGTTTGAATTTTGGTATTGATATTCCTCCAGCAGTGTTCTTTCCGTTGAGGAGCTTTTTTGCTATTCGGGGTCTTATTGTTCCGTATGAATTTTTGGATTGCCTCTTCTATTTCCTTGAGGAATGAGGTAGGAATTTTGGTAGGTATCTCCTTAAATTTGTAGATAGCCTTGGGAAGTATTGCCATTTTCACGATGTTAATCTTTCCAATCCTGGAGCATGGGAGTTTTTCCCATTTTCTAAGTTCTGTTTAGATTTCATATTTCGAGTTTTTAAACTTTTCATCATAGAGGTCGTTCACTTCTTTGGTTAAGTTAATTCCTAAGTATTTTATTTTTTCTGGGGCTATTACAAATGGAGTTGCTTTCCTAACTTCAGCCCCACTTTTCTCATTGTTGGCATACAGAAAAGCCATTGATTTTTGAGGGTTAATTTTATACCCTGCTACTTTGTCAAAGTTTTCAATCAGCTTGAGTAATTTGGGAGTGGAGTCTATGGGATTCTTTAAATACATGATCATGTCTTCTGCAAAGTAGGAGAGTTTTGTTTTTTTTTTCACTATTTGGATCACCTTTATGTGTGCATCTTGCCTTATTGCTGTAGCTAGGCATTCTAATACTAGGTGGGAAAGAAGTGGAGAGAATAGACATCATTGTCTTGTTCCTGCCTTAAGAGGAAATGGCTTTAGTTTTTCACCATTGATTATAATGCTGGCTGTAGGTTTGTCATATACAGCATTTATTGTATTGAGGCATGTTCCATGGTTTCCTAATTTTTCCAAATCCTTCATCATACAGGGGTGTTGGATCTTGTCGAACGCTTTTTCTGCATCTATTAAAATAACCATGTGGTTCTTATTCTTGCTCCTGATGATGTGATGAATAATATTAATTGATTTGTGTATATTGAACCAGGTTTGCATCCCTGAAATGAATCCTGTTTGATCATGGTGTATGATTTTTGGATGAATTGTTGACGTCAATTGGCCAAAATTTTGTTGAGAAGTTTTGCATCAATGTTCATCAAAGAAATGGGTCTATAGTTCTCTTTCTTTGATGAGTCCCTGCCTGGTTTTGGGATAAGGGTCATGATGGCTTCATAGAATGTGTTCGGTAGTGAACTTTCTCTTTCGATTACATTGAAGAGTTGGAGGAGTATTGGTGTGAGCTCAGCTTTGAAGGCCTTGTAGAATTCCGCTGTAAAACCCTCTATTTCTCTACTTTTCTTAGCTGGGAGATCTCTTATTGCTGTTTCTATTTCAATGCTAAATATGGACCTGTTAAGATGGTTTAACTCCTCTTATTTTAGTATTGGCGTGTCAATATTTGCTAGGAAAAAGTCCATTTCTGCCAAGTTCTCAAAATTATTAGCATAAAGTTTTTTTTTTTTTTTTTTTTTTTTTTTTGGTTGGTCGTGGGCCTGAACTCTGGGCCTGGGCACTGTTCCTTAGCTCTTCAGCTCAAGGCTAGCGCTCTACCACTTGAGCCACAGCACCACTTCCGGCTTTTTTTCTTATGTGGTGCTGAGGAATCGAACCCAGGGCCTCATGCATGCAAGCAAGCACTCTACCACTGAGCCACCTTCCCAGCCCAGCATAAAGTTTTGAGAAGTATTCCCTTAAAATGTTCTGAATCTTGGTTTTTTCCGTGGTGATATTTTCATTCTCTTCTTTGAGTTTATTTATTTGGGTGTGTTCTCTTCTTTTTCTGATAAGATTTGCTAAGGATCTGTCAATTTTGTTAATATTTTTGAAGAACCAACTCTTTGTTTTGTTGATTCTTTGTATAGTTTTTTTTTTGGATTCTAATTCATTTAATTCTGATTTAATTTTAATTATTTCTTTCCGTCTACTGGATTGGGGTTTATTTTGCTGCTCTCTTTCAAGAGGGTTCAGATGCCTCATTAAATTGTTGGTTTCAGATCTCTCCAATTTGTTGATGTAGGAACTCAGAGCTATAAACTTACCTCTGAGTTCTGCCTTTGCTGTGTCTCAGAGGAGCTGGTAATTTGTGTGCTCGTTTTTGTTCTACATCATGAACATTTGAATTTCCTTTCTAATCTCTTCCCTGACCCACTGGTGATTCAGCAGTGTGTTGTTCAGCCTCCATGTGTTCCCAGACTTTCTTTGGTGGCTTTTGGTGTTGAGTTCTAATTTTATTCCCTTGTGGTCTGAGCGAATGCAATGTAAAACTTCAATGTTTCTGAATTTGCACAAGTTTGCTTTGTGGCCTAAAATGTGGTCTATTTTAGAAAATCTTCCATGTGTTCCTGAGAAAAACGTGTATTCTGATGCTGCTGGGTTAAATATTTGGTAGATGTCTGTTAAATCTAGTTGATTTATGCAGTTGTTTAGATCTGCAGTTTCTTTGTTGAGTTTTTGCGGAGTTGATCTATCTAGTGGGGAGAGTGGTGTGTTAACATTCTCAACTATTAATGTCTTTGGATCTATGTGGGAGTTGAGGGAATATAGTGTTTCTTGGATAAATTTGGGTGCTCCTTTGTTTGGCGAATAGATATTTAGAATTGTAATATCCTCCTGAAGGAGAGATCCCATAATTGGTAAGTAGTGACGTACTTTATCTCTTCTCACAAATTTTAATTTGAAGTCTATTATATCTGATATTAGGATTGCAACTGCCGTGTATATTTAGGGCCGTTTGCTTGGTAGATTGTGTTCCAGCCTTTAACATTGAAAATGTGTTTCTTTTTACGGGCAAGATGTGACTCCTGAAGGCAGCAGATAGAACGATCTTGCTTTTTAATCCCACTAGACAGTCTATGTCGCTCAATTGGAGAATTAAGTCCGTTAAGTTTGAGAGATAGGACTGAGATGTATTTGCCATGTTATCCACCTTTTTGGGGGCTGTGACAACTTTGTCTTTCCTATGATTCTTGGATTCTCAGTTTGGGTGCAGTTTCTTGGCATTTATTGTGGTTTTGTTGGTTTTCTATGTGTAGGACATCTTTAAGAAACTTTTGTAGTGCTGGTTTGGTGGAGATGTATTCTTTCAATTTTTCTTTGCTATGGAAGGCTTTTATTTGGCCTTCAGTTATGAAGGAGAGTTTATCTGGGTACAGTATTCTTGGTTGATAGTTGTTTTTCTTTAGGTCATGGCATACATCACTCCAAGGTCTTCTTGCTTTGTCGTTGCTGAGAAATCTGAGGTGATTCTAATTGGTTTCCCTTTATAGGTGATTAATCCTTTATCCTTGACTGCTTTAATGATCTTTCCTTGGTCTGAATTGATCCTGTGTGGATTATAATGTGAGGGTAGGATGTCCTAATCTGGTCAGGTCTATTTGGTGTTCTAAAAGCTTCTTGTATCTGAACAGGTCTATCTTTTTGCATTTTTGGGAAGTTATCTCCTAGGACCTGTTAAACAAATTTCCTACACCATTAACTTCTGTTTCTCAGTGCTCCTCTACACCCATTATCCTTAGATTAGGCCTTCTGATCGTGTCTTCCAAGTGTTGGATAGATCTATCATATTTCCTGGACTTGACTTGGATGGTTGTATGTTCTTTCTCTATAATATCTAGGCTGTCTTCAATCCCTGAGATTTGATATTCTGCATGGTCTAACCTGCTGTCCAGACATTCTACTTTGTTTTTTATTTCTTTTCCTTCTAGTTTGTCAGCTTTAGTGGTTTCAAATTCTTTGTTGAAGCTTTGTTTTAGATCTTGTATGAACTTCTTTACTTCCTTAATTTGGTGTTCAGTGTTTATTCTCAAATCACTTAGTTGATTGGTTATGGTTTCCTTGGACTCCCATTCCTTCTGTTTGGTTCCATTCAGCATTCCCTTTGTGGTCTCCCTGACTTCCTTCAGCTTTTTATTAATGGATTCCATGAATGCCTTTAGTGATCTTTGAGTATTCTCATCTTGCTCTCTCAATTCCTTTATTACTCTTTGCTTACCTTCCTCATGTTCACACCATTCCTGTAGTTCTCTTTGAGTGTTCACAGCCTGCTCACACCATTCCTGCCTTTCTTTTTGAGTATTCTCAAACTGCTCACACAAATCCTGTATCAGTTTTTGAGTAGGTTCCTCACGCTCATGATATTCCTGTATAAACCTTTGGATTGCCTCCTCTCTCTCACTATCATGCTCATACAGAGTCCTTTTTTTGTTTTCAATCTTTTCATTTATCATGTTTGCCAGCAGTGTTTGTAGAGCTATTTGGGAACTCTACTCTGGATTATTCATTATCTATTCTGTCCCTGATTATCATGAGTGGGAGTTCAATACCCGGAGTTGCCATGTTTCTTGTGTTTCTTTGGCTTACTCTGCCCATTTGGGATGAAAATAACACCAGTTTTGTGCTAGAACACTATCTTAAGGCAAGCATCAACCAAAGTCTCTATTTGCACAGTCTATAGTCTGCAGATACAATGTAATTCAACAGATAAATCTATTCAACATCAAACAACTATATATTAATGGGCTACGAACCGCAAAGAAGAATTTGGTAAACCAGAAATTATTAGGTTTAGGGAGAGATGTGAGTAAAAAATAGGAATAGAGTGATGTGGCAAGGCACAGGGAGAGTTAACTTAACTAAGTCCTATACTCAAAGCAGGAAATAGGTTGGATAGTATGAAAGGAGAGAGAGAAAATAAAGAAGAAAGAGAAAGGAAAAAAAAGAGACCCGACAAAATAGAAAAGTAAAAATTAAAAATATGCAGGATTGAAAACAAACTATTCAGAGAAGAATGTGCATATAATGAGAGAAGAGGAGGTATATAAAGGAGATGTGAAAAACTTAAAAATAGAAATACTTAAAATATCATATAGGTTTAATGAGGTAGTACTGCTATTAAAGAATTTAAGCCTAAGAGGTTTTGAATTGAGTAATAAATTTGTGGATTAAATGTGTACACAATGGGGGATAAGGCCTAATCATCGACTACGGGTTTATCTGAGGATGCGCAGAACAACAATTAATTCACATAAAGAAGAATGAAGGAGAAGAAAAGGTGAAAAGGATAAGAAAGAAAGAAAAAAGATCTGAAGTTTAGTAGAGCTAAACAAAAAAAATTAAAGAAAAAAAGAAAGAAAGAAAAACGCACACACTCATATACCCCTAAAATAAAAATTATAAGAGGAAAAAAAGTTACTAGAAAAAATTTTTTTCAAAAAAGGTAAAAATTAAAAATTTTTAAAAAAGTTTTAGAAAAAAAAATTTTTTATAAAATGTACAAAAAAAAGAAAAAAAGTTATTTGATTTTTTTTGGAGGGGTGGGGAAAATTCTGTATCTCCCTTGTGTCCATAACCAGCCTCTTGTTGGAGTCTCTGGTCTGCTTGTGGTGATTGATTTTCCTGTGGCTTGCTTGGTTTCTTAAGTCAGTTTGTTTGAACAGGCAGAAAAATGCTCTGCTTTCTCCAATGTTTTGCCATCCTCCTCCCAGGTTAGTTCAATGGGAGGGAGATCTGCTTTGAGTATCACAAAAGATGGAGATGGGTTTTTCCTCACGTTTGTAGATGCTGTGATGAGGCTAGGTTCTGGGTAGAGTTGAGGCCTTTCAGCAAACAGTAGCTTTTCCCGGGGGCTGGTTTGTGAGAAACTCACAGAGCCGAGCCTGGAGCCACTCTCAGGGTTTATGTTACTGAATTTCAATTGATTGTCAAGGCTGCTAAAGGGAGGGGCAGCCTCTGGCTCTGATAACCCAGTGAAGAAATCCACTCCTGGGGCTGGTGCCCTTGCTGGGTGACTTTTCCCTGGGTGGAGCTGAGTCTGGCAGGT
This sequence comes from Dipodomys merriami, assembly GCF_024711535.1. Classification (NCBI taxonomy): domain Eukaryota; kingdom Metazoa; phylum Chordata; class Mammalia; order Rodentia; family Heteromyidae; genus Dipodomys; species Dipodomys merriami. Next base: position 3,499,074 of record NW_027202283.1, on the reverse strand, counting down.
CAAGTTAGGTTCTTGTGACCTGCTAAATGACTCTAGTTTTCTTCCAAGGCCTGAGTTGGAGCTAGCAGCTCCACTGAGCTTTGTCAGTATCCAAGATGGAGATCTCCGGTACTGGGGGGGGGGGGTGGCTTTCCCTCCTCTGCTCCCTGAGAAGGAGTCAGGATTGTTAGGCTTCTACTCACTCTGAGTCTTGGTTCCTGTGTCATCTGTGGTCTGCGAACTGCAGGATGAAGATGCCTGCTCCTTGTCTGTTCTTTCTGTGTTGAGTAGATTTTGCTCGCCCACCATGTGTGGCTCCTTCGTCCCGGACTCTGTTTTGCAGGTATGGCGGCTACAGCCACCACTGCCACCGCTGCTGCCACAGCTGCAGCTGCTGGCAAGTGCTCAGATCTGTCTCCTTGCCTGAATTTTCCCTCTCTGGCCTAACTCTCTTTACTGTGATGGTACACTTGGTGTGATTCTCTGGCTTAGAACTGTTCACTGGAACTCTAAAACTGCTTTCTATGCGAGAGCTTGTTTAGCCTCCAGCTTTTCCTCCACTAACTTCCCAGAACTCTGAATATATTTCTTTTTGGAAGTGTCACCATTTCCCTTGCTCTCTGTTTTCTCACTCACTGGTTTAGTTTTTATTATCATTATTATTAATATTATTATTATGGTGATATAGAGGGGTTAGTTACATTCGTGTGGTTATGACTACATTTCTTTTGTCTTTGTGCCTTGAACCTCAGGCCTGGGAACTGTCTCTGAGCTCTTTTACTGAAAAATGGCACTCACATTGAGTGACAGCTGTACTTCCACAAGTACATTTCTTTTTGAACAATGTCACCCTTCCCTTCATCTTTTCCAGTGTTCTCCTCCATTCCTACCAATAAGTTCCATAGTTCATTTTGAACATAATATCAACTGAGTACCACTACGCATCTGTTCATCCTTTGTCCCTCATTTCTAGGTCCCCTTTACCTTTCCAAAGAGATAAATGAAAAAAAAATTACAAAAATGAAAGAAAGTAAAGAAAAAAATCATCTTGATTCTGTTCCTGGTCACTGGTTATTTTTGAAGAAGGTTTTCTCTCTCTCTCTCTCTCTCTCTCTCTCTCTCTCTCTCTCTCTCTCTCTCTCTCTCTCTCTCTCTCTCTCTCTCTCTCTCTCTCTCTCTGTGTGTGTGTGTGTGTGTGTGTGTGTGTGTGTAAGTTTGTATGTGTCAGTACTGGAGCTTGAACCTAAGAAGCTGACTAGCTTTTTTACTCAAGGCTAACAGTCTATGACTTGAACCAAATTTGCACTTCTGGATTTTTGAATAGTTAATTGGAGATAAAGTTTTCACATATTTTCCTAGTTGGCCTTACTTCAACCCTCTTTCTTCAAATTTCAGGCTTCTAAATAGCTAGAGATACAGGTGTAAGCCACTGGTGGTGCTTGGCCTACCTTCTTTATGTTAAGTAGATGAAATTTAAAAGAAAGTTGCAACAGTAGTTCAAATGAAATTAACTTTCCCAGCTTCATTAAGTTTTAATACTTTGTCACACTTAATGTGTACAGAACAACATTTTTTTGTAGATGTTCCTGCAATTTGGTTTTCATCTTGGTTTTTCCTCATGATGAACTTGATTTTATAGCTTTTACATACGAAATATTGATAGGAATATGTCCTGAGTGCATTAATGATATCTTGTTGGATTTCATAGGAAATGGTGCAAGCTAAAACTTGTCATGATAAATTTGTGTGCCACACCCTGATGATATACCCACATTCTTACCCAGAAGACAGTAGTGCCTGTTACAAATCATTTAGATGTGACAAAACCTTGACTCAGGCCTTTTCTACCACCTCCCTCTATGTCCTTCTCTTAGCAATCCTGATTCTCCAGTGACCATGACAGAGCCCTGATGGACCTTCTCAGTACACACAGCCAAGGTCACCAGTCAGGCATGGCACTCACATCGGGATGCGAGACCGGTGTTTGCTTTCTATGATTGCATGAAACAGGAACTGTTAGGTCCCTAAGCTGTCCACAGTCCTAAGGGTTCCTCATTGAGCATTCGAACATAAGAATTAAGGAGATATCAAATTCAGTCTTCTTTCTGCCAGTAATGCACGTTTTTCTTCTGCTGCTGTCATCTTCTGTTGAAATAAATGATCTGGGCTCTAGAAGCCATTTTGCTTATTCTAGACCCTTAGGGTTTTATGCTTAGACAAAAAGATATGTAGTGATAAGAAACTTAACATTTTTTCTATTCTATTATTATCCAAATATGTTTGCAAATTCTACCAATAATGCTTATTATTAAGAGACATTTATTTAACAGTCACTTTCTCAAATTCCTAACTTCCTCAATGAGCTAAGAGAAGCCACAGAAACTCTCGGGGGCAATTCAGTTCGACCTCTTATTCAGGAAGTAGTGCCAGTGTGCTAGACCTCCAAATTGAACAAAGAATACTGCTTATATCTCAGATTACCCACCCAAACTATACCAAAGAAATCTAAGGACAAGAGATTAGTCTGACTTGGGAACGAACAACACAGATTTAAAAAAAAGATGAGTTCTAAGTTAACAGAAACAAAAAGAAATTTTTGTTTATTCATATAGAAAATATACTTGGGTAAATTTGGGTGCTCCATTGTGTGGTGAATATTTAGAATTGTAATATCTTCCTGAAGGAGAGATCATTTTATTAGTATGTATTGACCTTCTTTAACTCTCCTACATAATTTTAATTTAAAATCTATTTCATCAGATATTAAGACTCCAAGTCCTGCATTTTTTGTGGGCATCTAGTATATACATTTTTTCAAATTTGGGGAGGGGAAGGGAAATAACAAAATGATGAACAAAGGATATAGGTTGACCCACTGTAACAATTAAATGTACTCAACACTATGTTGAAAACGAACTTTACATCTTCAGGGGTGGTGGGAGAGGAGTTGGGAAGTGGGGAAGGAAGGTGGCAGGAGAAAAACAAAGGAGGAGGTAATAGCACTTGATGGGAAATGTACTCATTACATTACTGAAGTAACTGTAATCCCTCTGTACAGTATTTTTACAATAAAAATATATACAAATAAAAAGTTACATTTCTCTTTATCACTTAATTGTGGTTATATGTATTTGGTACTAGCTTCTTGAAAGTCCTAAAGAACTCTTTCACATGAACTCATCTTGGTAATTTTTTGTTGCTGTTGTTGTTTTTTGTTGTTGTTTTTTATTGTGAAAATACCATACAGATGGGTTACAATTATATGGGCATGGTAATCAGTACATTTCTTTTTTTTTTTTCTTTTTTTTTTCAATCGTGGGCCTTGAACTCTGGGCTTTGACCCTATCCCTCAGATCTTCAGCTCAAGGCAAGCTCTCTACTGCTTGAGCCACAACACCACTTCCGGTTTCCTGGTGACTTTTTGGAGATAAGAGTCTCACGGACTTCCTCAGTTCACAGCCTCCTGAGTAACTAGGATTACAGATTTGTGCTACTGGCACCCGGCATGAGTACATTTCTTATCAAGCAATGTTTCTTCCTCCTTTGTTTCCCCTTTCCATCCCTTCCCATCACCACCTCGACCCCCCCCCCCGGCCAAAATTGTAAAGTTCATTTTTCAACATAATGTCTTTTACATCTCATTGTTGCAATGGGTCCTGTATCCCTATTTAAACAATGTGTTTTTTCTTTCCCCTCCAAAAATTATACCAACATCAAACACAGTGAAAACAGGGGTTGTACCATGGGGGAGGGACATACAAAGCAACAAAGAAATCATCTTGGAAAAATGATATTAAGTGAAGTAAGACAGGCCCAAAGAAACATAGGTCCTAGGGTTTCCCTTATTTGCAATAACTAGTATATGTCTGAGACAAGCAGAAACGGTCAGATAAGTTGATATTAGGTGAAATGAAGTCCAAGCTTGAGTTTTTTTTAATACATTTTCATTTGAAAAAATCTGTAGAGAGGGGTTTCAGTTACATGAGTGAGGTAATGTGTACATATACTCTCAGGAACTGTTACCTCATCCTTTGTTTTTCCCCTACCATCCTTTCCCTCTCCATCTCCCCAAATACTCTCTCCTTTCCCTCCACAAGTTGTAAAGTTCCTTTTCAACATAGTGTCTTGTACATCTCATTGTTACAATGGGTCAACCTCATATCCCTATTCAAACTTTTTTTTTCCTTTCCCCTCCCCCAAATAGAAAAATGTATATACAAGATGCAGGGCACGAGAATCAAACCCAGTGAAAACATGTATTATACCGTGGGGGAGGAACATACCAAAGGAAAAAAAAATCACATAATACATTATAAATACATTTTAAAAAACTGTAGCAAGCAACAAAAAATACGTGTTCTTGTATATTAACCCCTCTGTACAGCATCTTTACAATAAAACAATTTTAAAAAATAAAAAAATTAAAAAATATATGAAAACTCTAGCTAAATAACTAGTGTATGTTTAAGACAAGCAGAAAAATTCAAAAGCTATGTACATATGACCATATAAGATGACAGTAATTCATTGATTTTCTCCCTCTATGCCTTCCCTCCTCCCACTCCAGCCCCCATCCTTGCCCGCCGCCACAAACTTATTAAGTTCATTTCCAATATAGTGTCTTGTGAGTATCATTGCTGTAATATGACATCTTTTGTACTTCTTTCAGCATTTTGTTATTTCCCTTCTGTTCCCCAAATCAGACAAATACATGTACAAGATGGAGAGTACCAGATTCAAAGACAGAAATTGCAGGGATACAGCCAATGGAAAAAGAAAAAGGAAATAATAAAAGAAGAAAGAACTAGCTGTAGTACATTGGCTACATCAAGATTGACAAATAAAGAACTACTGTTTCAAAGTGTTGGCATTCATTTAATTTAGCATCATTTTATGTGGTCATATGTTCATACTTCTTGGGCTATTATGATCCTCTGTTAGGACTAACTTAGGCTAACACTAATCATTGCAAATGAGAGAAATCACAGAGCCTAGGTTTCTTTGGGCCTGGCTTACTTCACTTAATATGATTTTTTTCCAAGACTTTCCATTTCCTTACAAAAGGGACAATGCCATTCTTTCTGATAGAAGCATAAAATTCCATTGTGTAAATAGACCATATTTTCTCTATCATTCATCTATTTTTTTGGGGGGGGGGTCCGGTCATGGGGCCTGAACTCTGGGCCTGGGTGCTGTCCCTCAGCTCTTCAGCTCAAGGCTAGCACTCTACCACTTGAGCCACAGAGCCACTTCAAGCTTTTTTCTTTTTGCTTATGTGGTGCTGAGGAATCACACCCAGGGCCTCATGCATGCAAGGCAAACGCCCTACCACTGAGCCACCTTTCCAGCTCTCATTCATCTGTTGAGGGGCATGTGAGTTGGTTCCCTATCTTAGCTTTGGTAAACAATTCTGCTACGAACATAGTTGTGCTCGTAGCATTAGTGTGGCCTAGTTTGAGATCATTGGGATAAATACTGAGGAGTGGGATTATTGCATCTTAGGGGAGTTCTATATTTAGTCTTTTTAGGAACCTCCATACAGTCTTCCAGAATGGTTGAAACAGCTTACATTCCCACCAACATTATAGTAGTGTTCCCATCTAGCCACAACTCTGTCAGCATCTGTTATTATTATTATTCTCTGGATAATGGTCATTCTAACTGAGATGAGGTGGAATCTAAAGGTGGTTTTGGTTTTGATTTGCATTTCTTTTTTAAAAAATACGCTTTTTATTGTAAAAATATTGTACAGGGAGTAACAGTTACATGATTAAGGTCATGAGCACATTTCCTATTGAGCATTGTTGCCTCCTTTGTTTTTGTCCTACCATCCCTTCCTTCCTCACTTCCCATACTACTCCCCTCCTCCCCCTTGCCAAAGTTGTAAAGTTCGTTATCACCATCTCATTTTTACAATGGGTCAATTGGTATCCCTATTTAAACATTTTATTTTTTCCCTTCCCTTCCTCAAATTACAAAAATGTATATACAAGACACAGGGCACTGAAATAAAACACAATAAAAACAGGGGTTAAACAGTGGGGAAGGAAGTCATCAAAGAAAAAAAAATCACATAGTACATTATAAATACGTTAAAACCATAGCAAGAAAAAATAAACCACTTGTGTCCCTGTCTTTGGCTTCATTTCGTTTAATATCATCTTTTATTGTCATATGTACATAGCTTTTGAACTTTTCTACTTGCCCTAGACTTATACTAGTTATTACAAATTAAGAAAACCATGGGACCTATGTTTCTTTGTCTTACTTCACTTAATTAATTTTTTCCATGTCTTTCCATTTCCTAACAAAGGGATGGTGTCATTTCTGACAGGAATTGCCAGTGCACACTGAGAATAAACAAAGATTAATACAGGAATTTCATGAGCATGAGGAAACTAATAAAACATTAATGCAGGAATTGCATGAGTGGGATGGGAATAGACAAAGATCAATTGAAATTCATAGAATCCATAAACAGACAGGAAAAGGAATCTAGGGAGGCCACAAAGGAAATGCTGCATGAAACTCAACAGAAGGAAAGGGAGTCCAATGAAATCATAGTTAATCAAGTAAGGGATTTGAGAATGAACTCTGAAAGCCAAATTAAGGAAGTAAAGAAGTTTGTACAAGATCTAAAACAAAACTCCAACAAAGAATTTGAAGCCACCAAAGCCGACCAATTAGAAGGATAAGAAATAAAAAAGTAAACAAAGTAGAAAGTCTTGACAATAGGTTAGAGCATACAGAAGATAGAACCCTGGGATTGAAGACAGCCTAGATATTATAGAGAAAGAACAGACAACTTTTCAAGACAAATCCAAGAAATGTGATAGATTTATTCAACATTTAGAAGACACCATCAGAAAGCTTATTCTGTTGATTTGCATTTCTTTTATGACCAGCAATGTTGAACATTTCTTCAACTGTCTATTGGCCATTCTGATTTCTTCTCTAGAGACGTCTCTTGTCTTTACAAATTTCATTCTGTTTTTCTCTGAGGAGCTGGAGAGAATTCTTGTGAATTTCTCTCATTTATTTAATTTTTCTGTGTTTATTAGTAGTGCTTAGCCACTTGACTTCAAGCTCTCATTGCCTATCCCCACAACATTGGCATTCTACCACTTGAGGCTTTTAGTTGTTATTTGGAGAAAGACTCTGCTTGGCTTTTCTGCCCCAGATGGCTTTGAATATTGAGGGATCAACAGATCTCAACTTCCTGAGTATCTAGTATTTTAGGCATGAAATGAAACTTAGAATTTGTGATCCTTAAATGGAGAAAATTTGCCTAATTGCAAAATTATTTGTTTTTTATTTTATTTTTGGAAAAAAGTGTCTCTCACACTTTCCCTTAGGCTGGCTTCAAACTAAATCTCCCTGGCTTCATTTTATGCATGTTGTGATTACAAGCATGCACCATAATATCTTGCACAAAACAAGTTTTTGAATAACAAACTAGTAATTCAGAGACCTTCACATTCTCAAAAATAAAAATGAAATGTTACACCAAGACTTCCGAGTAGGAGTTCTCACCTGTAAACCTAGCCACTCAGGATGCTGTGATCTGAGTATTGGGGTTCAGAGCAAGACTAGGCAGAAAAATCTGAGAGACCCTTTTCTTCCAATTAGCTAGCAGAAGTCTCGGACTAGAGCTGTGGCTGAAGTGGTAGAGCACTGTCCATAAAGCAAAGAGATAAGGGTCAGCACCGAAGCCCTTTGTTCAATCCCCCAATGTTAGCAACAAAAACAAAGAGAAAGGCAAAGCAAGGAAAATGATATTTTTTTTCTAGGAAGTCAAATGCAAGAGGATTCCTTTGAGTAATTAGACCTCCAATTATCTTTCTTTTTATTAGCAAATATTAATTATATAAATTATAAAAATATTAATTATTATATATCCACACATGGATACAATGTATCATGGTCATATCCTCCTCCATCACCTACCCAGTCTTATTTCCAGTTAACCACTAAACAGCTAGAAACAAGAGAGGTAGCACAAGTGGAAGAGTCCTAGCCCTGAGCAATAAACATAAGGGACATTACCAGGTCCTGAGTTGAAACCCTAGTACAAGGACCCCCCACAACAAAAATAAAACAAGCTATAGCATATAATTGTCTACAGGAAATAGTAATATCTGTCATTAAGCTCCCACACATTATAAATAACATGAGGAAACAAATTTTCAAAGCTTTTTGAATAGCATTTTATTCTCTGAGAATAACAGAGTAACAAGACATTGCTCTTGTCTGTTCTGTCGCATGATATTGGATACAAGTACAGGATATTCTCCAGAAAGAGTCTCTGCACAACTTCTAAGGAAACAGAGGCTGCCTTCTTTTTTAAGGGTGAAGGAAATACTTTGTATCTGGTTTTAGATGCCTGTGAATCTATGGGAATTCATCAACATATTAAAATTTACATATAATTTATAGCATTATATCATATAATAATAAGGGTCAATTAAGGTACTTTAAAACTAAGCAAAGAATAAGTTTAATTTCTAACCAATCAACAACAAACAAGGAAAAAGGAAAAGAAAATGAAACATATCTTAAGCAGCAGGCTGGTGGCTGGAACCTAAAATCCCTGTTTTTAAGGTGAGAACAGAAGGACATTGCTTACAAAGCAGCAGGAGCAGCCAAGTTTTGGGGAAATAATATGAAGATCACCAACATAAATTTTAGTAGAATTCAAATGCTGCTGGCTCATCGCTATAATTCAAGCAAGTCTGTAGGGTGAGATCTGAGGACCACCTTTTGAGGTCAGTCCTGGCAGGAAAGTGCATGAGGTTCTAAGACTACAATAAAGCCACAAATGCAAAAAGTAAAGATGTGGGCAAAAGAGACCATGGACAGAACTCTAGTCTGGACTTTAAGCTCTCAGAATAGACAAAAACAAAAACGAACGAAGAAAAAAACAACAGAAAAATGGGTGGGAATAGAACTGATGAGGTCCTGGGTTACTAAATCCAGTAATGTAAAAATGTAGCCTAATCCAAACAAAAAAGAATAAATTTATTACACACTGGTATATAGAAATTTATTTAGTGAGAATACAGAAGGAATATCAAATGTAAAAAATGCCATAAAGGTATCTTTCTTTCTCTTTCTTCTTGCTAGACGGGGACTAGAACTCAGGACCTGACACTTTGGTTCATTGGCTATCTGTCTACCAACAGGACCACACCTCCATCACCACATTCTGATGGTATCAGACTCTCATGCTTCTCTCTAGCAGCACTTGCGTCCTTTCGTGTGCCTATTGGTTTTGCATGTGACTTTCCAAGGACTGCTCCAGCTATAGCCTCTTGAAGAGGGAGAGGTAAATAAGGGCCCACTGCAAAATCTCGTCTAAACTGAGTGGGGTTCTTCTTACCTGTGATCTTGCTATAGAGGAAGTGAGGTGTGTGGGTGATGGTAGGAAGGCAGCCCAGATGGGGAAAAGAATCAACTGGGCTCTGCACTTACCACCCTCAGCCCTCAGTTTGCAGGGCCACAGCTGTCTGGAGGTTGGCCTTAGGAGGCCCCACTTTTCCCTGCTCTGTGCATTCTCATGGAGCTCCCCATGAGAGCATGAGTTCCAATGATTGCAGTGACCATGCTACAGCCCATCGGATTTCATTCTGCAACTGTAGCCACTACTGAAGCTTCCCCTGCACCTACTGCTGCCTCCTTTTTGGCCACTTGCCCTCATTCCTCGCCTGTCAGTGCCAATAAGGGCCTCCATGATCACCCCTCCACCCATGCACCAAATGTCCTCTGGACTTCCAGTGACTCCTGGTAGTCAGTAGGACCACATGTCCATTAGAATGACATAAAGATAAATGTTACACAGAAACATGAAGAACTACTATGATGGATTGACCTTCATGGCCTCTGATAATGGAAGCTTTATCCCCATAAGTTTTGCATCACTATAAATTTTTTATTTTCCCACAGAACCCAATATATTTTCCTTCTGCTTCCTTTATTGGGTTTTGTCTTACTATTTCCAAAGAATTATGCTATCACAGACTGGTGCCATGTCTCTGGTGAGAAGAACCAAGAGGTAAAGGATATGGGACCTAGAAAATCCCTCCTTACCAGAAGAGTCCACCGCAGGTCAGAAATGCAAATCTTAGGAGAGTGGGCACAGAGGCTGCCTCCCTCTCTAAAGTATGGCTCACATCTGGAGAGGATTTCAGAACACCTCTAAAACCTTGCCATTAGTTGCCTAAAGGCAGCTATTACCGAACAGTATATTGAATTAGCTCCACCACCAAAGAAACAACCACATCTAGTACATTGAGCTCACAAGGATAGCATGGAGTTCCAGTGAAAATGATCTTTAAAATGAAGAAATGACACTGTCTAAGATACCAAGAAAGAATGGGAATGACACTGGAATAGGCAGAAATACTTTGTGTGCAAAAGAGGGGGACAAAAGAGATGAATTACAGTTAATTGGGAAATGGGCAGTGACAGAGAAGAAGCTAGTAAAGACAATGAATGTGAAGATGGAGAGTGTGTCATGGAAATCACAGATGGTGCTTCTTGTGCAAGTAGTTAGTCTTTGGCAAGTGATGATAGGAAACCTCAGCTTCCTAAGGCAAGACCTGGCTTTATTGCCTATCTGCACTGAAAGGGAAGAATCTCCTGCCTCAGTTTCCTAAGTTGTGGTATCACTATCATGCACTACCACATTCCTCTTTGAAACATTATCTTTCATGATAATTATTGATTTTCCACCTTTGACTTTGATAGTCTTGCATCTACATTTCTTTTTTTATGGAGGGGAGGGGGGGGTCTGGTCATGGGGTCTGAACTCTGGGCCTGAGCGTTGTCCCTCAGTTTTCAGCTCAAGGCTAGCACTCTACCACTTGAGCCACAGCACCACTTCCGGCTTCTTTTCTGCTTATGTGGTGCTGAGGAATCGAACCCAGGGCCTCATTAATGAGAGGCAAGCACTCTACCACTGAGGCTACTTCCTAGCCTCCATCTATGTTTCTTGACCTTGGTATAAACATGTCTCTCTTTGGATATAAGGAAAGGAACATAATTCCAACAACTTCCCATACTGAAACACCTACCTTGGGTACTGTTAACTCACTTTGCTCATCTGGCTTCTGTGGAGACTGTCAATTTGCTCTGCTCCTTAAGAGGCCTGCCAGATTCTCAGCTGTGTACTAGAGGAACACGGAGGTGGAGGGTTTAAGATGGAAATGTGAATGAAGAAATTTACTTCACTGAAACTTCTGTTATTTGCCATATTTTTGCTTGTCATGTTTACCTTGCTCAGAGTTTACATTATTTTAATAGTATGATGAAGTAATAACATTTATTTTCCTCAGCATTTAAGTTTAGTTCTTCGTTTTCTTTGAGACAAAGTTCTAAGAAAAAAACAACTAACCTCATGTGCATTTCCACAAATGGATGTTTTCCTTTTCATATTCCCTTGTAAGACAATAATTCTTGGTTTTTGGAAAGTTAGGAAATAGAAATAGACTAAAACTTTAAACAAAATTCATTTATTTGTGATTTCAGTAGGCTTTGGATTTTTAGTCACTAAAATGTGTGTGATTGTGTTCAGTCTGGTCCACTCCAGTGAGAGCATCCTTCTTTACTAAGTTATTAACAAGTGAATGGATTGCCTGACAAAATTTGGAGATTTTGTTTTTGTTTTCTTGGCAGACCATTAAAACTTCCTTTAGAGAAAATAAAAATCACACTATCTTATCTTCATAGAGTCCACTATGCTTCAGGTAATTCATCTGTAACCTTTAGCACACAATCCAGTATATTTGCTTCTGGATTTATTGGAGCATTCTAGCTGCCACAAACAAGGGAAAATATGCAGCCAGTGTTCTCTGGGTCTGGATTACTTCCCTTAATGTAATGTTTTCCCAGTCTTTCCATGTTGTTACAAACTGTAGTCTATCGTGCTCTGTGATGGATGAGTGGGATATCTGTGTTTGTGTGTGCATGTGTGTGCAGATGTAAACTTATACATATATAGTACATTTGAGTGTTATCTGGGTATTGGAAAGTGAGAGACATGAGCCTTATCAACAGTCTTGAGTCTTGTTACCCTTGTGCATGGCCTGAGGTGACAACAGCTGATAGGCTATGAGGCATAGACAGAGGATGTTTCTCTCACCATCAACTTTAAGGTAGATATTGAGCTCAGCTTTCTCTAACCACGGGTCTTCTATTGTAGTAATCCAGCTAAAGATTCAAAGAAACTATTTTATTTTATTTTATTTTTATAGTCCTGCGTCTCTAATTCTCACCAGGGCACTGTCCCTGACCTACATTTTGCTTAAGGCTAGCACTCTACCACTTGAGCCAAAGTGCCACTGCTGGCTTTTTCTGGGAATAACTAGACATAAGAATCTGCCTGTGTTGGCCTTGAACTGCAATCCATAGATTTCAACTCCTGAGTACCTAGGTTCACAGGCATGAGACACCAGTGCACAGCTAGAAACTAAATAATAGGAGTATCCATTATATACCTCCACCTATCTTTGGAAAGATTTTCTAGCATGTTCTGACCAGACCAATGTTAACTACTAATCACTAAGAAAATAATTCTTGACACACTCATTACTACAAAAGAAAACATTGAGCTAATCTCCATAATATGACGCAACATTGTATAACTCTTACATATAATACTCCCAATTTATCTCATTCTTGGATCTTCAAACCAACTTCTAATAAATATGAACATTTGTATGTGTAAAAGCGAGTGCATGATTTTGACCTGTGACTTAAGAAAATAGAACCTTGGGTTGGGAATGTGGCTTAGTGATAGAGTGCTTGCTTAGTATGCATGAAGCCTTGAATTTGATTCCTCAGTACCACAAAAAAGCCAGAAATGGTGCTGTGCCTCAAATGGTAGAGCACTAGCCTTGAGCAAAAGAAGCGCAGGAGCAGTGCCCATGATCTAAGGTCAAGCCCTTGGACTGGCAAAAACAAACAGGACTAGAATAAAATGGGAACTCTTAATCTTGTATGCACTTCTGAACTTTATAACTTGTAAAATATAATTTTAGCAAATTAGATTTGTTTAAAAATTGAAAACCTATATTACATGCTATCTAATATATGTGTTTTAAAATATAATTGATACCAATGAACCCATATTCTTTGAATAACATACTAATCAAACTTATATGCACCTTTGAAGAAGCAAATTTAAAACTTGGAAATTATTTGAAGAACTGAGACTTGGAGGATTTTCTACATTCTCAATATACCTTATTATGAACAGGAACACTTAATGTAGAAAGCAAAAAAATAGTGGTTCTCTGAAAGGAAGATTAGTAATATTTACCATTGAAAAAATAATTCAGGTAAACACAAATAGCACCCCAATTGAGTGCTCTTAGGGGCTAAAAAAGGTACCTAATTCCCTGGATTGTGAACAAGCATTCTGAAATGTATAGCGACAGATAAATACTATTATTAATGATTACCATTTGGTTTATTCATCTACAGGAAATCTCATTCGGTCTAGTTCTTTATATTGAACAAACATTCAAATTACTAAACTATACACAATGTTTCAAAGTTTACATTTTATGAAAATGAAGTGAAACAATATTGGTGCCCAATGAATGTGAGATGATGAGTTTTAAAGGGTTTCATATATCTTAAGACATTTGACTTACATGAATGGTCTGGGAGTATTTAAGATAAATGGATAAGTAGATTACATACATACACACACACATACATACATACACACATATGCATGTATATTTCAACAAGTACAATAAAAATCTTTAAAAATAAATCACGCCACTGGTAGCTGCAGATCAAACAATTACACATAAAGAATTCTTTTTTTAAAGACTGAAAATGACTCATCAGAATACTTGATGAAATTCATATTAGAGGCCCATTTCTTCCAATTCTATTACTGATGTGTCACTTCAATATGTGAATCCATTTATTGAAAGCATTTGTCCCTTCTTTTTGAATTTAATTCTAGGAGTCTCTACGTTCCTTGTTCTTGGTGAATAGCATCTTTTTTATGTTAAAGGTCAGGACAATGGTTGGGGGGTCTTTGTAGTTATCTGATATGGTAAAGATAGAGCCATCAACTACATCATCTCAAAACTGTTGAAAGTCACAGTGGCTGTGATCCTGGGAAGCAGAGGTCTATCTAAGTTTACAGGAAAGCCTGGAGAAATCTTCATTTGAACACATTCTCTAAGCTCAATAAAGGGCTTGAAGGGAGCTATCACTTCTGTAACATTCAATAATTCACTACCTAAGGGAAATTCGTGACTGATGGCAATTGTGACTTCAAATATCTTCTTATTTTCTTTGAATACAAGTTCTCTTCCTGGATGAGGAGCTTGTCCACTTCCAGCAGATCTATGCTCCTACTGTGTAATAGTGCTCTGAGGGACTGTTTTGGAATGGGGTCAAAATTCTCTTCCATTGAGCACTGTCTCAGCCCCATAGGCTGAGGAGAGTGGGAGGAGGTGGGGATGGCAGGGAGATGACTCCTTCTTCTAATACAGGCAAGGCTGCTCTGAAAAGAAGTCAGAGGATCCCTCTACAGATTAAATGTCCACAATTAGCCAAGCAGGAAGTACCTCAGCAGGGCTGAGTGAAGGAGTGATTCTAGCGGGAGCCATGACCCTGGGTCTTGGTCTGGCGCAGCCTTCAGCTCTGTCTTCTGCAGCTACTCCAGCTATTTCTCATGAAGCTCCAGTGTAGCCCAGCAGCTGCATGTCTGCTTCCAGCAGTGCCCCAGCTCCCCAGTCCTTCTTTGCTAAGGCACCAGAGCAGACCATGCACCGCTACAAATACAACATGCAGGAGATCATACCCTTGAAGCCCAGTATTCCCCAGACAAAGCCCCTATTCCCTGGGCTACCGCCCCAGCTTCAGCTCCAACTCCACCGGATAAGAAGGGACCTGATGCTCCCCCTATAACTCAGGTCAGATTTGTCACTTCACTAGCCCAGGAGGGGCTGTAAGAAAAGATCCCATATTGGGGAAGGCAGCAGATGAGACAGTTCATCTGCAGCCCAGTTCTGGCTCCCAAATTTTTGTGGATTTGGGGGTCTGTTGAAAAAGGTGGCCTGTAATTTTCTGGCTAGAAAGTTCATTCCTTCTCCATTCATAAAGTGTTTGGTGATTCCCAACTTGCCACTGATTACTGGGTATAGACTGGCAATCTAGGGATGCCCTTGCTGGTGGTTCAAGGCAGAGGCTTTCAGGGAAAAAGGACAAAGCTGCTCTTCCTGTTATGCCTGGCCCTTGTCCCTGCTTGACCCCCTTCTACCCTGAGAGAATCCCACACCGTGTTTGTTGCTATGAATGGGTCTGTTAACCAGGTCCTTTACCTTGTGTTTACTCTGAAATTGGAGAGAAGTTGAGCCAAAGCTGCCCCTATCAAAGCTTGCCCCCACCCCATTTTCCCTGCCATTCATGGTATTGCAGGTTTGCCTTGGCAATATGTATATTGCCCTCTCTCTCTCTCTCTCTCTCTCTCTCTCTCTCTCTCTCTCTCTCTCTCTCTCTCTCTCTCTCTCTCTCTCTCTCTTGCTCGCTCACTCTGCATCTCTCCATTTCTCTTTTGCCTTTATTTTATTTACACTACTATGTATATACTATATCTGTATAGTATAGATATAGTATATACTTGTATATAGTACATGCTATATATATATATATACTATATATATGCTATATATATACTATATACATAGCAGTGTACATATACTATTATAAATTTTGTGTTTTGTAACTTTGTAGCATTTTAAGTAAGGTTGTGTTTATGCTTTGCTGGGTACAATAAAGATATTCTATTGAATAAACATAGCATTAGAATGCAAAGAATACATGTCTTCTGTTACATTTTTCCTTTATTCATGCTTTCCCTGATTTTTTGAAAAATATCCTCCTCACTGAAATATTCTTTTGTTCCTTGATTATAAAATGAGTCCATTCTCCAGATAGAAGTCTACCGATAATTTTCCTATTCTTTCTGTTTTTATCTTCTTGAAAAAGCCCTCCAATTTGGGCACATGTGAAAGAAATGAAGTTGATTGATAAAGTTGCAGAATATCACTGTTCATTAAAATGTTAACCTCTTATAAATACGTTAGAAACAATAACAAGAAAGTAAAAAAAAATACTTGTGTCCCTATCTTGGGGTTTATTTTGCTTAACATCATCTTATCTGGTTGTATGTACATAGCTTTTGACCTTTTTTGCTTGTCCCAGATATATACTAGTCATTGCAAATAAGGGAAACAGTGGACCCTATGTTTCTTTGTGGCTTGTTTACTTCCCTTACTATAAATTTTTCCAAACCTTTCTGTACCATGTGATTTTTTTCTTTGTCTGTTCCTCCTCCATGGTATAACCCATGTATTCACTGTTTTTCTTGTCGATACTCTGCATCTTGTATATATAGTTCTATAATTTGGGAAGGGAAAATGCTTAAATAGGCATATAGGTTGATCCATTGTAACAATGAGATGTACAAGACACTATGTTGAAAACTGAACTTTACCATTTATGGGGGGTGTGGGGAATTGTAGTTGTGGAGGTGGGAGGGGAGGGATGGTAGGGTAAAAACAAAGGAGGAGGCAACAATGCTTGATAGGAAATATACTCATTACCTTGCTCATGTAACTGTAACCCCTCTGTACAGAATTTTTACAATAAAAAGCATATTTTAAGAAGCCAACCTTTTCTGTTTCAATTGTCTATCAATAAAAATGATTCAGAGGCTGTTGCTTCCCCATTGAAGATGAAGCTCAAATGATTTCATTGGCACTTCATGTTAGTCAAGTATGTGAGAGTTATTTCAAACCTGACATTGAAATCTTGTGTATTTTACATTCATCAGAATGCATAATTAGGAAAAAGAAGCATTCAACTTTGAAAATAACAGAGAAGTTCTAGATAAAAGTCACTGAGAAATTGCAAGATTTTCAATAACAGAAGTAGTACCACATCTGGTTTTTACTAGGGATAAGTGTCATGGATTCTTTTGCCCTGGCTGGGTGCAAAAATTAATCCTCACGGGGCTGGGATGTAGCTCAGTGGCAAAGCGCTAGCCTAGCAAGTGCAACGTCCTGAGTTTGATCCCCAGAACCAAAAAAGAAAAGACAAAAAAAAATACAGTTAATAAAAACCCAAACAAAAAATTAATCCTCACATCTCATCTTCCTAAGTAATCTTTACCACTCAGAGTGAGAATCGAGTTTAGAGTTTGTTTTCAAGACTAGTGCTCTACCGGTTGAGCCACAGTTCCATTTCTGGCTTTTTATTAGAGATGTGTCATGGATTTTTCGCACAGGATGGCTGCAAACCTTAATCCTCAAATCTTTAGCCTCCTATGTAGTCCTTACTACTCAGGGTCAGATAGAGTTTGTGTCTGACCATTTGGTTCAAGACTAGTGCTCTACCACTTGAGCCACACTTCCACTCCTGGCTTTTTTCCCTGGTTAATTAGCGAGAAAAATCTCATGAAATTTAATACCTGGGTGGTATTTTACCTCGATTCTAAAATCTTAGCCTCCTGAGTAGCTAGTGTGAGCCACCACTGCCTGGTTCTACACTTGGTCCCTAGCTTCAGGCCCCTGCTCTTCACTCCCTTGATATTATTGGCGGTGTCCTCGTTTCAGATTTCAATTGAGCTTAGTGTCCTGCGTCATTCAGTCTCTGGTTCCAGGAATCTATAGCAAGGCTGTTATGACATCTAGACTAACCATAAGGCAATAAGCCTGGGATAAACAGCGTGGTGTCCAAGCCTGCGGCTTCTTACATCTGTCACTGGGCGAATGATCCCAGGACTCATTTAATGCCACTGCCTTCTTGGAGGCCTCCTAGCTTCCTTACGATCTGACTGCAGGCATGTCATGACCTGGGGTGCAGGGCACTAAGGTTTCTCCTTCATTCCACTGCCATAAATGGGACTTTCAGAAGTCACTTCTCCCTTTTGAATCTTCATTTCACAGAAATTGTGCTTAAAACCCTGCATTCTGATCCTTCCTTCTTCTGGATCTTTGCCTATCTAGCAAGTTTGAGCTTTCTTCTGGTCTCAGAAAAGCCAGATGTTCATGCCAACAATTGTACTGATTCAACACCCAGTGACATGGGGGCCCTCTCTACTCCTCCACTTATGCCAGGCTCAAAGGTCTTTCGTACCTAGCATGCATCTTGATTCCTAGGAACCCAGGGCTATGATTTCCCTGAAGAGCCATGGGCTTAAAAACTTTGATGGAGTTAGGCACCAGTAGATCACATGTATAATCTTAGCTACTAAGGAGGCTTTGTTGTAAGAATCAAGGTTCAATTCAGGTTGAACAAGAGTCAATAACACTCCTCTTACAATACCACTGCATTCCAAGACGTGACCCCCCCAAAGATTCAAACCAACTAGAGATGTTCTCATTGTGTGTGGGGACTAGCCTTTCTATGAGCGTATTCCTGAGGGCTCCTCTTGATCCAGGAGCCTTGGAAGGGGCAAAAGCTTCCTCCAGCAGCAGGCTTATTTCCTGTCTATGACCAGCATAGGCCACATCCTCTAGCAAGCAGAACCTCCTTGTCCAAGTTGGGAGAGCTGCTGTCCCCAAGATATCTGCTGGGGAGATGCTAGGCAGCTTCATGTGCCTGTGGGTGAGTGGAACCATGGATTCTGCTAGTCCATCCAGCAAGGCTTCATCCAGAAGTCTATCTAGTGCCCAGCCAGCAGAGCCTGGTATCTCCTTGGGTTCCAGCATCCCTACTCTGCAATGTTAGGGAACCCACAGAGCCCACTGTGATGTCTTTGCACTCCAGTTTCAACATTCCATTGCCAGCCACCAGCCTGTCCTTTAACTGTGGGCCTTGGCAGTTTTACCCTCAACAGCATGGGACATTTCCAGATAGCAAGCAAGTCTAGATCTTCATTTGGAACCCTGAAGACTACTAATATAGGCTCATCGCCTGCCCCCTGACAACCTGGACAGCCTGGCCCTCCCAGCTCCATTTTCCAGCATGTGCTTAGGGGCCTTCGGAGCTCGGCTTCTGCTCCCTACAACTACACATGTCTCCTGGAAAGAGCCCTTGAACCTGTTGCGCCCCAGAGGTCAGGCCACAGTGAGGTCTCTCTGCCCCCAGCCTGGCTCCTAGCACAACCAGAATCAGGGCAGCACTCCCGGGCTCCACTGCAGACCTCTGACTTGGGTCAAAAAAGTTCCTGTGCTTGTGCAGTCCACAGTCAGCAGTCGGTAGTCCTGGAACAGGGGCATCTACTAAGGTCACTCCAGAAGAACTTTTGCACCAAGCAGGTTGATTTTGGAGCAGCTCCTCTTCTAATTGCAGGCCTGGTGTCCATTGAAGCAGAGCATGACACTGCAAAAGATCACAGTGCACAATAGAAGAACCTGACAAGCAATGGTCCTGTGCTCAGAAACCTGACAGAGACAGTAAATCAGGCTAGATTGTACCTGCTTCAATATCCTTGCCAAGAAATGTTTATTTTCACCAAGATATAAAGAGGAAACTTCTAACTCTATCTCTGACAAAGCAACTTGTACGAATCTAGACTTCCATAAACAATCACAAAAGTAGAAGCTATGTGAAAAATAAATATATGTATGTAAATATATATATAATACAAATATGTAGGAATATATATTTATATTAGCGTATTCACATATACAATGTGAATATGTATATAATGTATGTATGTATAATGTATAATGTATATTTATGTGTATATATCTATATATATAATGTACAGGAGAGAAAAACTGCATAGTATTTGGAGGAATAATTACCAAAATCTTCCCAATTTTCATTAAAAGCATGAACCCTTATATGCAGGAATCTAGCAGCTCAACAAAAGTCAATTAGCATAATCCCATAGATCCACACTAAAACACATTCTAATTAAATACTCAAAGACAGCAATCCTCCCAAAGCACAGAGACACAACTCCTCACACACAAGTGATCTTCAATGATATTATGACCAATTTTTCATTAGAAAAAAGAGTATTAGGCAGCAAGGGCAACAAATTCAAAGTGCTAAAAGAAAAGGACATATCTAACACCAACCTTTCTTTTATAACATTCCCCCCACCCCAGAGGTAGGGGCCGAATTCAGGGCCTTGTACTCACCAGGCAGGCACTCTTCCATTGAGCAAAATCCCCAACCTTACAACTACCCTTTCTAAAACAAAACAAAACAAAAAATATATTTCTTCTAAAAGTGAGAGATGCTAAATACTGAAGGCTCAGGCCTATAATCCTAACTACTCTGGAAGCTGAATTGTGAGGATTGTGGCTCAGAACCAGCCTGGACCTTGTCCCTTCAGGAGTAAATTGTGGGAGACAGGTGTCCTTAAGAAGGATGGAGGACTTTGTGCTGTGTCATTCCTGGAACAAGTCATAGGATAAGGTGGCCATCAAGAATGGAGGCTATTGGCTAGTGTCTCCACAGAAGCAATTTGTAAAATGCAGGAGTGCTCTCATAGGTCAGAGGACATTGACCACTGTATTAGTGGTTTCAAAAATTCCACAAAAATAACCATAGCAACCTCAAGTCCTCCTGGAATCTCTAGCAACATTCTTGGAGGCCTAAGAGCTACAGTGTCAATGGTGGCAGGCTGTAATTGGTCCACTTTTTCTCTGACCTCACTTGGTCTGAATCTGATTTGTCCATTTCCCCCATGATGTCACTATGCACAGTTGTGATTGCTCCATTGTGATAGGTCATGTAGGGTATATAGGAAGCCACTGTGCCCCAACATTTGTCAGTTAACAGTGCTGGGAGCTCTCGCTTGGTAAGCTGCTGGATTAACTCAAAGCTAGATTGATGATCTGTTTGGTTGCAGTTTTTGTTGGTTGGATTTTGGTATTTCTTTTTTACTTTTTGCCGGGTTTCCCATTATTTTATTGAGTTAATTTTTCGGAGACTTGCTACCTGCCTTCATAGCAGGAGGATCGCAGAATACAAAGAATCATCCCCGAGCTGCTTGAAGGAGGAGATCATCAAACAATACCAGACAAAAGAACTCCTTGACCAAGTTACCTGAGTGAAACTGTCCCATCACCACTTCACAGACACCGAGATGGCAATTTAAAATACGTCATATGGGAGAGTCCTCCAGGCATTGAATAGAGAATAAGATGGACATTTTTAAGGCTGGATGGCCCAGACACATCATCAAGTTGTACCTGGTGATGGAGAAAAAAGAGTATGTATATCTCTTCATGGAATTGGCCACTAGGGGCTACCTTCTGAAGTCTATCTGAAAATCCCACCACTTATATAAAGTTGAAGCCAGGAGATTCTTCAAACAAATTGTACTAATTACAGCAGAACACAATCGCACATTGAGACCTTAAGCCCAACAATATCCTTTTGGACAGCAAAGGCAATATCAAGGTTAGTTATTTTGGTCTAATCTGGTTCTCCCCGGGGCAGCTGCTGACAAATTTATGTGGTGTTGTGCTATTCCATACCCCTGAAATGTTCCTGCAAGAAAGAAATGATGGCTGGAACTGGCTTCACACCTGTAATCCTACCTACTCAGGAGGCTGAGATCTGAGGATCATGGTTCATTGCCAGCCCGGTCAGAAAAGTCTGTGATATTCATCTCCAATTATCCACTAGAAAACTGGGAGTGGCACAGTGGCTCAATTGGTAGAGTTCTAGCCTTGAGTTGAATTGCTCAAGGACACTGTTCAAGCCCCACAATTGGAAAAAGAAAATATGCCTACAAGGTGGAAATCTGGAGCTTAGGTGTCTTTTTATATTTTGTTGTAACAGGAAGATTTCCCTTTGAGGGGAGGATGTTATCCAGGTAGAGTCACTAGTTCTGAGGGCCAAATATGTTGGTCCATATAAACTGTCTGTTTGAGGACAAAATGTAATCTGCCAACTGGTAATTGAGGACCTGAGGGAGAGACAAATATTGAACAAATAATGGAGCACCCATAGCTTAAACAAGTTGCACAATATTCCCTGTGTTCTGATGAGCCAAGACTCAACAAGCTGGAACCCATCATTCTTAATGTGTGACATGAGGTACTACCTATATGAGATCCAGGGATCTATACAGGACAGATCATTCAATTATGCCATGGGCATGTACCTTTTAATTAAAGAAAACTTAGGCTGTCCAAGTAAAAAGAGTACCTTCAACAGTGCCACCGTGCCCAACTCTTGCAGATCTTTCCAACTTACCTCTCCCTATAGAAGGAGAGCCAGTGTACTTACCTGGCTTAACCATTACATCTTGTCATCTGAGTTTCAATTGCTTTATAATGTCAAGCAGTCACCTTTGAAGAGAGGCTTAGGTACCACTCTGCCTGCCATTCCCTTCTGTTTCTTGCAGAAGAACCCCAGTCCTAGCACAGTTCCAGGCCAGGATTCTGTGTTGTTTCCCTTGCCTGGTCTTTCTTTTTAAGCAGCAGTGAAAGATTCCTCTCTGGGGAGCCACAATTTGAGATCATAAACTGTCTACTAAGAAGCAGGGCTGGAGGAGGGCGGTTAGCAGAATATTCCCTTCCTTCTGGGTAGCCTCATAATTAGACCAAAGTATAATTTTAGGCGGAGTTTGGGCAGGATTGGAGTGGCTAGCGAATAGCTACCACTCTTCTCAGAATATGCTGCAGTATTCAGGCCCAGGAGCAGAGCAATTCTCGAGAAAGGGGTGGAGAGTATTATAAGACATCAAAGATAATAGCAGTTGAGAGCACAGGGACCTGTTATTGGGATGTGAAAGATTGCAAGAATTATACTCAAAAACGAATTATAGGAGGGATAATCCCTATACAGCCAAGGCTGCATAGAGAGATCATGTCTCAATCCAAAGGCTGGCTACTGAAGCCAGAGGAACTAATGTTTGCAAGCAATTACAAGTAGGAGATAGTGTTCTACCACTTGAACAACAATGCCACTTCCAGTTTTCTGGTGGTTAAATGGGGATGAGTTTCAGGGACTTTTCTATCTGGACTGGCTTTGACATACGGTCTTCAGATCTCAGCCTCCCAAGAAGCTAACATTAACAACCTAGGATTACACTCAGGAACAATGCCCAGACCCTGATATCAAGGCCAAAGACCATACAACAAATAATAAAAAAAGGAAAGTAAAAGGGGACAGTGGGTGGAGAGATTCACCATTCATCAGATGCATGTCAGGTGTGAATGATCCAAAATGTAGGCTAGGAGCAGACAGGGAACCTACCCAAGACACAACTGATCATTTATTTGTGGAAACCAAGTAAAAAGTCAATAAACCAATATATGAAACAACTATAGAAAGATAAATAGTGCAGGTGAGAGTGCCAGAAAGAGTCCTTGTGAGTCAAGTGCTGGTGGCTAACACCTGTAATCTTAACTACTCAGGAAGCTAAGATCTGACGATCATGTTTCAAAGTCAGTCTCAACAAGAAAATGTCTCTGAAATTCTTATCTCCCATGAACTAGCAATAAAGCATAATTGGGAACTGTGGCTCAAATGGTAGAATACTATATTTAAGATTTTAAAAAGATAAGCAACAGTGACCAGGTCCTGATTTCAAACCCGTTCAAACCCCAGAATCCACATACATAGAGAAAAGGTTTCTGTGAAGAGGTAGCACTGAAGCCAAGACCTGTAGATTGAGAGGGAGCCAGCTTTGGGGGCATGTGACAGAGGCAATAGCTAGGGTGAAAGTCTCAGGGCTGGAATAAACCCCATATCAGGAGGAAGTGGTGTGTGGCTGGTTCTGAGTGAGAAAGAGAATGAGGTGAGGTACATCTGAAAAATGGGGGCCAGGTGGGCACTGGTGGTTCACACCTGTAATCTAAGCTACTCAGGAGGCTGAGGATTCAGGATTGTGGTTCAAAGGTAGCCTGACCAGGAAAGTCCATGAGAATCTTATCTCAATAACCAACTCTGAAAAAGCTGGAAGTGGTACTGCGGTTCAAGTGGTAGAGCACTAGCCTTGGGCTCAGGCTCTGAGTTCAAGCCCCAGTCCTCATACTTCAGCTTTCTGAATAGCTAGGATTACATGTGTCAGCCACCACAGACAGGCAACCCTTTATTATATATTATCTAACTTAATGGTTGTGACTTTCCCATTAGGAGGGCTCACTCTGAGCTCATCCTATTCTGGTTCACTTTCAGTCGATGGCCAGGTCAGTTTTCCCCTCTGGAACTAACTTGTCTGTGGGAGGAGGATAAAGCCCCTGAAGCCCCTTCCCTTGTTGGGTGCATCCTATATTGTAAGAGTGATGAAAGAGGTCCAAGATTAAAGCTGGGCTCCTAAGGTGGAGTTCCTATTGTGGGCAACCTGGGCTGGTGTGCAGCTTTGAACAAGTGACTCTGGGAAGATATGAAAAATAACCACACTTAAATCCAATTTTTTTCAAAATCCTCTTGAGAGCTAGAAGAGGAGAGGGGAAGGGAAGATATATTCTGAATAGTTTCCTTCCTGTTGTGACATTGATTGATACATTTTGCTCAAGCAGGAATTACTTCTTATCCTGGGAAGGTCCTCAGTTTACCTTCCCGTGGTTGAGAGTTGTATGAGCTAAAATCCTCAGCTGTCAGCTCTATTTGGGCTACTTGACCCAGAGAAGAGGGCGACCCTTTTTGCAAACTGCTCTGCTCAGAAGGAGGTCCAATTTTCTGGTTTTCAATAATGGGGACTAGGTGCTGCTAGAAAAAAGGATGCTATAAAATAGAGTGAGTTTGGAGCTCACACCCTTCAGAGGGAGGCCCAAACTGAGACCTGCTCTGAGGAAAAATCAAGGAACTGAGAGGAAGTTAATATTTTAGGTCATATGGCCAGGGAAGGCCTTTCTGTGGCAGAACTTCTGATCTAGCTGCTGAAAAGATGAACGAATTAAACAAAGTTTATTTTCCTTTTGTGTGTGTGTACAAGTACTGGGGCTTGAACTCAGGGTCCCATACACTTGCTTAGCTTTATCCTGCAAGGCAGATGCTCTACCACTTTAGCTAAACTTCTACTTTGAAGTTTTTTGCTAGTGTATTGGAGATAGGAGTCTGTCAGAATTGGCTTTCCAGACTGGGTTTGAACATGGATCCTTAGATCTCAGCCTCCTGATAAGCTAGGATCAAAGACAGGAACTATTAAGCATTCAGGTCCACACAAAGGTGTAGAAGAAGTTTCCAGAGAAGAGAAGAACAAATTTGCAAAGGCCTTGCCTGATTTGTCAACTTGTTGGATATTGTTTATTGATTTATTTTTGAACATGGGGCTTGAACACTGGGCCGGGGCACTTTCTTTCAGCTCTTCAGCTCAAGTCTAGCACTCTACCACTAGAGCCACAGAACCACTTTGGATTTTCTGGTGGATAATTTGAGATAAGAGTTTCACAGTCTTTCCTGCCCAACCTGGCAATCCTCAGATCTCAGCCTCCTGAGTAGCTAGGATTACAGGCATGAGCCACCAGTACCTGGCTGGATATTTATTTATATAGGAATACAGCAATATCCTTGTAAATAGGATGAAAAATATTTAAGTTGGTCACTCCATATGAGCCTCACTGGCTTTAAGTTTTCTCTTTGATAGTTAATATGAAGGAAAGCCACAGGGGGATTCACCTCAGTTTATTATAAAAGGATGTCTCTGGCGTGTTTTTACAACAGTGTGCACAATGTAAAAGATACTAATGTTATTCATGACATTATACACAGTAGTAGAAAGGTAGAAAACCAAATGTCTCTTGATGGGTAAACAAAATGTGGTATAACCAGCCAAGGGAATATTATTCAATCTTAAAAAGGAATGACATTCTGACCATGCTACAACAAGAATGAATCTTTAAAATACTGTGAAATAAACCATATTAAAAATAAAAACTATATTTATGATTCTACATATATAAGGTACCAAAACATAGTCAAATTTGCTGGCTACCAGTGGCCCACACTTATAAAACTAGCTACTTATAGGGCTGAGAACTGAGGATGGAGGCTTGAAGCCAGACTAGAAAGAAATGTTGCTGAAACTCTTATCTCCAAAAAGTGAGATACAGTAGAGGTGAGACTCAACAATAGAACTGTGGAGCACATGGGCAGCAAAGATGGCGTTGGGAGGGGGTTGAGTGGGCAGAGCCCAATTTACTATAGAGCACATGGGCAGCCAAGATGGCGCTGGGAGAGAGTAGAGTGGGCAGAGCCCAATTGATCTTCCGATCAGTGCCTAACCAGCCCATGAAGGCTCAGGTGCATGATAGGGTGTGACCTTGACAGTGATTGGTTCCTCTTCCTCCCTTGCCATGCCACCCGCCCTTTTTGTATTTAATAAGGGCTGCTCTCTGTTAATAAATGAGTTTTCTACCTGCTGGATTTGGCTCCCCGCTGCGTCTGATTGTCTCCTGGGCTGGGGAACGGGCGAGCGCCACACTTACCTTTCCTCAGACCCCATCCATCTTTCGTGGGACGGACGAAGACCCAACATAGAACATCAGCCTTGAACAAGTAAGTTTAACATAGAGGGGCTGGGAAAGTGGCTCAGTGGTAGAGAGCTTGCCTTGCATGCCTGAGGCCCTGGGTTCGATTGCTCAGCACCACATAAGCAAAAAGAAAAAAGCCGTTGAAGGGTAAACAAAGGAGGAGGCTGCAATGCTTGGTAAGAAATGTATGCATTATCCTGCCCATGTAATTGTAACCCCTCTGTAAGTATGTTCTCAAATAAAATAAAATATTAAAAAAAAAAAAGAAAAGAAAAAAGCCGGAAGTGGCGCTATGGCTCAAGTGGTAGAGTGCTAGCCTTGAACTGAAGAGCTGAGGGACAGCTCCCAGGCCCAGAGTTCAGGCCCCACGACCGGACCTTCCCCCCCCCCAAAAAAAGTTTAACATCGAATGGAGAATAGAGAATGAATGATGTGGCCAGTGCAGGTAAGAAAGAGCAGGCTTTCTGTGTGCAAAGGACTTCTTGGTCAACAGCACTGAGACAGAACACACAAAGACAGTACTAGGCTGAGAAGTAAGGACAAGGAAGACAGGAGAGTTGATTACCCGTTTTTTGTTGTTGTTGTTGTTGTTGTATTTGTTTTTCCCAGTACTGGCACCTGGACTCAGGGCCTGGGTGCTGTTCCTGAGCCTCTTTATGCTTTGGGCTAGTGCTCTATCATTTGAGTCACAGAACTTCTTGTTTTTCTGAGTAGTTTATTGGAGATAAAAGTGTCATGTCATGGGCCTTCTTGTAAGGCTGGCTTCAAATGGAGATTAGTCTTCAGATTTTAGCCACTTGTGTTGTATTCCAATTTAAATTGTAGTATTCCAATTTCCCAGAAAGATATGACAGCACTCAGGCAATTTGGCTGGAAGTTCTTTATTTAGCCATATTCCATCTGTCCTCAGCTCACAGAGCTAGAGAACAGCCCTGTTTGTTGTTCAGGGGGGATTTTTATAGGAAGTGCTTTCACATAGGTGATGTTTACCAAAGCAAGCAAGCAAGGTTAAAGAAGCAAATCATAGCCTTGAGTCAAACATGCCTTGGGACATTGGACCTTTGCCCTGATGTTGAAGAAGGGGAATCCTTTTCCCAGAGAGAATGCATGTCAGCATGCACCCTCACACCACACAGAAGCTCAGATGGGGACACACGAGTCAATGCCTCTGATGTTTATTACAACTTCCTGAGTAATAAAGAACTCAGTACAGCTGGTGATAAGCATTATAATTGTTAGTGGCATTCAGCAAAATTTGTGATAAACTGCAAAGCTGCCAGTCTGGGAAGCTTGAGGGAGAGAGAGAAGTTTACTTTTAGCAAAGATGTTTCTGAATTTACATTTTTGTTCCCACGTATATCCTTCTTTACCAAGGGAAAGGGGCTCAGGAGAGAAAATTAGCTACCGCAGGAAGGATTGAGGCTAGAATAAACTTTCTTCCAGTGAATAGCAAATCAGATATCACACTGAGTAGCTAGGATTACAAGTTTGAGCCAAAACTGCCTATTTTGATTAATTCTTGTGTGTCATCCCCAGGAATGTGGATTCAAGCCAAGGTGACCCAAGCCTTCAAAGTTTTGTTACAGATATTGACTCAAGCTATGATGTCAGAAATACTGACCTTACTGTTCAGCCTGGAACCAAAAGAAACGGGAGGTGAGAGTTATCTATGTTTGTGGCTTGTAAATCACCAGGATTAGTGGCAGGCTGGAAAGAAGAGAATCAAGAGGGCACATGTGGAACATGGCAGACAGGAAGGCATCAGGGAATAAGCAGTTTCGGGATGAGCAGTGGATCAGGAGGACCAGATTCTCTGTGGTGCAGAAAGTCTTTCTTCAGAGCCCTCACCACATTAGCCTGTCTTGGGTGGGTCCATGTTTGTTTAGTGTTTCAGCCCTCAGTCATTTGAACTCTTAGGGCTTGGGGCTTCCTGCACATCCTCCTGGAGCCTGGCACAGGGTCTAGCCCACATTGGTGCTGGCTGATGGTTGCCTAATGGGGTTGGATAGAGACAAACACTAAACTGGAGGTTTCTGGAAGGGATCGGCGTGCACTTAGTGTCCAGAGGACATGCATGGGACTGTACCTTCATGAGGAAGAGGCCAGAGGACAGTCTCATGTTGCCTCCCTAACACTTTGGTAGAAATGGCAGACAGATGTCACAGGCAGCAGGCAATGCTCTCTGGTTTATATATGTGCATGCACACCCAACATCTGTGGCCCATTAGTGGAACAGTACACACTGATCACAGCATGGACCCCATTTCATGGCTGCGGACACTGAAATCCTGGGGTCTTGGTGTCCTCAGGCCTTGGCCAACAGCAGTGGGGAGTCTGAGACCTTGGAGGCAGGGCAATGGCAGGGCTCCAGCAGTATCTGCAAAGCCTGAGAAGCTCGACTCCTCAAGGATAGCTCACAGACGCAGAGGAGGCTGTGAAGAGGGATAGATCCCTGGGGTACACTTGAACCACCAAAACGCACCCTGCTCACTAGCACCAAGCACGTACGGCTTATAGCCCAACAATCCAATTCTGGCTCTTTCTCACCTCACTTGGCAAGGGGGGGAGCCATGGAGGAGCAAGATGCACCATTTCAGTTGAGGAGGGATATATCTGATATCAGACCCACACATCACACCTAGATAGACTGGAACTCTCCAGAAGGCCAAGGTAACAGATATATTCGTTGTCTAACAAGTGTGGAAGTGGGGATCTTGACTGTGAGGACTCCATAGTCCCCAACTTGTGGGTTGGTGGCTGCGACTCCCCCCTGAGGTGGTGACTAAGTGGTAGCATCTGGGTTGCTAGCCTGTAAACAGAAGAAGTGAAGGTGGGCTGTGGAGTGGCCTGGTGCCTGGGCCACACTCTTTTGCTGAGTTGTTACTGTTGCCACCATGTGGACATGCCTAGGCTTGGAGCAAGGTTACAGGGCAGGTGGGGCTGACTGGCTGTGCAGAAGCAGAAGGTGTCACTTCTGCAGGCAGTGACTCTATTACTGGCAGCCCTATGCTTCCTGCTCAACGTGGGGCTGGGGCTCTGCACCATAATCGGCAGCCTGATGGCACCCCGAGGGGTTTGGAGGCAGATAACTGAGTGCCTCAGTATGGTGCTGAGAGAATGCTGCTCCCCAGTCTCCCACCCCTGTCTGGGTTTACTTCAAACCTGCAGCTTCTCCTTTCTCCTCCTCTGTGACCTCAGTGGCAGCACCAAAACAGTCTGTGCTTCTTCCTACTTTTCTCCCAGGTGGGGTAAATTGAGGCTGCGAGGATAGGGATTTGTCCACTCAGTAGAGTCAGAAATAGAACCCAGGGCCCTTGGTGCCCCAGTATGGAAGTCTTATTTCTACTTACCATACTTTACAATCAGTTCTTTCTATTGCCCTCTCCTGTCCCCTGACCTCCTCCAGCATTCTCTTTCTGGAGTGTACCCTGTCTGCACATGTCTGTATCCTGTAGGACTGATGCCCTCATCATCTTTGCTCCCCTCCCTAACTTCCACCTGCATATCCTGTGTCTCTACTCAGGTCAGTCCTTTTCCCATTTAACCACTTGCACAGGGACGCTAGGCCTCCCCACTAATTCTCCCTATTCACTCTTCCCCATCCTATCTGTATTTTAGGTATTGTTGATTGGGGAGTGAGTGCAAAGACCCTCTTGGAGCTGTAGGCCCCTTGGAGGGAGTGAAATGTGAATTTCTGGTTCTTGAGGAATTTGCCACCTTTGACTCTCCAGTAGTCCAGACGTGTTCCTGTGGAGGGATTTCCCAGAATGTCCCCAAGAGCAGTTACCTGAGGGTGGAATGCCACATGCCTTCCTTCTCTGCCAGGAACTGATGGGACATGGTATTTTTTGGTATTCCAAACTGTGATTATATTTGATTCTGCCTCTTTGAAACTTATGTACCTGCACATCTGTACGTGCATTTGGACTAAAATAGCAATTTTTCTTCCTGTGTGTGTGTGTGTGTGTGTGTGTGTGTGTGTGTGTGTGTGTGTGTGTGTTTTCAGATCTTCAGTCTTAAACTCAGGGCCTGGGTTCTGTCTCTTAGTTTTTATCACTCATGACCAGTGCTCTACCACCTGATCCACATCTCTACTTCTGGCATTTTGGTGATTCATTGGAGATAAGAGTCTTACAGACTTTCCTACAAGGGATCCTTTATTTGTTTGTTTGTTTTTGGTCGGTCATGGGACTTGAACTCTGAGCTTCGGCGCTGTCCCTGAGGTCTTCAGTTCAAAGACAGCACTTTACTGCTTGAGCCACAGTGCCATTTCTGGTTTTCTAGTGATTTATTGGAGATAAGAGTCTCATGGAGGGCTTGGAAAGTGGCTCAGTGGTAGAGGGCTTGCCTTGCATGCAAGAGGCCCTGGATTCTATTCCTCAGTACCACATAAGCAAAAAGAAAAAAGGCAGAAGTGGCAATGTGGCTCAAGTGGTAGAGAGATAGCCTTGAGCTGAAGAGATAAGGAACAGTGCTCAGAACCAGAGTTCAGGCCCCAGGACCAGACCCAACAACAATAACAAAAGAGTCTCATGGACTTTCCTGCCTGGTCTGGCTTTGAACTGTGGTCCTTAGATCTCCCACTTGAGTAGTTAGGATTACAGGCGTGAGCCACTGGTGATTTGGCTTCTTCCATTTTTTGTTTTTCAAGTTTTTCATTGTTAATTAATCGTAAGAGACTCAGATTTGCCTGCCCAGGCTGGCTTTTAAACGCAATCCTCGCATTGCAAACCTCATGATTGGATTATAACTGTGAGCCACCAGTACCACTCTGGGATTTGTCATTTTTGACAAATGCCAAATGTGTCTATTGAGATGGTCTGAGCATTGAACATTGCACTGCACCCAAGGCAAATTTCAGGAGAATGACAAAGATGTAGAGACCGTTTGGTGCCTCACACACACCATTACATAATGTAAGTTAATGACTTTCTTCCCAGAAATACATAACGCTTATCTTTATACAATGTAAGGTGCTTAAGTGCTTCTTCATATTTATCTAAAATAGTATATACATTGAAAGGAACTCCACCATATGTAAACAAAATATTTTTTGTTAGTGATGGGGATTGAACTCTGGCACTGTCCTTCAGCTCTTTAAGCTCAAGGCAATGCTCCACCACTTGTGCCACAGCACCATTTCTATCTTTGTCTGTTCATGTGGTGTTGAGGAATCAAATCCAGGGCTTCATGCATGAGAAGCAAATACTCTATCACTGAGCCATCTTCCTAGGTCACTAAACAAAAGACATTTATGTGTCAGCTGGGCACTGTTGGCTGACACTTGTAATACTAGCTACTCAGGAGGCTAAGAGGTGGGGATTGCGGTTCAAAGCCAGCCTGAGCAGGTAAATGGAGCTGTGGCTCAAGTGGTAAAGCACTAGCCTTGAGTAAAAATAGCAAAGGGACAGGGCCCAGCCCCTGAATTCACGTCCTACTCTGCACTACCAGTTTAAAACTTTTTTTAATGATAAAGCAAGTCATCATCCATGGGTCTAAAACACTTGTGAGCAGTTGCTGACATACATGTCTGCCAACCTACAACATCGGCACATGCAACATGATAGACTTATACATTTCTGTTCATTTCAAGGCTAGGTACAATCACATGATTGCAATATATGTAGAAGCTGCAATCAGTTTGAAGTCTACGTTCATTTTCTTTGTCAGTGCTCTTGTAAGTGTGTCTGAGCAGTGTCCCTCACAGGAAGAAAAGAAGCTCCTAATGACTCACCTTAATCTCATGTTGTGAGTAGAAATAAGACCGGGCTGTATGTCAATGCAACATTGCTTGGCTGTTTTTGACTCATCCTGGTTCCTTGAAGGCAGAGCCCCATCTTTTGATTCCATGTTAGGGATCTCAGGGGAGGTCACCATCAAATAGGAACTGAAGAATATCACCAGCTCCCCTTCATTAAAACCTCATTATAGTTGAAGCCAGTGGTTCACATGTGTAATCCTAACTACTCAGGAGGCTAGCAATATATGGTTGTGGTTCAATGCCAGCACTGGGTAGAAAAGTCCATGACACTTTTATCTCCAATTAAACATCAAAAAAACTTGAAGTGGACCAGTGTCCCAAGTGGTAGAGTGCTAGCCTTGAGCAAAAAAGCTCAGGGACAGCCCTAGGAATGGCACACACACACACACACACACACACACACACACACACACACACACACACACACACACACACACACACACAAACAAATACACACACATACACACACACTCAAACACACATACGCTCCTTTTTGTTAGCTCATCTAATGCTCCCAACAACCATATAAGTCAGGTATGCTTATTTCCATATTACAGAGGAGGAAAATTCCTGGTGTGTCAGTGGACTCAGACCTCAAATCCATGCCCCTGTCCCAGTACTTTTTTGGGAATAAACCTGTGGACCAAGAGACAAACAGGTTACAGGCATTCTGTGGTGTGTGTGTGTGTGTGTGTGTGTGTGTGTGTGTGTGTATGTGTGTGTGTGTGTGTGTGTGTGTGTGTGTGTGTGTGTGCACCAATCCTAGGGTTTGAACTTCGAGTCTGGGTTCTGTCCCTTAGCTTTTATTCTCAAGGTTGGCACACTGTACCACTTGAGCCAAAGCTCCACTTCTTGGTCTTTAGTTCTTCATTGGAGATGACTCTCACAGACTTTTCTGCCCAGGCTGACTTTGAATCATGCATGGTTCTCAGATCTCAGCCTCCTCAGTAACTAGGAGTCTAGATGTAACTATTGGCATCAGGCATAGATTCTTCACCCTTCTGGGTAAATCTGTCTTACCTGGTTTCCTCAGTGTGAATTGGTTTTAATAATGTTTGACCCTAGGCCAGTTGAGACTTGTATGTCCTTATTACAGAGTCTGGCTGTTGCTTCATTACAGCACTAACTACTCTGCCTGTGATGAAAGTTTTTGAAAAGAAAAAGTAAGCCAGGTGATGGTGACTCACATCTTTAATTCTAGCTGGTGAAGAGGCTGAGATCTGAGGATTGCTATTCAAAGCCAGCCTGGGCAGGAAAGACTGTAAGAATCTGGAAGTGGGGCTGTGGCCCAAGTGGTAGAATTTTAGCGTTGAATGAAGAGCTCAGAAACAGTGCCCAAGCCCTCTTTTCAGACCATAGGACAAACACAAAATGAAAGAAAGAGAAAGAAAGAAAGGGAGTAGGGGCAGGAGGAGAAGGAAAGAGGGAGAGAAGAATTATGGCATTAGTTGGTCAGATATGTAAAAGCAAACCAGTAGTGGAACTGTGTCGCAAAGTGGTAGAGAGTTAGCTTTGAGCGAAAAAGCTCAGACACGGGCCCTGTGATCAAGTCCAAAGAAGACAAAAAAGAGAGGGAGGGGATAGAAGGAGAAAGGGAAGGAAGGAATGATCTAGTTCAAGAGTTGAGTGAAATAGAAACTTCTGGGTATCCGGGAACCTACAGGCATAGTTTTTTAACCACAAATCCTTGGCTGGTGCTGACAGTCAGATTCCCCCTACAGAGTCCATGCTGTGCTTGAGTTCAGGCCTATTGAATCCTCCCTGGGCCTTGGGACTGAAGATCTAGCCTTTGCTTCATTTGTAAAGACTAGGAACCCGAGGACATCAAGGACCTCTCATGGCAAGAAGAGTAAGACATGGGTATCCATTCCTTGAAATCAGATCCTTTCAGTGACATGCCTACTCTGATCCTTCTATTCTATCATCTAAAAACTACCTACATCACCAGCACTCCAGGAAAAGAAAGGGAGCCCCCTCAATGGCTTTAGGGTGGGTCTCTCTATCCCATTTGACAGTCCTGGTCCAGCACAGATACTGCCAGCCCTCTCCTTCTCTCTCCCTCCCTCCCTCTATTGTTTTGGGGAGTCTTCAATGACCAGAGTATAGAATGGGCTGCTATCTCCCCATTGGCACCAACAGTATTTAGCCATTTTCCTCAAAATCACAGCCAGAACACGAGTGATTAAAGTCAAACTCAAATCTGCCAGCAAGTCATAACATATAGGGCTAGGACATTTATCAAGGCTGGGGGCCTCTAGTGACCTCAAAGAAAGCCAGTGAGATGGGGCAGGGAAGAGGCTGCAGTGGGACTTCTCTTCTCTGCCCTGCACCTTATAAGGCTTCTCAAATCAAGGTCAGGCCAAATAATAATGACAAATAATAAATATTGATTACTAACAACTCCTGTATTGAGACATGAAGGTTTCATTTATTTTATTTTTACCCCATCAAATGTCCATACCCACCCCATGGAGTATTTATTATTATTGATGTTCTTTCTTAAACTTCATTCACATATCAGAAAATGGTATTCAGAGAAATTAAGCCACTGACTAGAGCCACACAGCTCAAAATGCAAATAGTAAACATAAGAATACTTTCTGAGGCAGGTGCTGGTATCTCATGCTTGTAATCTTAGTTACTCAGGAGGCTGAGGTCTGAGGATCATGGTTTACAGCCATGATCTCCGATTAACCACTAAAATGCCTGCAATGGAGCTGTAGCCCAAGTTATAGAGTGTTAGTTTTGAGTGAAATATCTAAGGGACAGTGCCCAGATCTTGAGTTCAAGCTCTGGTACTGGCACCAAAAACTAAAAACAAAAAAAAAGGCTCATAACCTTCACCCAAGACTATCTCCCACACACCAACAAAAACCTGGACCTGAAGGTGTGTGTGGCTCAAGAGGTAAGTACTAGTCTCAAGCAGAATAAGCTAAGGGAAAGTGTCTAAACCCTGAGTTCAAGCCTCCCCACTATAAACTTGTGTGTATATGTATATGTGTGTATATCTATAAACACATATATAAAATGTGTCCACACATATGTACACATGCATGTATGTATACACATATGTGTATGTGTTGATTGGGGGATATCAGGACTGATATCTCAAGCAAGAGAAAATTTTTCCATCATTCAGCCTGTAGATGGAGACTCAGAATTTCTATACTGCAGTTAAGTGAGGATACTCAAATTTTGAAATTCATCAAATCATTGGACAAAGCCCATTCTATTTAGGAAGGGTAATCATCTTTTTTTGCTTTGTTTTGTTATGATTTTGTTTTTTGCCAGTTCTGGGGCTTGACCTCAGGTCCTGCGAACTGTCAGTGAGCTGCTTTTGCTCAAGGACAGTGCTCTACCACTTGAGCCACAGAGTAACTTCTAGGTTTTGTTCATGCGGTATTGAGGAATCAAACCCAGAGATTCATGCATGCTAGGCTAGCACTCTAACACTAAGCCACATTCCCAGGCCATAATAAATCTTCTTTACTCCAAGTTTAAAATTATTTAAATTTATCTATTGAAATTTACCCATGTGATTAAAATGGTAATCACATCCAAAAATTTTTTTAATTTCTTTCCTTTTTTATTGCGAAAATACTGTACAGAGGGGTTACAATTACTTGGGCTAGGTAATGAATACATTTCTTATCAAACATTGTTGCCTCTTCCATTGTTTCCCCTTACCATCCCTTCCCATCTCCCACCCACCCACCCTTAATCCCCCCTCCCTCCAAAGATGTAAAGTTTGTTTTTCTCCATAACGACTTTTATATCTCATTGTTGCAATGGGTCCACCTGTATCCCTATTTAAACAATTTGTTTTTTATTTGTTAGGAAATGGAAAGACTTGGAAAAAATTATATTAAGTGAAGTAAGCCAGACCCAAAGAAACATAGGTCCCAAGGGTTCCCTTATATGCAACAAATAGTATATGTCTGACATAAGCAGAAACGGTCAGATAAATTGATGTTAGGCGAAATGAACCCCAAGATAAAGATTCAAATGTTTTTTCTTCCTTGCGATTATTTCTAACAGCTTTATAAGATGATTACTTTGTTGCTTTGTATGTCCCTTCCCCACAGTATAACCCCTGCTTCCAAAAGTCTTTTCACAGCAACATTTACATTGATGTTTGACTAAAACATGAGGCACTACATGCTAGCAGAATTAATGTGTTAAAATTCACCATCTCTAGCCGTGAGTTGTTCGCTCATGGCTGTAATTCTAGCTATTCAGGAAGCTTAGAGCTGAGGACTGAAGCTTTATGAGACTCATCTCCAATTAACTATCTCAAAAAACTGATGTGGAATTATGGTACCAGTGGCAGAGTGCTAGCCTTAAGCAAAAAAACCCCACGGATGGTGCCCAGGACCTAGTACAAGCAATAAAACTGTGTGTGCATGAGCATGAACACACAAACACACACACACATGCACACATATAAGCACATGCACATACACACCATTACTACCACTATCACTAGAATATCATGACTCTTGTCACAGGAGATCTGCCACAGTCAAATTGTGAGACAGGAAGTAGAATGGTGGGTTTCCTGAGACTGTGGAAAGGGATGGATGGAAGGTGCTCTTTAATAAGTGCTTAATTTCAGGTTGGATTCTGAGAAAGTTCTAGAAGTTGGTATCAGAGAGGGTGCATAAAAATTTGAATGTACTTAAAGCCACTGAAGTGTACAATTGTAACTGGTTGAGATGACACATTTTATGCTATGGTTATTTTCCCAGGATGAGAGAATAGATAACAATACAGCCAGGGAGGGCCTGGACAAGAAAAGATAGCAGGAGGCGAGGGCCCTTATAGTGTTCACTCCTTCAGTTTCCCACCAACAAATATCTGCTGTTGAGCCACTTGTGCTGGGCTTATGACAGGTTGGAGCAAAGGCAGTGGGTGGCTACCTGTAATTGGCCCTCTATCATTTGAGCCACATCTGTACTTCTGGCTCTTTTTAAGTTAATTGGAGATAAAACTCTCAGATTTAGCTGCCTGGGCTGGATTTGAACTTCAATAATCAGATTTAAAGCTTATTATACTATCTTAAAGAAATGATTGGAACTTGCTCTTTTGTTGTTGTTGGTTTTGGTTGTCAGGCTTGCACTTGGGTCCCAGGCTCTGTACCTGAGTTCTTCTATTTAAGGCTAGCATTCTACCAGTTTTCATTACTACACTACTTTTGGTTTTCTGGTGATTAATTGGAAATAAAGTATCACAGACTTCACTGCTCAGACTGGCCATGAACCCTGATCCTCTGATCTCAATCTCTTTAG
Organism: Dipodomys merriami; assembly: GCF_024711535.1. Lineage (NCBI taxonomy): Eukaryota > Metazoa > Chordata > Mammalia > Rodentia > Heteromyidae > Dipodomys > Dipodomys merriami. Next base: position 3,461,626 of record NW_027202283.1, on the reverse strand, counting down.
TAGTTAGGATTTCAGGTGTGAGTCAATTACACCTTGCTGGGAACCTGCTCCTTTATGAAGGAAGGCATTCTGATTATCTCCATTTTCCAGATATAGAAACAGAGGCAAACAAATTAAAATGACTTGTCTATGATGTCAAACGTTAGTAAATGCTGGAGCTGGGTCTTTTATCCTGGTCTTTCCAATGGCAAATCTCACCCTCAAATAATACTCCATTAATGTGTTGCCTTTGTTATCCCCTACCCTCACATTATTGTAGCAAGGAATCAAAAACACCCACAGGTGTGATTAAGTACAGGCTCTGTCTAATGAAGAGAGTGCCTGGGTTTGAGTCTCATCTTCACTACTGAAGTTGGATTGAGAGGTTTGTTGGGCCGGGATTAAAGGTTTGTGTTTTTGGCCCTGGCAAATCATTGGTTTTGTTCCAGTAGCCTGGTCTGTAAGACTAAGATAATGATTACCTATCTCATAGGTTTATTACCAAGTTCACAAAGAAAAAGGTGGGTTGGTGCCTAGCATATACTCAGCAACCCATTGATGTCAGCTGTTTATTTCATTGAGTAAAGATGGCAGCCTATGGCTGGGTGTCCAGCTCAATAGTAAAGCCTATACTTATTTAGCATGGTGTGGAGGAGGAAGTTTGGGAGGGGACAGGAGGAAGAATCAAGAAGAAGGAAGAAGAAACGGTAGAATGTGGCCAGGCACCAGCAGCTCAAGCCTGTAATCCTAGCTACTTAGAAGGCTAAGATCTGTGGATGGTGGTTCAACCCAGCCTGGGCAGAGAAGTCTCTGAGACACTCAAGTCTAATAAAGTACTCAAAAAAAGCTGGAAATGGCATTGTTGCTCAAGGGGTAGAACACTACCCTTGATTGAGCACAATTTGGCTCAGGGACAGTGCTCAACCAATGAGTTCCAGTTCCAGGTATGGCTAAATCAATCAGTCAATCAATAAAACAAGGAGTACAATGGAAGATTCGGTTGTGTGTTAGCCATGTATTTTTTTCTTGCTATGACAAAATATTTGACAGAAATATCCTAGGAAGTTATTTTGCTCAGTGTCATAGATTTCAGGGATTAATGGCAGAGAAGAACATGGAGGACATGGAGCATGGGGAGGGGTAAGAGAGGGAAAGGGAGTGCTTCGTTGGGAAGATTCTCTTTTCTCTTCATTAACTCAGTATGGAAAGCCAGCATACCGGATGGTGCCACCCATGTGCAGGAGGGATATCTGCTTTGGTTAATCTGTTATGGAAACCCACCAAACACACCCAGAGTTATGCTTTAATTATTAGCTGGGCGCATCTAAACCAAATCAAATCAATCCCATTGAAGCTCATCCTCAAGATTAACCATCACAGATATCAATTTCATTTGCCTCCAAATTTACATTCCTTGTTATCTCTCAACTCACCAATCATTTATCATTCTTGTTTTTTTTCACATTTAGGCTAGTGTGTGTGTGTGTGTGTGTGTGTGTGTGTGTGTGTGTGTGTGTGTGTATGTGTGTGTGTGTGTGTGTGTCCTACTTAATGGTGAAACCACATATACTTTTCTCCTAAAATCAGCAACAAGGGTACCATATTTACTGTCACCACTTGTAAGTTGTAGGAACTAGATTTGCAAGGAAAATCAATTTGACAATAGAAATGTCAATATCTGTGTTGATAGGAAGGAGTGTAATTATCTTTTTTGCAGATAATATTATCTTTTTTTGTTCCATCCTGAGCCTAGAACTCAGCGATTGTGCTTTGTTCCTGAGCTTTTTACTCAAAGCTAGAGTTCTACCCCTTGAACTGCAACTCCACCTCTGGTTTTTTAACGGTTAATTGGAAATAAGAATCTCAAGAGTCTCACATACTTCTTTGTCCAGACTAGCTTCCAACTGCAATCCTCAGAAATCAGCCTCCTAAGTAGCGAGGATTAGAGGCAGCAGCCACTGGCTCCCAAATCTCATATTATTTTTTATTTAGAAAATTACAAGACCCAGCAATCCCACTTTTGGGCATTTACGCAAATGTTTACAAACAAGACCACACTAAAGCTACCAGCACAACTATGTTTATTGCAGCATTATTTACCATAGCTAAGATCTGGAACCAACCCAGATGCCCCTCAGTAGAAGAATGGATCAAGAAAATGTGGTATATATACACAATGGAATTCTATGCCTCCATCAGAAAGAATGACATTGCCCCATTTGTTAGGAAATGGAAAAACTTGGAAAAAATTACATTAAGTGAAGTAAGCCAGGCACAAAGAAACACAGGTCCCATGGTTTCCCTTATTTGCAATATCTAGCATATGTATGAGTCAAGCGGAAAGTCAGATAATGTGATGTTAGGAAAATGAATCCTTAGGTATTTTAATGTTTTTTTTCTTTCATGCATGTGTTTCTAACGCATTTATAAGTTTATTTCTTTGTTGCTTTGTATGTCCCTCCACCACAGTATAACCCCTGCTTTCAATATATTTGATGTCAGTATAACTTATGGAGGAGATGGGGAAAAACAGTCATTTAAGGATTCAGGTGGACCTGTTGCAACAATGAAGAGTACAAATTGTCATGTCAAAAAGGAGCTTTACAATGATGGTGGGGGGGAGCAGGGGGGGGAGGGAAGGATTGGAGGGAGGGAGGAGGCTGGGAAGGGAGGTGAAGGGTAAACAAAGGAGGAGGCTGCAATGCTTGGTAAGAAATGTACGCATTACTTTGACCATGTAATTGTAACCCCTCTGTACAGTATATTCACAAATAAAATTAAATTAAAGAAAGAAAGAAATGAACCTACAGACCTATAACCAAGTAGACTTCGATAAGGGAGCTAAAATAATAGAATGGAAGAAAGACAGCCTGTTCAGTAAATGGTGTTGGCAAAATTGGTAAACTACATGTAGAAAACTAAAGCTAGATCCTTATATATCACCCTGTACTAGAATCAACTCCAAATGGATCAAAGACCTCGGAGTCAAAGCAGACACTCTGAAAACATTACAGGATGGAAAAGGAGAAACCATAGGTCTCCTTGGCTCAGGCCGAAATTTTCTCTTTTTTTTTTAAAAATTTATTTTATTTTATTTGTGAACATACTGTACACAGGGGTTACAATTACATGGGCAGGATAATGCATACATTTCTTACCAAGCATTGCAGCCTCCTCCTTTGTTTACCCTTCACCTCCCTTCCCAGCCTCCCCCCTCCCCCCACACAATTATACCCCCTCCCCCCCCCACACTGACATTGTAAACCTGGTTTTGACATGACATTTTGTACTCATTGTTGCAACAGGTCCACCTGAATCCTTAAACGACTTATTTGTCCCCATCTCCTCCACATGTTATACTGACATCAAATATAGTGAAAGCGGGGGTTACACTGTGGGGGAGGGACATACAAAGCAACAAAGAAATAATCTTATAAATGCGTTAGAAACACATGCATGAAAGAAACGAAAACATTAAAATACGTATTTAAGGGTTCATTTTCCTAACATCACATTATCTGACATTTTCCGCTGACTCATACCTATACTAGATATTGCAAATAAGGGAAACCATGGGACCTAGGTTTTTTGGGCCTGGCTTACTTCACTTAATATAATTTTTTCCAAACCTTTCCATTTCCTAACAAATGGGGAAATGTCATTCTTTCTCATGGAGGAATAGAATTCCATTGTGTATATATACCACATTTTCTTGATCCACTCATCTACTGAGGGGCATCTGGGTTGGTTCCATATCTTAGCTATGGTAAATAATGCTGCAATAAACATAGGTATGCTGGTAGCTTTAGTGTAGTCTTGTTTGTATACATTTGGGTAAATGCCCAAAAGTGGGATTGCTGGATCATAGGGGATATCTATGTGAAGTCTTTTGAGGAACCTCCATACTGCTTTCCAAAGTGGTTGAACAAGTTTACATTCCCACCAACAATGAAGTAAGGTTCCCTTCTGTCCACATCCCCTCCAGCATCTGTTGTTGTTAGAGTTCTTGATTTTTGCTGTTCTAACTGGAGTGAGGTTATATCTCAATGTTGTTTTGATTTGCATTTCTTTTATGGCTAGGGATGTTGAACATTTCATCATGTGTCTATTGGCCATCCTTCTTTCTTCTTCAGAGAAGCTTCTCTTTAAGTCTTTCGCCCACTTATTTATTGGGCAGTTGTTTCTTTGAGGATTTGTTGTTGGGTGGTTTAATTTTTTGAGTTCCAAGTATATTTTAGATATGAGACCCTTGTCCGTTGTATGGCTAGTAAAGATCTTCTCCCAATCGGTGGGCTTTCTCTTGATCTTGCTAGCTATGTCATTTGCCCTGCAGAAGCTCTGCAACCTTATGCAATCCCATTTGTCCAACCTTTCTTTGATTGGTTGTGCTTCCGGGTCTCTATTCAGAAAATTTCGACCTGAGCCAAGGAGACTTAGGGTTTCTCCTATTCCATTCTGTAATGTTTTCAGAGTGTCTGCTTTGAGTTCAAGGTCTTTGATCCATTTGGAGTTGATTCTGGTGCAGGGTGATATATAAGGATCTAGCTTTAGTTTTCTACATGTAGTTAACCAATTTTGCCAGCACCATTTACTGAAGAGGCTGTCTTTCTTCCATTCTATTGTTTTAGCTTCCTTATTGAAGATTAGATGGCTATAGGTCTGTAGGTTCATTTCTGGGTTTTCAATTCTATTCCATTGGTCCTGAGGTCTGTTCTTATGCCAATACCAAGCTGTTTTGATTACTATGGCTTTATAGTACAGTTTGAAATTTGGTATTGATATTCCTCCAGCAGTGTTCTTTCCGTTGAGGAGCGTTTTTGCTATTCGGGGTCTTTTATTGTTCCATATGAATTTTTGGATTGCCTCTTCTATTTCCTTGAAGAATGAGGGTGGAATATTGATAGGTATCGTGTTGAATTTGTAGATACCCTTGGGAAGTATTGCCATTTTCACGAAGTTAATCTTGTCAATCAAGGAGCATGGGAGGTTTTGTCATTTTTTAAGTTCTGTGTTGATTTCCTTTTTCAAGATTTTAAAGTTTTCATCGTAGAGGTCCTTCACTTCTTTAGTTAAGTTAATTCCAAGGTATTTAATTTTTTGTGGGGCTATTACAAATGGAGTTGCTTTCCTAATTTCAGCCACATTTTTCTCATTGTGGGCATACAGAAAAGCCATTGATTTTGGGGGGTTAATTTTATAACCTGCTACTTTGCCAAAGTTTTGAATCAGCTTGAGTAATTTGGGAGTGGAGTCTATGGGATTCTTTAAATACAAGATCATGTCATCTGCAAAGATGGAGAGTTTTATTTCTTCTTTCCTTATTTGGATCCCCTTTATGTCTGCATCTTGTCTTATTGCTGTAGCTAGGCATTCTAATACTAGATTGAAGAGAAGTGGAGAGAGTGGGCATCCTTGTCTTGTTCCTGAGTTAAGAGGAAATGGCTTTAGTTTTTCACCATTGAGTATAATGCTGGCTGTAGGTTTGTCATATGCAGCCTTTCTTGTATTGAGGAATGTTCCATGGAATCCTAATTTTTCCAAAACCTTCATCATAAAGGGGTCTTGGACCTTGTCCAATGCTTTTTCTGCTCCTGTTGATGTGATGAATAATATTAATTGATTTGCGTATATTGAACCAGCTTTGCATCCCTGGAATGAATCCTGTTTGATCGTGGTTTATGATTTTTTGGATGAATTGTTGAAGTCGATTGGCCAAAATTTTGTTGAGAATTTTTCCATCAATGTTCATCAGAGAAATGGGTCTATACTTCTCTTTCTTTGATGAGTCCCTGCCTGGTTTTGGGATGAGGGTTATGATGGCTTCATAGAATGTGTTCGGTAGTGAGCTTTCTCTTTCAATTTCATTGAAGAGTTGGAGGAAAATTGGTGTGAGCTCTGTTTTGAAGGCCTTGTAAAATTCCACTGTAAAATCATCTGGTCCTGGACTTCTCTTAGCTGGGAGGTCTCTTATTGCTTTTTCTATTTCAATGCTTGATATGAGCCTGGTAAGATAGTTTAACTCATCTTGGTTTAGTTTTGGCATGTCAATAATTGCTAGGAAGAGGTCCAATTCTGTGAAGTTGTCGAACTTATTAGCATAAAGTTTTGAGAAGTATTCCCTTATAATGTTCTGAATCTTGGTTGTTTCCGTGGTGATGTTTCCATTCTCATCTCTGAGTTTATTAATTTGGGTGTGTTCTCTTCTTTTTCTGATAAGATTTGCTAAGGGTCTGTAAATTTTTTTAATTTTTTCAAAGAACCAACTCTTTGTTTTGTTGATTCTTTCTATAGTTTTTTTTGGATTCTAGTTCATTTAATTCTGATTTAATTTTGATTATTTCTTTCCGTCTACTGGATTGGGGTTTATCTTGCTGCTCTTTTTCAAGGAGGTTTAGATGTGTCAATAAATTGCTAGTTTCAGATCTCTCCAATTTGTTGATGTAGGAGCTCAGAGCTCTAAACTTGCCTCTGAGTACTGCCTTTGCTGTGTCCCAGAGGAGCTGTTAATTTGTGTGTTCATTTTTGTTGAATACCATGAACATTTGAATTTCCTTTCTAATCTATTCCATGACCCACTCATGATTCAGCATTGTGTTGTTCAGCCTCCATATGATACCGGACTTTCTTTGGTGGCTTTTGGTGTTGAGTCCTAATTTTATTCCCTTGTGGTCAGAGAGAATGCAAGGTATAACTTCAATGTTTCTGAATTTAGACAAGTTTGCTTTGTGGCCTAAAATATCTTCTATTTTAGAAAACTTTCCATGTGCTGCTGAGAAGAACGTGTATTCTGAGGCTGCTGGGTGAAATGTTCGGTAAATGTCTGTTAAGTCTAGTTGATCCATGAAGCTGTTTAGATCTGCGTTTTCTCTGTTGAGTTTTTGCCCAGTTGATCTATCTAGTGGGGAGAGTGGTGTGTTAAAATTCCCAACAATTAATGCCTTTGGATCTATATGGGATTTGAGGGAAAGTAGTGTTTCTTTGATAAATTTGGGTGCTCCTTTGTTTGGCGAATAGATATTTAGAATTGTAATATCCTCCTGAACGAGAGATCCTTTCATTAGTATGTAGCGACCTTCTGTATCTCTTCTCACGAATTTTAATTTGAAGTCTATTTTATCTGATATTAGGATTGCAACTCCGGCCTGTTTATGGGGGCCGTTTGCTTGGTAGATTTTGTTCCAGCCTTTAACATTGAAAATGTGTTTGTTTTTACGGGCAAGATGTGACTCCTGAAGGCAGCAGATAGAAGGGTCTTGTTTTTTAATCCAACTAGACAGTCTATGTCGCTTAATTGGAGAGTTCAGTCCGTTAACGTTAAGAGATAGGACTGAGAGGTATTTGGGAGTTCCTGCCATGTTATCTACCTTCTTGGGGGCTGCGAAACCTGGGTTCTTCCTAAGGTTCTTGGATTCTCAGTTTGGGTGCAGTTTCTTGGCCTTTGTTGCAGTCTTGTTGGTTTTCTATGTGTAGGACATCTTTAAGAATCTTTTGCAGGGCTGGTTTGGTGGAGATGAATTGTTTCAATTTTTCTTTTATGGAAGGTTTTTATTTGGCCTTCAGTTATGAAGGAGAGTTTAGCTGGGTACAGTATTCTTGGTTGATAGTTGGTTGTTTTTAGGGCATGGCATACGTCATTCCAGGCTCTTCTTGCTTTGATTGTCTGTGCTGAGTAATCTTTGGTAATTCTACTTGGTTTCCCTTTATAGGTGATTAACCTTTTCTCCCTGACAGTTTTAAGGATCTTTTCCTTGGTCTGGGTTGATCCTGTGTGGATTATAATGTGATGGTGGGATATCCTATTCTGGTCTGGTCTATTTGGGGTTCTAAAAGCTTCTTGTATCTGAATAGGCCTATCTTTTTGTATGTTTGGGAAGTTCTCTGCTAGAATCCTGTTAAACAAATTTCCTAGACCATTAACTTCTGTTTCTAGGTGCTCCTCTACACCCATTGTCCTTCGACTGGGCCTTCTGATGGTGTCTTCCAGGTGTTGGATAGACCTCTCATATTTCTTGGACTTGTCTTGGATGGTTGTATGTTCTTTCTCTATAATATCTAGGCTGTCTTCAATCCCTGAGATTCGATCTTCTGCATGGTCTAACCTGTTGTCAAGACTCTCTACTTTGTTTTTTATCTCTTTTCCTTCTAATTTGTCAGCTTTGATGGCTTCAAGTTCTTTGTTGAAGCTTTGTTTTAGGTCTTGTATGAATTTCTTTACTTCCTTAATTTGGTGTTCAGTGTTTGTTCTCAAATCACTTAGTTGATTGGTTATGGTTTCTTTGGACTCCCATTCCTTCTGTTGGGTTCCATTCAGCATTCCTTTTGTGGTCTCCCTGACTTCATCTTTGTGTATTCCCTACCTGGTCTCTCAATTCCTGAATTACTCTTTGATTAGCTTCCTCCCGTCTGTGGGATTCCTGCAGTTCTCTTTCTTCCCGTTCGTGGGATGCCTGCAGTTCTCTTTGAATGTTCTCAGCCTGCTCACGCCATTCCTCCCTTTCTCTTTGAGTATTCTCAAGTTGTTCACGCAAATCCTGTAACAGTTTTTGAGTAGCTTCCTCACGCTTATGATATTCCTGTATAAACTTCTGGGATGCCTCCTCTCTCTCCCTATCACGCTCATACAGAGTCCTTTGTACATTGTCAAACTTCTCATTTATCATGTTTGCTAGTAGTGATTGTAGAGCTATTTGGGAACTCTCCTCTGGATTATTCTTTATCTGTTCTAATCCCTGATTATCAAGATTGGGAATTTAGATGCCCGAATTTGCCATTTTTCTTGTGGTTTTCCGGCTTACTCTGCCCATTTGAGATGAAGATAGCACCAGTTTTGTGCTAGAACACTATCTGAATGCAACCATCAACCAAAGTTTGCGTTTGTACAGTCAATAGTCTACAGATACAATCTAGTTCAACAGATAGATCTATTCAACATCAAACAACTATATGTTAAAGGACTTCGAACCGCAGTAAAAAATTTGGAAAGCCAGAAATTATTAGGATTAGGGAGAGATGTGGGTAAAAAATAGGAATAGATTGGTGTGGGGAGGCACAGGGAGAGTTAACTATGTCCTAATCATAATGCAGGAAATGGGTTGGGTAGGATGCAAGTAGAGAGAGAGAGAAAAAGAAGAGACGGAAAGAGGAATGAAAAGAGACCAGAAAAAAAATAGAAACCTAAAAGTTAATGTTATTATAGAGATTAAAAGACCGTCTATTTAGAAAGGAATGTGAATATGTTTAGAGAAAGGGAGGGACATAGAGGAGATGTGAAAAATTTAAGGATAGGAAGGGGAGAAGAAAAGATCAGAAGTTCAGTAGAGCTAGACAAAAAACAAAAAGATAATTAAGAAAGAAAGAAGACAAGAAAAGAAAGGAAAACGCTCATTCACATATTCCTAAAATAAAAATTATAAGAGGAGAAAAAAAAACGTTACTGGAAAACAATTATTTTTTCAGAAGAGGCAAAAATTAAAGATTAATAAATGTTTTAGAAGAGAAAAAAATTTATGTATATATATATATATATATATATATATATATATATATATATAAGGTAACAAAAAACAAAAAAAAACAAAAAAAGAAAAGAAGAAGAAGAAAAAAAAGAAAAAAAAGTCTTTTGATTTTTTGGGGGGAGGAGGGGTGGGAAGAATCCTGTATCTCCCTTTTGTCTGTAACCAGTCTCTTGTTGGAGTCTCTGGTCAGCTTGAGGTCCTGTGGCTTGATTGGTTTCTTAAGTAGGTTTGTTGGAAGAGGCAGAAAAATGCTCTGCTTTACCGAAGATTTTGAGATCCCCCTCCCAGGTTAGTTTTCTGGGAGGGTGATCTGCTTTGAGAATCGCAAAAGAGGGGGATGCGGTGATGAAGCTAGGTTCTGGGTAGAGGTGAGGCCTTTCAATAAACAATAGCTTTTCCCTGGGGCTATTTTGTGATAAAGCTCACAGCGCCCAGTCTGGAGCCATTCTCAGGGTTTCTGTTTTTCAATTGAGTGTGGTGGCTGCTAGAGGGAGGGGCAGCCTCTGGCTCTGGTTACACAGTGAGGCAAGCCACTCCAATGGCTGGCGCCTGAGCTGGGTGACTTTTCCCTGGATGGAGCCGAGTCTGGCAGGTCACTTCACCGTTAAGTTCTTGTGACCTGCTAAATGACTCGTTTTGTTCCAAGGCCTGAGATGGAGCTAGCAGCTCCTCCGAGCTTTGTCGGTATCCAAGATGGAGATCACCGGTGCTGTGGGGAGAGGGGTGGCCTTCCCTCCTCTGCTCCCTGAGAAGGAGTGAGGACGTCCGGCTTGTACTCACGCCGAGTCTTGGATCCTGGGTCGTCTCTGGTCTGCAAACTGCAGGATGAAGATGTCCGCTCCTTGTCGGTCTTGTTGGTGTTGAGTAGAATCTGCTCGTCCGCTGCGTCTGGCTCCTTCGTCCCGGACTCTCTGTGTCTCAGGTATGACCCTGCGGTGGTGGTCACCGCCGCGACCCTGCAGGCGCTCAGATGTGTCTCCTTGGCTTCCCCTCTCTTGACTAACTCTCTGTCCTGTGATGGCACACTTGGTGTGATTCTCTGGCTTAGGACTGTTCACTGGAAATCTAAAACTGCTTTCTATGCGAATGCTTGTTCAGATTCCAGCTTCTCCTCCGCCATCTTCCCGGAACCACATCCGAAATTTTCTTAATTGAGTCCCGGAAACAACAAATCAAAGAAAGGTTGGACAAATGGGATTGCATGAAGTTGCAGAGCTTCTGCATAGCAAAGGACATAGCTAGCAAGATCAATAGATAGCCCACAGATAGGGAGAAGATCTTCACTAGCCATACAATGGACAAGGGTCTCATATATAAAATATACATGCAACTAAAAAAATTAAATCCCCCAACAACAAATCATCAAAGAAACAACTGCCCAGTAAATAAGTGGGCTAAAGACTTGAAGAGAAACTTCTCTGAAGAAGAAAGAAGGATGACCAATAGACACATGAAGAAATGCTCAACCTCCCTAGCTGTAAAAGAAATGGAAAACAAAACAACATTGAGATACCACCTCACCCCAGTTAGAATAGCTATAAACAAGAACTCTTTAAGTCTTTAGACCTCTTATTTATTGGGGAGTTGTTTCTTTGAGGATTTCCTGTTGGGGAATTTAATATTATGAGTTCCAAGTACATTTTAGATATGAGACCCTAGTCCGTTTTATGGCTAGTGAAGATTTTCTACGTGGGCTTTCTATTGATCTTCTAGCTATGTCATTTGCCATGCAGAAACTCTGCAACTTCAAGCAATCCCATTTGTCCAACCTTTCTTTGATTTGTCGTGTTTCCGTGTCTTTATTAAGAAAATTTCAGCCTGTGCCAACAAGACCTAGGGTTTCTCCTATTCCATCCTGTAATGTTCTCAGAGTGTCTGCTTTGACTCTGGGGTCTTTGATCCATTTTGGAGTTGATTTTGGTGCAGGGTGATATATAAGGATCTAGCTTTAGTTTTCTACAAGTAATTAACCAATTTTGCCAGAACCATTTACTGAACAGGCTGTCTTTCTTCCATTCTATTTTTTGAGCTCCCTTATCGAAGATTAGATGGCTATATGTCTGTAGGTTCATTTCTGGGTTTTCAATTCTATTCCATTGGTCCCGAGGTCTGTTCTTGTGCCAGTACCAAGCTATTTTGGTTTCTATGGCTTTATAGTAGAGTTTGAAATTTGGTATTGATATTCCTCCAGCAGTATTCTTTCCGTTGAGGAGCATTTTTGCTATTCGGGGTCTTTTACTGTTCCATATGAATTTTTGGATTGTCTCTACTATTTCCTTGAAGAATGAGTTTGGAATTTTGATAGGTATCGCATTGAATTTGTAGATAGCCTTGGGAAGTATTTCCATTTTCACTATGTTGATCTTTCTAATCCAGGAGCATAGGAGTTTTTGCCATTTTCTTAGTTCAGGTTTGATATCCTTTTTCAAGCTTTTAAAGTTTTCATCATAGAGGTCCTTCACTTCTTTAGTTAAGTTAATTACTAGGTATTTTATTTTTTGTGGGGCTATTACAAATGGAGGTGCTTTCCTAATTTCAGCCCCACTTTTCTCATTGTTGGCATACAGAAAAGCCATTGATTTTTGGAGGTCAATTTTACACTCTGCTACTTTGCCAAATTTTGAATCAGCTTGAGTAATTTGGGAGTGGAGTCTATGGGATTTTTTAAATACAAGATCATGTCATCTGCAAAGAGGGAGAGTTTTACTTCTTCTTTCTCTATTTGGATACTCTTTATGTTTGCATCTTGTCTTATTGTTGTAGCTAGACATTCTAATACTTCATTGAAGAGAAGTGGAGAGAGTAGACATCCTTGTTTTGTTCCAGAGTTAAGAGGAAATGGCTTTAGTTTTGATGGCTTCCAATTCTTTGTTGGAGCTTTTTTTAGATCTTGTATAATTTTTTTACTTCTTTATTTGGTGTTCCGTGTTTATTCTCAAATCACTTAGTTGATTGTTTATGGTTTCCTTGGACTTTTATTCCTTCTGTGTGGTTCCATTAATCATTCTTTTTGTGGTCTCCCTGAATTTTTTCAGTTGTCTGCTTATGTATTACATGAATTCCTCTATCGATCTTTGGCTATTCTCATCCCGCTCTCGCAATTCCTGTATTACTCTTTGATTAGCTTCCTCATGTTCAAGCAATTCCTATAGTTCTTTTTGACTGTTCTCAGCCTGCTCACGCAATCCTTATCTATCACTTTGACTGTTCTCAGCCTGCTTACACAATTCATTTATTTCTCTTTGAGTGTTCTCAACCTGCTCATGCAATTCCTGAATCACTCATTGAGTAGCTTCCTCACACTTAAGAGATTGCTGTTTTGATCTTTGGTTTGCATCCTCTCTCTCCCTATTAGGCTCACACTCAGTCTTTCAAGGTTTTTGATCTTTACATTCACCATTTTTACCAGTATTGTTTGTACAGCTTTTTGGGAACTCTCCTCTGGATTATTCATTATTTGTTCTGTCACCTGATTACCATGAGTGGGAGTGGAGATACCTGGATTTGCCATTTTTCTGGATTTTTCTGCCCATTTGGTATGAAAGTAACACCAACTTTGTGCTAGAAAACTATTTTAAGGCAAGCATCAACCAGAGTCCTATAGTTGCACAGGGAAAAGGCTGCAGATACAATCTAGTTTAACAGATAAAATCTGTTCAACATCAAACAACTATGGATTAATGGGCTAAGAGCAGCAAGGAAAATTTGGCAAACCAGAAATTATTATGTTTAGGGAGAAATATGGTGAAAATTAGGATTAAATCGATCGGGAAATGCCAAAGAGAGTGAAATTAACCAAGTCCAAATCTCAAAGAGTGAAATATGCTGGACCGAATGATAGGAGAGAGAAAAAAAAGAGACGAGAAAAAATGGAAAAACAAAAAATTAATTTAAAAATTGAAACTTGAAGATTATCTAATTTTAAAGGTGAAATTGAGAGAATGAGGATAGGATGAGAGGAGGAGTGGGATTAAAAGGACACTTGAAAAACTAAAAAATAAAAATTCTTTTTTTTATTTTTTTTATTGTGAAAATACTGTACAGAGGGGTTACAATTACATGGGCAAGATAATGAGTACATTTCTTATCAAGCATTGTAGCCTCCTCCTTTGTTTCCCATTCCCATCCCTTCCCATCCTCCTCCCACCCCCCCACCCAAACCTTCCACCCACCAAAATTCTAAAGTTCCTTTTTCCACATAATGACTTGTACATCTCATTCTTAAAAAATTATATAGGCATAAAGATATAATACTGCTACTAAGGAATTTAAGCCTGAGAGTATTTGAATTGAGTAATAAATTTCTGTATTAAGTGTGTACAGTATGGTAGATAAGGTGTAATAATTGAGGACGGATATATCTGAGGATGAGCAGAACAGCAATTAAGTCGCGCACAAAAGGACAAAAGAGAAGAAAAATGAAGAAAATGAGAAAGAAAAAAAAGAACTGAAAGGTCAGTAGAGACAAAAACAGCACACATACATATACACCTAAATAAAAATTTTAAGAGGAAAAATAAAAGATTAATAGAAAACAATTTTTAAAAAATTAAAAATAAAAAATAGGTAAAAAATAGTTCTTTGATTTGTTTTTTTATCGGGGGAGGTGGAGGGGAAGATCCTGTTTCTCACTTTTGTCTGTATCAACTCTCTTGGTTGAGTCTCTGGTCTGCTATGGTGTTTGGTTTTCACGTGCTTTGATTGGTTTCTTAAGTCAGTTTGTCTGAGCAGGCAGAAAAATGCTCTGCTTTACCCAGGATTTTGTAATCCTCCTCCCAGGCTAGTTCAGTGGGAGGGAGATCTGCTTTGAGTATCACAAAACAGGAAGATGGCTCTCTCCTCTAATTGGGAGATGCTGTGATTAGGCTTGGTTCTGGGTAGAGTTGAGGCCTTTCAGCAATCTATAGGTTTTCCTTGGGGGCCTAGCTTCTGAGACACTCACAGAGTCCAGCCTGGAGCCATTGTCAGGGTTTATGTTTACTGAATTTCCTTTAATTGTCTAATATGCTGTAGGGAGGGGCAGCCTCTGGCTCTGTTTACACAGTGAAGAAAGCGACTCCTGAGGGGGAGGAGCTTCTACTGCCTGGGCTTGGTTACTTTCCCCTAGGTGGAGCTGATTATGGCAGGTCAGGTCAGGTTCCTGTGATTTGCTAAATGACTCTTTTGTTTTCTTCCAAGGCCTGAGTTGAAGCTAGCTGCTCAGCCGGACAGCTAGCTAGATTTCCATCAAGATGGAGATCTTGTTTCTTTGAAGATTTGTTTTTGGGGGGTTTAGTTTTTTAAGTTCCAGGTATGTTTTACATATGAAACAATCCCATTTGTCCAACCTTTCTTTGATTTGTTGTGTTTCTGGGTCTCTATTAAGAAAATTTCAGCCTGTGCCAAGGAGACCTAGGGTTTCTCCAATTCCATTCTGTAATGTTTTCAGAGTATCTGCTTTGACATTGATCCATTTGGAGTTGATTCTGGTGCAGGGTGATATATAAGGATCTAGCTTTAGTTTTCTAAAAGTAGTTAACCAATTTTGCAAGCACAATTTACTGATGAGGCTGTCTTTCTTCTATTCTATTTTTTTTTTAGCTCCCTTATTGAAGATTAGATAGCTATAGGTCTTTAGGTTCATTTTTAGGTTTTCAATTCTATTCCATTGTTCGAGTTTGATATTTGGTATTGATATTCCTCCAGCACTGTTCTTTCTGTTAAGGATTGTTTTTGCTATTCAGGGTCTTTTATTGTAACATATGAATTTTTGGATCGCTTCTTCTATTTCCTTGAAGAATGAGGTTGGAATATTGACAGGTATTGCACTGAATTTGTAGATAGCCTTGGGAAGTATTGCCATTTTCACAATGTTGATTTTTCCAATCCAGGAACAAGCATGGGAGTTTTTGCCACTTCCTAAGTTCTGTTTTGAATGCCTTTTTCAGGTTTTTAAAGTTTTCATCATAGAGGTCCTTCACTTCTTTGGTTAAGTTAATTCCTTGGTATTTTATTTTTTGTTGCTATTCTGAATGTAATTGTTTTCCTGATTTCAGCAACATTTCTCTCATTTTTGGCATACAGAAAAGACTTAAAGAGAAACTTCTCTGAAGAAGAAAGAAGGATGGCCAGTAGACACATGAAGAAATATTCAACCTCTCTAGCCAAAAAAGAAATGCAAATCAAAACAACATTGAGATACCACCTCACCCCAGTTAGAATGGCTATAATCAAGAACTCTAATAACAACAGATGCTGAAGGGGATGTGGACAGAAGGGAACCATACTCCATTGTGGGTGGGAGTGTAAACTTGGTCAACCACTTTGGAAAGTAGTATTGAGGTTCCTCAGAAGACTCCACATAGAGCTCCCCTATGATCCAGCAATCCCTCTTTTGGGCATTTACCCAAATGATCACAAACAAGACCACAATAAAGCTACCAGCATGACTGTGTTTATTGCAGCATTATTTACCACAGCTAAGGTATGAAACCAACCTAGATGCACCTCAGTAGATGAATGGATCTAGAAAATGTGTTATATATCCATAATGGAATTCTATGCCTCCATCAGAATGAATGATATTACCCCATTTGTTAGGAAATGGAAAGATATGGAAAAAATTATATTATGTGAAGTAAGCCAGGCCCAAAGAAACATAGGTCCCATGGTTTCCCTTATTTGCAATATCTAGTATATGACTGAGTCAAGCAGAAAAGTTCAGATAAGTTGATGTTACAGAAATGAACCCCAAGATAACTATTCAAATGTTTTTTTTCTTTCATGCAAATGTTTCTAACATATTTATAAGATGATTTCTTTGTTGTTTTGTATGTCAGTCCCCCATACTATAACCTATGCTTTCACTGTATTTGATGTTGGTATAATTTGTGGAGGGGAAGGGTAAAAACAAATTGTTTAGCTATGCATGCAGGTGGACCCATTGCAACAATGAGATGTACAAGTTGTTATGTCAAAAAACGAACTTAACAACTTCGGTAGGTGTTAAGGGGAACATTGGGGGGGGGGAGAGTATGGGAAGGGATGGTAAGGGGAAACAAAAGGAGACAACAATGCTTGATAAGAAATGTACTCATTATCTTGCCCATGTAATTGTAACTCCTCTGTATGGTATTCTCACACACACAAAATGATGGAAATCTTAAGTTGTGGCGTTGGAGGAGTGGCCTTCCCTCTTCTGCTCCCTGAGAAGGAGTAAGGATGTCAGGGTTCTACTCACACCCGGAGTCTTGGTTCCTGGGTAATCTCTGGTCTGCTATCTGCAGGATGAAGATATCTGCTCCTTGTCAGTTCTTGCTGATATTGTGTAGAATGCACTTGCTCGCTCTATCTGGCACCTTTGTCCTGGACTTTCTGTATTGTAGGTATGACGAGTATGGTTGCCACCACTGCTGCTTCACCCCTGACTGCTGGCAAGTGCTCAGATCTGTCTCCTTGCCTGCATTTTCCCTCTCTAGCCAAACTCTCTGTACTATGGTGGCACACTTAGTGTAATTCTTTGGCCTAGGACTGTTCACGGGAACACTAAAACTGCTTTCTATGTGAGAGCTTGTTTAGCCTCCAGCTTTTCATCCATCTTCGCGGAACCACCAGGTTTCATTTTTTTTGGGGGGGGGTTCCAGTCATGGGGCCTGAACTCTAGGCCTGGGCACTGTCCAGCAGCTCTTCAGCTCAAGGCTAGTGCTCTATAACTTGAGCCACATTGCCACTTCTGGCTTTTTTCTTTTTGCTTATGTGGTGCTGAGTATTCAAACTCAGGGCCTCAGGAATGCAAGATAAGCACTCTACCACTGAGCCACCTTCCCAGCCCCTTAATTTTTATATTATAGGTTTTTTCACATAATTTAGGATTTGTGATTATTGTGCCAGGTGATTTTTGTTTTTCTGTTTGTGTTACTTTGAAATAGTGATGTCAGGCTTGTATGAAGAGAGAAAGAATATGAAATGTACGTTACTACATTGAAAGAAAGAGAACAGACATTTTAACCTATTTGCTACAAGTAAATTAATATTAAGCAAAGGAAATTAATATAATTACTTATTTACTTTTCAGAAGATGAGTAGAGTACTCTGGATATCTTGGAGTAAAAGACTTTAGATTCATTTCAACTGATGCCTTACATTGAACTTACTTGCTAAACTTTCTTCCTCAGAAAGGAAAAAGCTCCATTTCTTTCATATTTGTATTATACAGTCATAATAGCTGCATGTTAAATTGCTTACCTCTACTTGTTTGAATTCCATTCTTCATCCATTAGGTATCTAGGGCTTTGAATGACCAATTCCTTAATATACCTATATTGCTCATATTGTGATGTAAATCTCTGTAATATTAATATGAATTTATCTCTGATTCTCATCATGAGCTACATTCTCATGAAACTTATGTAGTACCAAGCTTGAAACCTGATAATTTAACTCTTTTCTATGTTTTAATCAATAAATCCATTCTCTTTAGAAATATGTTTCCATCTTTTATGTTGCTCAAGTAAACAACATGTATTTCTAGTGCTTTTCCTGAAATAAATATAAAGTTTGGAACAGGAAGAAAAACTCTCCCATTATCAATTTGAAGTAAATCCTTGGGGACTATTTTATACAAATAAATTTTAAAAAGCCGAGTGTAAGTTGATCACGCCTGTAATCTTAGGTACTCAATAGGCTGAGATCAAAGCCATCCTGGGTAGGAGAGTCTGTGAGACGCTTATCTCCAATAAACCACTAGAAAGCCGGAAATCGTGCTGTGGCTCAAGCAGCAGTGAGTTCTCATTGAGCTGAAGAGGTGAGGGATAGCACCCAAGCCCATAGTTCCAGCCCCAAGACCAACAAAATAAATAAATAAATGAATAAAAACTGCAATGCACATGTTTATAAATGAATAATCTAATGGATAGACACGAAAACTACATCAAGTCTCAATTTACTTAAAGGCACCAAAATATCAGTGTGCACGAACATCACTCAGTTTTAGAAAACGACTAGTAAAAACAAAGTTTTTATTATATTTGAAATGTAAAAAGTGAAATTTAAACCCAGATTTGCTGTGAGTATCCTATTTCCAGGAATACGTTTATTCAGCAAACAGAGAAACAAAAAATAAGGGTTTGTCATGTAGGATGAAAGATGTAGAAGCAGACTCTCCTTAAGATGATAAATTACATGCAAAAGTGTGATTTATCCATTCATCTACTGAAGGGCATCTAGGTTGGTTCCATATCTTAGATATGGTAAATAATGGTGCAATAAACATAGCTGTGCTGGTAGCTTTAGTATGGTCTTGGATGTGATCATTTGGGTAAATGCCCAAAAGTGGGATTGCTGGGTCATAGGGTAGCTCTATGTGAAGTCTTTGGAGGAACCTCCATACTGCTTTCCAAAGTGGTTGAACAAGTTTACACTCCCACCAACAATGCAGTAGGGTTTCTTTGGTCCAAATCCCCTCCAGCATCTATTGTTTTTGAGTTCTTGATTATAGCCATTGTGATTGGGGTTAGGTGGATTGTCAATGTTGTTTTGATTTTCATTTCTTTTATGGCTAGGGATGTTGAGCATTTCTAAATGTGTCTATTGGCCATCCTACTTTCCTCTTCAGACAAGTTTCTCTGTAAGTCTTTTTTTATTTATTTATTTTTTTTTATTCTTTTTATTTTTTTATTGTGAAAATACCGTACAGAGGGGTTACAAGTACATGGGCAAGGTAATGAGTACATTTCTTATCAAGCATTATTGCCTCCTCCTTTGTTTCCCGTTATACAATGGAATTCTATGCCTCCATCAGAAAGAATGCAGTGCCCCATTTGTTAGTACATGGAAAGACTTGGAATAAATTATATTAAGTGAAGTAAGCCAGGCCCAAAGAAACACAGGTCCCATGGTTTCCCTTAATTGCAATAACTAGTATATGTCTGAGACAAGCAGAAATGGTCAGATAAGTTGATGTTAGGTGAAATGAACCCCAAGATAAGGACCCAAATGATTTTTATTTCTTGCTAGTTTTTCTAACATTTTTATAAGATGATTTATGTGTTGCTTTGTATGTACCTCCCCCATGTTATAAGCCCTGATATCTCTGTATTTGATGTTGATATAATTTGTGAAGGGAAAAAACAAATTGTTTGAATAGGGTTACAGGTGAACCTATTACAACAATGAGATGTACAACACGTTATTTTGAAAAATGAACTTTATGACTTTGGTGCGGTGGGGGATGAGAGGTCGAGGACTGGTGGTAGGGGGGTGTGGAGGTTTGGGAGTGTGGCGGTGGAGAGGGGAAGGGATGGTATGGAGAAACACAGGAGGAGGCAGAAATGCTTGATAAGAAATGTACTCACTATCTTGCCCATGTAATTGTAACCCCACTGTATGATATTTTCACAATAAATAAATAAATAAATAAATAAATCATTGATGGGAGAAAGAGAAAATTATAGTTTCCAAATGAGCCATTGGTTATTGGTTTATGTGTGTATTACTAGCTAATCAGAAAGTTGACATATGAGGATCACAACTGAAAGCTAGCCTGAGTAGGAAAGTGATTGAAATTCTTATCTCCAACTACCCAGCAAAAGCTGGAAATCTATTTTCATGATGTCTATTGCTACTAAAATAACAAGGTGGATTTTATTTTTTTGGTTTCTAGGTCCAGTAAATTTTAGTAATTTGGAATAGTAGGATAAATTCATGGAGTTTGACTTGAATGTCAAGTTTGAGGATACTGTATTCAGGGTATTGTGAATTGGCATGAAGCAGCCAATAACATATTGTGAATACACATAACCCCCATAACCTTCAGCTAAACAGGCCATAGCCAAGAGAGGAGGTGGGGAAGATCCCATCCTCAGCCTTCTTTCTCTGGCACCTGCTATAGCATATGTCCAGCTCAAACTGGTGGAAGGGAGGCTTGGCAGATGGTATGGGAGTTTGGGAGAGGGGGTGGGACCAAATCATCTCAAAACAGGGCTGTCCTGGAATGGCTGCCACAAGGGTCAGAGGTAAAAATGGAAAAACAAAGAATCAAGGACAGGGGTCTCACTTACCTCGTGGGGTCCTCTGAGGATGGCTGTCACAGCTGGGTGCACAATGAGCAGGAAGTTCATATAGTATAGCTGAAGATCCCTGAGGCTTACCAAGTGGCTGTGGCAGGCGTAAAATCTGTTGAGAGAGGGAGGCAAGGACTGCATCTCCAGTCCCATAAATGCCAGTGGAAATGGAGAAAACAAGGAACCCTGGAGCTCTACAAGCCATTGCTGGGAGTGGAGGTGGAGCACACTCCATTCTTCATCCATTAGGTATCTAAGGCTTTAATGATCAATTCCTTAAAATACCTATGTTGCTTATATTGTGATATAAGTTTCAGTAATATTAATATGAATTTATCCAGAGTCTGTGGCCTTCACAACTGGGTTCAGACCAGTCTGGTACCACTTCTGTGTGTTGTGAGTTGACACACACACATATCCCCTCACCCAATCATGTTCTCACAGGAGGGGTTGAGCCAGGAAGTGGACAGGGAGGGGAAGAGTGGGCGGGACACCAGGGTCTGAAGTGAGTGGGGATAAGGGTGGGCAGGGAGAAGGGAAAAGCTGGGATGAATTAGGCCCCATTTACCTTGATCCAGGGCTGTCCAGTGATGGCTCCTGCAGATGGGCCCACACTGATCAGTAAACTGGTGGTACCCCATGGTGTTGTTGAAAAGGCAGCAACATTAACTCCAGTACCAGCAGATGTGGTGGAACTGAGGAACTAAGCATGCTACAAGGTGGAATGGTGGACAGGGAAGACTCTGATTCCCTGATTTCCTTCTCCAATGACTGTTTTACCTTGGTTCAGTCCAATTGCATCGCCTACCTATGTGCATGCCACACACATCCCTTCACTCAGGAGGGGCAGGGATGGGGGGCAGGTGGGAATGGGTGGCAGGGGAAGCAAGGGATGGGGGATGGTGTGGGGAAAGTAAAGGATAGGGGAGCCCCTAGGGTGAGGAAGCATGGTTTGGGGTGGGCAGGGGAAACAATTGGTTGGGGGAAGGGGAAGCATGGGGTGAGGAAGGGGGTGGTAGGGGGTAGTGAGGAAGAGGGACATGGGTTGGGAACCTAGCAATAGAAAGGAAGAGAAGAAGAAGGGTTCAGCCCACTTAACATTTAAGAACCCTGTCCCAGGGATGGCTCCTGCTGGGGGGCACAGGAGAGAATGGAGTAAAGGGCAATGGAGGGGGGTGAGAGGAGAACACTCACTTACATTGAATCTGGGTCTTTGGTGATGGCTCCAGCAGTTGACTCCACACTGACCTTTTAATTGGAAGTTGGCTGGCTGGTGAAGCCTAAGAGGCCCTGGAGGACCACGTCCCTGAACAGATGCAGAGGTGGGAAAGGTGGCAGCTTCCTCAGCTCCAATCCCTCCATCAGTTGCTTCATAGAAACGGTGACTACTGAGACCATGACCATGAGGGGATGGGGTGAACTCTAAGCTCCTATCTTCCATCAATGAAGGAGCTACATCCCCTCACCCATGAAACTTCTTACACTGAGAGGGGCAGGGCCGGGATTAGGGTGAGGTTCAGAACAACAGGTGTGGGGAAGAGGAGATTGGTGGGAGTGAGGCGCTATTACCATGGAACTGGGTTTTCTAGGGTTGTCTTTGGCAACTGGGTCCACACATCTCTAACCCAACGAAAGTTTGTGGGACAATGGAGGGCCAGAAAATGGGGTATGGGTGGGCAGTGTGATGAAGAGCATAGGATGTGGGTGGGCCTGGTGGTGGTGGAAGGGGGAACCTGGCAGGGGATATTGGGGCCCAGGATGAGTGTATGGGCAAACTTCAGTTGAAACTGAGCTTAGATGGGAGGCTCCCACAAGGGAGCAGAGTAGAAAATGAAAAAGAGAGTGGGTTAGGAGAGGGGGCTCTGTAACATCAAATCACAGTCCTCATGGGATATTATCTGTGGCTGGGCCAACACTCAGTAGAAGGATGGAGATCCAGATAGTGAAGCTGAAGATCCCTCAGGAAGATGCAGCACTGGTTGAGGAGATTGAGGCAATGTCTGCATCTCCATCCCTGCAACTGCCAGTGAACTCAGGTAAAACAGAGAGCCCTGGGGCTGTCCAGGCCTTAGCCAGGCAGGTAGGAGGGACTGACTCTGACCTGGGCCTTCCTTCTCTGTGGCAGCTATAGCTCATGTTCAGAATATTCTGGCAACTAGCATTGTGTAGTGAGTGCTGGGCAAGTACACATTTCCCATCCCATGCAAGTGTTTCCACGGGAAGGACTGGGCCAGGCAGTGAAGAGAAAGCAGTGGGGCCAGAAGGGGTGGGGCCGGAAGGGGTGGGGCCAGAAAGGTGGGGTGGAGGTAAAAGTTTGGCTGTGAGATGATTGGGTCAGGAGAATGGATGCAGCTATGAGGGGGTATCTGGCCTCAAGAAGCAGTCCAATCCAAAAGTGGTAGTAGGGCACATAGCATGGTGGTGGGCTTAGGAAACACGGGGTGACCATGGGCCAGCAGGTGGGGGCGGGAGGTGGGCTGATGAGGGGGAAGTATGGGACAAGGAGCCTAGCAGAGGGGATCAAGGAAAGGGGTTGGGCACACTTAACTGGAAACAGGGCTGTCAAGTATGTCTCTCTCCATGTACTATGCTCATCTGTGCTCTGTCGGGGTTAAGCCTAGCAGGTTAGAGTTCCCATGCCCCACAATTTAGACTAGAAGAAAGGAACTCTAACTATTCACCTGGAAGGGGCATAATTCTCTGGCACCTGAGAAGAGGTTTATTGTGAAGACAGGAAGTTAGAATGGGCCACATCTGGCGTTACAGACTCATATCCCCTTTACCCATGAGGCATAGGTAATATGTAAATGCACTCAAACACTAGGTCCTTGTTTTTTCCTCTTCCTTTTCTTTACCTCTTTCTTCTTCTAGTGCTGGGGCTTGAACACAGCTTCTAGGTGCTACAAAAATTCCCTGCCCAAAGGCTTATTGTTCTTCACCTCCTAGTCCTCCATCTTCTTGGTCCCTGTCAGTCCAGGTACCATGGCCAGATGGCCCCTTTCAAGGCAAGTATGTTCCCAACAGCCTTCTCTCTGAAGGAACCAAAAGGAGGATTAAGGGTTTTGTGCTTTTGTGTGTACATTCACATGAATATTTCCTTCCATCAGTGGGACAGTTCTAAGTACTCATCCTCTTATTGATCTTCAGCTAAAAATCATTTGAAAATGGAGGCACGGGAGCAGGAAGGGAAAAAAATCAAAACAACAAAACAAAAAAACATATCCCACAATCACTGGATGACTGAATGAAGGCAAGTAAATCTCAACCTAACAATATTTTACCAAATCTGTTACGTTTGAATGGTGAGAGCTCCATAGAGGGAGATGCCAAAGCAGCCAGGCAGTGTCATTTCAATATGTACAAGGATGCTGTTATTAATATTTAATCATTAATATTTGCTCATTCATCTAGGAAGGGGAGATCAGTTACTATGGTACTTTGATTGTGTTAAATCCAATTACCATGTTATAAAAATGGCAAGCTTCCATAATAAAAAATAAGGTTCTTCTACCCAGCACCAGTTATCTTTAGTTCACTTCCAAGCCATACACATTATAACCATGTCCAGAGAATACATGGAAGGGAGGTAAGGAAGCAGCATTCTGGTGTATTAGCTGGGACCAATACTTTGCTCAAGTTGAACTGTTTATGCTCTGTGGTATTACTTTCTTCCTATTTTTGGATATATCCATACATATATTCTTACTGAAGGTATATGTCTATCAATTGAGATGTTAGCTTGCAAAGGTTCATTTTTTTAATTAATTTTATTTTATTTGAGAACATACTGTACAGAGGGGCTACAATTACATGGGCAGGATAATGCATACATTTCTTACCAAGCATTGCAGCCTCCTCCTTTGTTTACCCTTCACCTCCCTTCCCAGCCTCCCCCCTCCCCCCACCCAATTATACCCCCCTCCACCCCCCACACCGACATTGTAAAGTTGGTTTTGACATGACATTTTGTACTTCTCATTGTTGCAACAGGTCCACCTGAATCCTTAAATGACTTGTTTGTCCCCATCTCCTCCACATGTTATACTGACATCAAATATAGTGTTAGCGGGGGTTACACTGTGGGGAAGGGACATACAAAGCAACCTTATAAATGCGTTAGAAACACATGCATGAAAGAAATGAAAACATTAAAATACATATTTAAGGGTTCATTTTCCTAACATCACATTATCTGACCTTTTCCGCTTGACTAATACCTATACTAGATATTGCAAATAAGGGAAACCATGAGACCTATGCTTGTTTGGGCCTGGCTTACTTCACTTAATATAATTTTTTCCAAACCTTTCCATTTCCTAACAAATGGGGAAATGTCATTCTTTCTGATGGAGGCATAGAATTCCATTGTGTATATATACCACATTTTCTTGATCCATTCATCTACTGAGGGGCATCTGGGTTGGTTCCATATCTTAGCTATGGTAAATAATGCTGCAATAAACATAGGTGTGCTGGTAGCTTTAGTGTGGTCTTGTTTGTATACATTTGGGTAAATGCCCAAAAGTGGGATTGCTGGGTCATAGGGGAGATCTATGTGAAGACTTTTGAGGAACCTCCATACTGCTTTCCAAAGTGGTTGAACAAGTTTACATTCCCACCAACAATGAAGTAAGGTTCCTTTCTCTCCACATCCCCTCCAGCATCTGTTGTTGTTAGAGTTCTTGATTTCTGCTGTTCTAACTGGAGTGAGGTTATATCTCAATGTTGTTTTGATTTGCATTTCTTTTATGGCTAGGGATGTTGAACATTTCTTCATGTGTCTATTGGCCATCCTTCTTTCTTCTTCAGAGAAGCTTCTCTTTAAGTCTTTCGCCCACTTATTTATTGGGCAGTTGTTTCTTTGAGGATTTGTTGTTGGGTGGTTTAATTTTTTGAGTTCCAAGTATATTTTAGATATGAGACGCTTGTCCGTTGTATGGCTAGTAAAGATCTTCTCCCAATCGGTGGGCTTTCTATTGATCTTGCTAGCTATGTCATTTGCCCTGCAGAAGCTCTGCAACCTTATGCAATCCCATTTGTCCAACCTTTCTTTGATTTGTTGTGCTTCTGGGTCTCTATTCAGAAAATTTCGACCTGAGCCAAGGAGACCTAGGGTTTCTCCTATTCCATCCTGTAATGTTTCCAGAGTGTCTGCTTTGAGTTCAAGTTCTATGATCCATTTGGAGTTGATTCTGGTGCAGAGTGATATATAAGGATCTAGCTTTAGTTTTCTACATGTAGTTAACCAATTTTGCCAGCACCATTTATTGAAGAGGCTGTCTTTCTTCCATTCTATTGTTTTAGCTTCCTTATCGAAGATTAGATGGCTATAGGTCTGCAGGTTCATTTCTGGGTTTTCAATTCTATTCCATTGGTCCTGAGGTCTGTTCTTATGCCAATACCAAGCTGTTTTGATTACTATGGCTTTATAGTAGAGTTTGACAATGGTTCATTTTAACATACAGCAGCTGTATGTCAATGGAATTGCTCCTGTGTCCCATATACATCTCTCCAAGTTCTACACAAGATCATGCCTCTGACGATTTTACCTATGTTGCTGCTGGCATTACCAGTCTTCCTTCTCCCAATTCTCCCTCCTGCCTCCCTCAATACCCTGCAGCAAACCACAACCTTTATGGTTTTGTTTCTTCAGTGTTGATTGCCTGAGGTTTTATTGGTCCAGTTCTAACACACTTGGTAGCTATGGCAGGTGAAGGGGGTGGCCTTTCTTCTAACTTCCCTGACACATACAAGGAGAATCTGTCCGTATTTCAGGAGTTTTACTTGAATTACTTTCCACTTTTTGGGCTTTGCCACCTATCTGATATTGTCTCTTCTTTTGTGTTATTGATGATTGAACCTAGGATGTTTAATTTGCTAGGCAAATACTCTCACTTAAGTATAACCCAGCCCCAGAACGTCTTTTTAAATTCTCCCTACATCTGAATGTAGGATGGAAAGAAAAGTTTATTCCAGCATACTGGAATGTTTCAGATTTTTAGGTTTTGATTAATCTAGCTATATATAGTCATGGTCTAGAAAAAAATATATTGGTAGAACTTGATAAGACAGGCTTTCCCTCACTATACAGCTGTTGCAGGGAAGGGATTTTCCTACAGCATAACCTTGGAAACTTAGTGGTGAGGGCTTCAACATCAATTCATCAGGGACATGAGTTCAACCCAAGTGAGTTGCTGTGGTCTGAAGCCTCCCCTCAGGTTCCTCCTATTCCATCTTGCATACTACATTCCAAACTAGTAATAACCACCATGCTCAGTCTGACTGCTTTGATTTGTTGAAAGGTTGTGAGTGAATGTATGTCATCTTAGACGACTTAATCATTGAGTCATGTGAAGAACTTCACCAAAAAAGAGATCACTCTTCAGTTGCAGTGATGCTTTATGACAAATTTTCATAACAATCACAAAGCTTCCTTTTTTTAGCCCAAACACTTTAACTTGCACCAAAATGATATTATGGAAAAATGATCTAATAATAGGGTTTCTAAATCCAAACACAAAGTACTTTTGCTTAAGGAAGAATTAACTATGCCAGCCAATATATTCCCAGAATTATTATCTCTGTTTTGACCATATTAAAGAAATTTTGTGTTTGTTTTTGTTTTTATGGTCTTGGGGCTTGAACTCTGGATGAAGGCACTGTCCCTCAGCGATTCAGCTTAAGGCTGGTGCTCTACAACTTGAGCCACAATGCCACTTCTGGTTTTCAGGTGGTTAATTGCAGATAAGAGTCTCATGGACTTTACTGCATGGGCTGGTTTTGAACCGCAATCTTTTCTCTCAGCCTCATGAGTAGCTAGGATTATAGGCGTGACCCACTGGTGCTTGGCAACTATGTACAATTTCTAACCATGATTGAAAATGTTGGGAAAAACTACAGAATACTTGTAAACAGCAGCAGTTACATGGGTATAAATATATGTAATGTACCAAATATTTTTGCATAATTGAATTCCTTGGTGATCAAATATATAACAAAACTCATTTGGATCTCTTATTGAACATAGTTTATTAATTTTTCTATTCAGAAAAATATATATATGACACTACAAAACTATAGAAATAATGCTTTAGTATTTATGGGCACAATCCTAAAGAGAGAGAGAGAGAGAGAGAGAGAGAGAGAGAGAGAGAGAGAGAGAGAGAGAGAGAGAGAGAGAGAGAGAGAGAGAGAGAGAAACACAAAATCCCGAACATTAAACTTACAGGTTGGAATTCTGTAATTCCCAATTACATATTGTACTGAAAGGGAAATTACACTGAAATCGAAAATTAGACCATTCAGCAAGGATTCCAAAAAAATAGTTCTTACACATTCCTTGTTTGTTATCTTGATGTGTTTGTGACTAGTTGGGTCATCTGGTTTTCATTAGGATGTAAACAACACTATCTTGTTCTTAAAATCCAAGGGAAAATTACAAGTGTGCAATTGAAAGAGGTATATGTATATTTGGATCAACCTTTATTTGCTTAGTTTTCAAACATTATGTCATGTTCCCAAATAATAGTGGATTTTGCAAATATAAAAATTTGTGTTGATGTATTTCTTTTTTTTAATGTATTTCTTATGACCAGATAAGACGTGTTAAGACCCCAAGATAGCGACAAAGGTTGTTTTATTCCCTTGCGATTTTTTCTAACATATTTATAATGTACCATGTGATTTTTTTGTTTCTTTGTATGCTCCTTCCCTACAGTATTACCCCTATTTTCACTGTATTTGATGCCAGTGCCCTGGGAGGGGAGGAAAAAAACAAAATGCTTAAATAGTGATTCCGGTTGATCCATTGTAACAATGAGATGTACAAGACACTATGTAGAAAAACGAACTTTACAATTTAGGTGGGGGAGGGAGGAGGAGTGTAGTTGTGGAGGTGGAAGGGAAGGGATGGTAGGGGAAAAACAAAGAAGGAAGCAACAACGCTTGATAGGAAATGTACTCATTTCCTTGCTCATGTAACTGTAACACCTATATACAGTATTTTTACAGTAAAAACGTATTAAAATGTATTTCTTAAAATGAAATATTTTTAGATTCTTATGCATATTTCCAATTAGGCAGTTCAGATGATGTATATATGAATTGCTGTTAGTTAGAATTTTGTGTATATGTGTGGTGGTCACTGGGTTTGAAGTTAGGCCCTGTGTGGTGTCCTCTGTCCCCACCCCCGATTTTTGCTTATTCAAGGTTAGCACCTTCCCACTTGAGTCACATCTTCCAGCTTTTTGGTTTTCAGTTAGAGATAAGAGTCTCTATCTTTCCTGCCTGAGCTGGTTTTAAACCATTGTCCTCAGATCTCAGCCGCTTGAGTAAGTTAGCACTTAAATTTATTGTTTTTCTTTTAGTAAAATATATTTTTATTGTAAAGATACTGTACAGAGGGATTACAGATACATGAGTAAGGTAATGACTACATTTCCTACGGAGCATTTTTATCCCCTGCATTGTTTATCCCCTACCATCCTTTCCCTACCCACCTTCCTAATTCTTCCATTCCCTCCCCCATGCGCAAAGTTGTAAAGTTCGTTTTCGATTTAGTGTCTTGTACATCTTATTGTTACAATGGGTTAATCGGTATCCATATTTAAGCATTTTAAGTTTTTTTTCATTCCCCTCCCCAAATTAGAAAAATGTATATATAAGATGCAGGGCACCAGAATCAGCAGAGTGAAAACAGAGGTTATACCATGGGGAAGAACATACCAAAGAAATAAAAAATCACATAGTACACATAGTATATTATAAATACCTTTAAAACTATAGCAAGAAAGAAAAAAACCACGTGTGTCCTATCTTGGGGTTAATTTTGCTTAACATCATCTTATATGGTCATATGTACATAGCTTTTGACTATTTCTGCTTGTCCAAGATATATACTAGCTATTGCAAATAAGGAAAAACATGAGACCTATGTTACTTAGCTCCTGGCTTACTTCACTTAATATAATTTTTCCAAGTCTTTCTATTTTCTAACAAATGGGACAATATCAGTATTTCTGATGGAGGCATAGAATTCCATTATATATAGATATATATATGTATGTCTATCACATTGTTTTGATAGATTCATCTACTGAGGAGCAACTGGGTTGGTTCCATATCTTAGCTATGGTAAATAATGCTGCAATAAACATAGTTGTCCTGGTAGCTTTAGCCACTTACATTTAAATCAGGTGATCTACTAAGTGTTTCCCTGTCCTCTTTTGTGAAAATACACCTTCCAAACAAGTTAAAAGAACAAGTTAAAAGTTGTTCTGATACTCCCAACCCAAAGAAGATACATGACATAATTATTTAAATGCTAAGATAAAATATTTGGAGTTGTTGAAAGACTGAGTTTCTTTAGTGACATTTTGGGAAAAGTGAATCAAATATTCAAAGCATTCCTAAAGAGAATAAAGTAGACTTGTTTTTTAAATGAGAAGTAATGAGAAGAAGAACAGTTTTTGTGTCAGTAATGTAGCCTATTTGAAAGAGTTTGAAGGTACAGATGATCATGTATACTTTCTGTGTAGCAATCACTTAATTCTAAAATTCTTAGTTTTCCTCTGCATTTTCAGTTTGTTCTCCACAGGTGTTTTATTTGAAACATATACCTTGGTACCAGGGGTTTCTATAGTTATTTTACTTTTACAAAAGTAATTTTAGGTTTTTTTAAGCCAGAAAAACTAATAATGATAATCATCCTCTGATATCATTTACCAAGATCTCCACATTTCATTCTATTTGTTTAATATGATATCAGTATATTTATATGCTATAAAGTTTGGTTTTGCTTTTGGTTTTTGGGCTGGTATTGGGGTTTGAAGTCAATACATTGGTCTGTCACAGATGCCATTCATTAATGTAATTCTGGCTATTAGGAGGCTGAGATATAAGAATCAAGGTTCAAAGCCAGCCTGGGTAGGAAACATTACGATACTCTTGTCTTCATGACTAAAACGCTAAAAGTGAAGTGTGGTTCAAGTGGTAGAGCACTGGCCTTGAGCAAAAAAGCTAAAGGGTAGTACCTAAAGGATAGTTCCCAAGTCCTGGGTTTAAGTACCACTACCAACACACAAACCACACACACACACACACACACGTTTTCTTTCTCCCCAAGCAGGTGGTTCTGTGTGTGTGTGTGTGTGTGTGTGTGTGTGTGTGTGTGTGTGTGTGTGTGTGTGTGTGTGTGTGGTTCTTTTTTATGTGACCCTGAAATCCACTTTGCTTTCTTTTTCATTTAGTTGGTGGTTTTTGCACAGGGAGAGCAGAGTAATGGTGTTACCTGAGACCTGGGTGCCACTGATTCCGCTGGGATGACTGAGGTCTGACTTAGTGAGAAATGGGACACCAGGAAAACTCCACAAAGCAAATGGATGGAAACGTGAGAAGATATGCATTCAGGTAATTCTTCAGTCTATCTTCCTCCTGCCAATTGTCTTTCTCTCTCTGTGGGGTGAGTTCTTTTTCTTACCAGGTAAACTTGAACATTGTATGGCTTTGTGTGTGTACCCATATGCGAATAAGTCTTTTGTAAAATTTCAGCCATCACAAACATGCTCTTTTTTCTTCTCTCACTATTAGCGACTTTGTTGGCAGCTTTCATTGTTCTGAGAAAAGTGGAATGTTCTAGATAATTTCATGGGATATTTATAGATGTAGGTCAGAATTTATAGTTCTTTTGCTCTAGTGAATTGAGAAACATCTATGTGAATTTATAGGTAGCCTATAGTTAACTAATTTCTACAATATAGAAAATTTTTGGATACGATATCTTTATGGAAAATCAAAGACATCTTTAAGTACTTTGTCTAAATGAAGCAGAAATTGAGAACACTTCAAAATTTTCAGTTTTAATCAGAATCTTGTAGTCATTTGGCATAAAATATTTTTTTGGGGGGTCCGGTCGTAGAGCCTGAACTTCTGGGCCTGGGCACTGTCCCTCAGCTCTTCAGCTCAAGGCTAGCGCTCTACCACTTGAGCCACAGCGCCACTTCTGGCTTTTTTCTTCTTTTTGCTTATGTGGTGCTGAGGAATCGAACCCAGGGCCTCAGGCATGCAAGGCAAGTGCTCTACCACTGAGCCACCTTCCCAGCCCCAGCATAAAATATTTTTAAGTGCTGCAATCAATTGATTTCACTTGAATGTCCTTTTAGATGTAGTGTACGTTTTTCCTTTTGATTAATTAAGAACATTATGTTTAATTCCAACTAAGGTATTGTGAGAAATATCAAGATATGAGATTGTTTATCCAATAATTAGATTAAATTAGTAGGAAAGGTCCTCTGCAGTAAAAATTGCAATATAGTATATAAAAAGTGTATGGTCAACACATTTGTGTACTTGTGTAGTTATAGAATTTTAATAAATTTCTTCAAGCACAAGGAAAAGTTTAAGACGTTAAAGTTTTACACACAGCAAAGAAAATACCAGGTTGTTTTTAACAAATGTTTTCATTTTTCAATGTGTGTTTGTGTGTATGTGTGTATGATGGTACTTGGGCTTCAACTTAGGGTATTGTGCCATACTCATTTCCAGTATTTTTTTCTATTTATTGTCAATATGAGTATCATAGACATTGCTGCTTGAGATCCCTTTGAATCTTGATCCTCAGATCTCAGATTCCTATGTAGCTGGGATTACACATGTCAGCCACCAGCATTCTGAGAGATGTTTTTGTCATGTTGTGTGGCAAGATACCAGAAATCTAATGTTTACTCACTGAATACCAACTTTTGTAGGCTACAAGTTTGTGCTAGTACTTTGCGTGTGGTTTTTCTGTAGCAGTTGCTCAGTTTTTAGCAGGGGGCCACCAGGCTATAGTCTCTTATGAAATGTGTGGACCTATTCCAAACTTAAAGGATGCCTGGGAGGATTTAGGTCCTCTAGCTGTAAGATTGTGGTTTCTGCTGTCTGGTCACCTATCATACTGTTGTCAGCTCCTAAATACTCCCATGATTTCTTGACAAATATATCCTCCTTAGTGTTTCATTCACTCTGTTACTGACTTCTAGAAAGTCCTTAATTTGCACTCACTCCTTGGAAGTAACTCATAACCAACTCTTGTGGGAACTAATTATATCTGTAGACTTTAAATTTGTTATCTACCAGAGCATATTGTAGGGTTAGCGAAAAATAAAAGACTTGGCAAGCATCTGGGTTGTTGTGCATTGACTTCGGTAGATTATTAGCTATTTATTATTAGCTGTTGATTATTCTATGCGTCTTCAATTTCAAACACTGGTAATATTGAGTTGTTGTTTGATTTTAGCTGATCAAGTGTGCAGTTTAAGAAAGTGAAAGATAATTCTTTCAATGGAATAGAAAATAATTTGCCTGTTACAGTGAATGAAAGGCAGTTAAGAGTTAAACAAATAGGTTCAAGAGCACTGGCACTGGCTGCAGAGATGGGATAGAGGTAAACAGGTAAGACATTTTTTAAAGAGAACATTTGGGAATGTAGATTGGTGGTAGAGTGCTTGCCTAGCGTGCATGAAGCCCAGTGTTCAATTACTCAGTACCACATAAAGAGAAAAAGCTGGAAGTGGTGTTGTGGCTCAAGTGGGATGGTGCTAGCCTTGAGCAAAAAAGAAGCTCAGCCTTCTTAGTTTATGCCCCAGACCCTTAGTTTATGCCCCAGGACTGCCAAAAAATAAAAAGAGAGAACATGTCAATAATGGATGAGGGTAGGAACCAGAGGCCAAATTCATCACTGAATTTTTCACCTCTATTTCCAAATCAAGACATCATTCTCAGAGAAACAATGGAGCAAAAAGATGATCCAGAAAGAACATATGTTATGAAGTAATACTAGAATTTTATAGTGCAACTGTCCTGTAGAGATAATTCATTATGTATAATTGTGTCTTTTTTCTCTTTTTTCAATTGTGAAAATACTGTACAGAGGGGTTACAATTAAATGGGCAAGATATTGAGTACATTTCTTATCAAGCATTGTAGCCTCCTCCTTTGTTTCCTCTTCCCATCCCTTCCCATCCTTCCCCTGTCCCCCCACTGAATCCTCTGCTCCCCCTCCTCCCCTCACCTAAGTTGTGAAGTTCATTTTTCAACATAATGACTTGTACATCTCATTGTGTCTTGCAATAGCACAAAAGCTCATTGTAATAGCCCAAGTGCTATCTGGAGATTTTGTGTGGGTGCTGGTCCTGAAACTTGATCAGAGCACAGTTGTTATTTCTATTTTTCTTCCTCAAGGCTAGTACTCTATTACTTAAACCACAGCTCCACTTGTGATTTTTTGGTGTTTAAATGAAGATAAGCGTGTCATGGACTTTTCCTGGTTCACCTGGCTTCAAAATATGATCCTCAAATCTCAGCATTCTGAGCTAGGATGACAGCTGTGATTCACTAGCATCCAGAGAAGCAATTTCTTTGGTGTGAAAGGAATTAAGAATACAGATCATCCAGGAATATTCACCCTCAGTACTAAATAAATCACCATGACCAATTTCCATGAATACATACACACACATG
Source organism: Dipodomys merriami (assembly GCF_024711535.1). Classification (NCBI taxonomy): domain Eukaryota; kingdom Metazoa; phylum Chordata; class Mammalia; order Rodentia; family Heteromyidae; genus Dipodomys; species Dipodomys merriami. The sequence continues at coordinate 3,427,596 of NW_027202283.1, read as the reverse complement.
CAACTCAGTGGTCTGTATCATCTTTCCCCAAAAGAATAGTGCCTTCTTAAGTGGCAAAGTGTGCTATTACAGGCCCATAATCCCAGCTACTGAGAGGCAGAGGTATAGGAGGATTGGATTCTGCGGCTGGCTTGAGTGAAGTTAGCACAAGACCCTATATGGAAAGCAAACTGTAAAAGAAAAAAGGGTTGGAACCCTGGAGGGCTCAAGTGGTAAAATATCGGCCTAGTAAGTGAAAGGCCTTCAGTTTTATACTCAGTTCTATGGAAAAGACATTAAACTATAGCATCTCAGCCCATTTGTCATGATTTAACAAAAACCCGAAGCTTAATTCATAAGGAATACTTCTTATTCCTTACTTCATAAGGAATAAGAGGTCTATATCATTCATAATAGTGTTGGCTGGAAACTCTAAATAGCATGGTAGTGCATGGGACAAGGCCCCTAGGTGCATGACATCATGTAGGATCTCGGAATCATGGCATGTTCTAGAATGAGAGTGAGTAAGGGGCTTACAGTGCTTTTTACAACTGCTAACAGTGATCATGTTAGTCCCTTGAGAGTTAATGAGATGGCATTAATACATTTATGACAGAATCCTCTATTAAAGGTTTCACCTCGTGACACTGCTACATTGAGAAGTTAAACTTCAGTGTGAGCTTTGATGATAACAGGCCATTAACAGGCTTCTGGCAGAGACAGGTGAGACCATTGGAAGCTGATGACATTCATACAACTAGGCACCTTGAACAGCTGCTTGGATTTCATTGATTCTGGTATTTGCTATATTTGGGATCATATCACAGTTAGGATCCATCGAGTCCATGTCTGTTCCATGTGCCAGCTACAGTTATGCTGACTGTGACAGAAACTGCTGGGCAATAGGGAGAACAAGGATGGAGATGGGTACAAAATTGAGGTTTAGCATTCTTCATGGCACTTAATTAATATTGATTGATTTATGTAAGAAAATCATTAGAAAGCTGAATGTCTACACAGAGCCATGTAATAACTACTGTATGACCCAGAAGGATTCCTTGTAGAGCACTCTGTTTACACATAATGCTGACATTCCTCTGAACACAAAAGATAAAAAACAAGTTCTAGCTTACAAATTTAATTTTCATTTAATGTATGGTTATGGACCAGTACTAGGCCTTGAACTGATGGGCCTTCCTCTTACTTCCACACTTCCAACTGGGATCTATATATGTCTTTAATTTTTTATTAATGTTTTTCAAGGATAGATCTTAACACTGACTCTAATTTTTGTCTAAAATAAATTTTGAAAGTTTTCCAGTGAATGAAGTGTTCTATTTCACTTGGTCATTCTATTTTCTTGGTATCTTGCTGTTTCTTGGTAAAGACAGGTTCTCTGCAGCATTTTAAAGGAAATCTTTTTACCTAGCCCCGGTCTATAATCCTAGCTTCTTAGGAAGCTGAGATGAGGAGAATATTGTCTTAAAGCAAAGGCGGAGAATTCCATGAAATACCATCTCCAAAATTGTGTATATTTTACATATAAAATATTATATGATATATTTAATATGTAATATATTTGTGAAATACATGCATACTATGCATATATATGTGTGTATGTGTGTGTGTTTTTGTGTGTGTGTATACCTCACAAATTAAGCAGGTTCAGTAGCTGAAAGATTCAATAAGTATACTTGAAAACAACTAAGAACTGCACGATTTCCTCCCATATCCATCCTTTCTTTAAATACTATGTGGGTTGTAGTCTAAAAAGGTAAATTTTGACCAAAAAGGAAAACCTTAATTTTTGACCCATCCTAGACCTTTTTTCTCCAAAATTTAAAGTACTAAAATGCCTATATGAACAATGGATATTGTCAATGTCATCCAAAATGATGAATGATTGTTAGATGAAGTGTCCAAGTTTGTAGATAAGGATTCAAAGTGGAATTCCCCAGCGTGAAATTGAATTGAAGAACTGGTACTGTTGTTTTGTTATGAAAGGGCTCTGAACACTTTTTCTGGAAAAAAAAAAAACTTCTTTGTAATCTGTGAATGTTATTTTTAGGCCTGCACATGGCATTATGTTCTGCAAATAGTGGTACCTATCCTGATAGCAACCCTCCTCCAATCCTGACTCTCATTTGAGATAGAATTTGTGATCTTATTGTCCAGCTACCTAAAGGGAAGGGCTTTTTCCTCTTACCAGCATCTCTCATTGTTCCTCAGGAAGAAAGAGGAACTAAAGGCAACCATAGATTCATTGTGTGTGATCATGCTGGAACGGGAGTTCTTCTGCAGGAAGCAGAGGAGAATGGATGGAAGAGTGGCAATTCTCTTCAGTATTGTTGGTTTGTCATCATAGGACAATTGAAATTCAGATGACAGGCAGCAAATCAATTAATATTATTCATCACATCAACAGGAGCAGAAAAAGCATTCGACAAGATACAACACCCCTTTATGATGAAGGTTCTGGAAAAATTAGGAATCCATGGAACATTCCTCAATACAATAAAGGCTGTATATGACAAACGTACAGCCAGCATTATACTCAATGGTGAAAAACTAAAGCCATTTCCTCTTAACTCAGGAACAAGACAAGGATGCCCACTCTCTCCACTTCTCTTCAATCTAGTATTAGAATGCCTAGCTACAGCAATAAGACAAGATGCAGACATAAAGGGGATCCAAATAGGGAAAGAAGAAATAAAACTCTCCCTCTTTGCAGATGACATGATCTTGTATTTAAAGAATCCCATAGACTCCACTCCCAAATTACTCAAGCTGATTCAAAACTTTGGCAAAGTAGCAGGTTATAAAATTAACCCCCAAAAATCAATGGCTTTTCTATATGCCAACAATGAGAAAAGTGTGGTTGAAATTAGAAAAGCAACTCCATTTGTAATAGCCCCACAAAAAAAAATACCTAGGAATTAATTTAACCAAAGAAGTGAAGGACCTCTATGATGAAAACTTTAAAATCTTGAAAAAGGAAATCAACACAGAACTTAAAAAATGGCAAAACCTCCCATGCTCCTGGATTGGCAAGATTAACATCGTGAAAATGGCAATACTTCCCAAGGCTATCTACAAATTCAACGCGATACCTATCAAAATTCCACCCTCATTCTTCAAGGAAATAGAGGAGGCAATCCAAAAATTCATATGGAACAATAAAAGACCCCGAATAGCAAAAACGCTCCTCAACGGAAAGAACACTGCTGGAGGAATATCAATACCAAATTTCAAACTGTACTATAAAGCCATAGTAATCAAAACAGCTTGGTATTGGCATAAGAACAGACCTCAGGACCAATGGAATAGAATTGAAAACCCAGAAATGAACCTACAGACCTATAGCCATCTAATCTTCGATAAGGAAGCTAAAACAATAGAATGGAAGAAAGACAGCCTCTTCAGTAAATGGTGCTGGCAAAATTGGTTAACTACATGTAGAAAACTAAAGCTAGATCCTTATATATCACCCTGCACCAGAATCAACTCCAAATGGATCAAAGACCTTGAACTCAAAGCAGACACTCTGCAAATATTACAGGATGGAATAGGAGAAACCCTAGGTCTCCTTGGCTCAGGTCGAAATTTTCTGAATAGAGACCCAGAAGCACAACAAATCAAAGAAAGTTTGGACAAATGGGATGGCATAAGATTGCAGAGCTTCTGCAGGGCAAATGACATAGCTGGCAAGATCAATAGAAAGCCCACCGATTGGGAGAAGATCTTTACTAGCCATACAACGGACAAGGGTCTCATATCTAAAATATACTTGCAACTCAAAAAATTAAACCACCCAACAACAAATCCTCAAAGAAACAACTGCCCAATAAATAAGTGGGCGAAAGACTTAAAGAGAAGCTTCTCTGAAGAAGAAAGAAGGATGGCCAATAGACACATGATGAAATGTTCAACATCCCTAGCCATAAAAGAAATGCAAATCAAAACAACATTGAGATATCACCTCACTCCAGTTAGAACAGCAAAAATCAAGAACTCTAACAACAACAGATGCTGGATGGGATGTGGACAGAAAGGAACCTTACTTCATTGTTGGTGGGAATGTAAACTTGTTCAACCACTTTGGAAAGCAGTATGGAGGTTCCTCAAAAGACTTCACATAGATCTCCCCTATGACCCAGCAATCCCACTTTTGGGCATTTACCCAAATGTATACAAACAAGACCACACTAAAGCTACCAGCACACCTATGTTTATTGCAGCATTATTTACCATAGCTAAGATATGGAACCAACCCAGATGCCCCTCAGTAGATGAATGGATCAAGAAAATGTGGTATATATACACAATGGAATTTTATGCCTCCATCAGAAAGAATGACATTTCCCCATTTGTTAGGAAATGGAAAGGCTTGGAAAAAATTATATTAAGTGAAGTAAGCCAGGCCCAAAGAAGCATAGGTCCCATGGTTTCCCTTATTTGCAATATCTAGTATAGGTATGAGTCAAGCGGAAAAGGTCAGATAATGTGATGTTAGGAAAATGAACCCTTAAATATGTATTTTAATGTTTTCGTTTCTTTCATGCATGTGTTTCTAACGCATTTATAAGATTATTTCTTTGTTGCTTTGTATGTCCCTCCCCCACAGTGTAACCCCCGCTTTCACTATATTTGATGTCAGTATAACATGTGGAGGAGATGGGGACAAACAAGTCGTTTAAGGATTCAGGTGTACCTGTTGCAACAATGAGAAGTACAAAATGTCATGTCAAAACCAGCTTTACAATGTCGGTGTGTGGGGGGGTATAATTGGGTGGGGGGAGGGGGGTAAAATTGGGTTGGGGGAGGGGGGAGGCAGGGAAGGGAAGTGAAGGGTAAACAAAGGAGGAGGCTGCAATGCTTGGTAAGAAATGTATGCATTATTCTGCCCATGTAATTGTAGCCCCTCTGTACAGTATGTTCTCAAATAAAATAAAATACAATTAAAAAAAAGAAGAAATTAAATCTAGTAGGATGCTACATATCATTCATAATCTGAAAAGCTGCTCTAACTTTTGGCTTTTAAAGACCTCTCCAATTTACTCAAGATATTCAATAACTTTTTTGTTTAAACCTGGAGTGACTGGTGTCAAAAGAATAATGGTATCGCTTCAGAATCTTCTGATAATGTCAAAATGCCCTATGCCATACAGCAACATGGATTGGGTTACTAACATCTATAGGAGTGAGAGAAAATAGAGCATCATCATACCCATGATAGTTTCTTATCAGATAGTCAACAGCAGAAAGCTTGAAATACATAAGGCAGTTTGTTGATATGTTCAAAGTGAAGGAAAAGGGCTGGAGTAGGGGACTTATATGGTTGAACCACTGCCTAGCAAATTGGAGGCCCTCAGCTTGAACTCTCTGACTATCAAATACATCCGTCTTTCCTACAGCTACAGGAAGAGTATTTCCTTTAGGGAAAAAGGTGTATCTGGGTGTTTCAATTCCATTTTGATGCTATAACAAAACTCCTTAAGACCAGGTCCAATAGCTTAGAGCAAGTTATTTGTAGTCAACAGATACTCTGAAGGACAAGACCTAGAACCTAGAAAATTCAAGGTACAGAGAGGTCGGCTTCACCAGTTTTAATGTGCTCAATTGTTGCTGTGTCCTCATATGGTGTAAAAGGTAGAAACTTATTTTAAAGAAAACAATATAGTTGACAGACTTCTTTCCACCATCCAGATGAAGTTTAATTTGTTTCAGATCTCTATTTTTTTCTTCTCTCATGGTCCTCCTCGTCCTCCTGTTTATTTGTTGTGCTTTTTAGCTGATTGGCCTTGAACATTTGAACCACCAAAGAAATGGAAGTTTGGATTCCAAGTATGTGCCACCAAAATCATCTGCTGCTACTTCTATTTTGGAAGTAAACCACTTACTTGCCCCAAACCCTGTGCGTTATTGTCCTTTCTTCATTATTTTTTTTTAAATTTTTGTTCTGTTTTGAATTTTGCATGAGATTTATCAAGGTCCCTTCACATATAATAGGCAAATATTCTGCCACTGAGCTACAAATTCCTTGCAGAGATTTTTTTTTTTATTTCTTCATTGGTTGACTTCATGTTAAACCAACTTACTGAAAAGTTATTAGTGTATACCTGTAAACATGTTTGAATTTTTATGAAGACTACCATGTCATCTTGCTTACAAATTAGTGTTTCCCTTCCATTGTGATCTTCTTCTTCTTCTTCTTCTTCTTCTTCTTCTTCTTCTTCTTCTTCTTCTTCTTCTTCTTCTTCTTCTTCTTCTTCTTCTTCTTCTTCTTCTTCTCCTCCTCCTCCTCCTCCTCCTCCTCCTCCTCCTCCTCCTCCTCCTCCTCAGCCTCCTCCTCCAGCTCCTCCTCCAGCTCCTCCTCCTTCTCCTCCTTTCTCCTCCTCCTCCTTCTCCTCCTCCTCCTCCTCCTCCTCCCCCTTCCTCCTCCTACTCCTTCCTCCTCCTCTTCCTCCTCCTTCTTCTTTCTTTCTTTCTTTCTTCCTTTCTTTTTTTCTTTCTTTCTTTCTTTCTTCTTCTTCTTCTTCTTCTTCTTCTTCTTCTTCTTCTTCTTCTTCTTCTTCTTCTTCTTCTTCTTCTTCTTCTTCTTCGTTAAAACATCAAATGTGTCATCCTATTCATCACTGAAAACAAATTTATCTCTTGATTACATCAAAAATACGTCAGCTAAATAAAGAAAACAGTGTATGAGTTTGATAGACATTCTACATGCGCTAAAGCTATTTTCTTTCAGTTTTAGAGTTTTCAGTAATATTAAAAATATTAAATACTTTTGTATCATCATCTGTTCAGATGAATATATGGGATTTCTTCGTTTCTCAGTGTGATAAATTACATTAGGTTTTCTAAATTTTATCTATGTAAGTGGGGTTGCAGCTTGATGTTAGAATAACTTGATTATCATTGGTGAAGCCTGTGTTATATCTTCAGGAAAACACACACATAGGAAAGAGGGAAAAAGGATAAATATAAATGGTCCTACATTTCTGATACATAATCTCTTTTGTTTAGGATTTTTTGCCTTTCTCTTCATGAATAAAATTACTATAAATACATTCTCATTTTTGTCATGGGGATTATGAAGATAATTAGGAGGTGCTTCTTCTTTTTTAAAATTTCTCTAGTAGTCAAATAAGAGCTGCATTGGGTGAGGTGGTATATACCAATTATTTCAGCTACTCAGGAGATAAAAACAGGAGGATCACAAGTAGAAGACCAACCTTAGCTAAACATGGTCTATGCTTGCAAAAAAGAAAAAGAAAAAGTAAAAAAAAACAAAATAAAAACTACCAACCAAACAAACTAAAAAACACCATGTGAATAAAAAGGCTTGGGACATACTCAAGTAGTAAAGGACTTGTTTAAAATGGGCAATATTCCGGGTTTGACACCTGCCAATAAGGAAAAAAAAAAGAAGGTAATTTCTTTGACAAAATTGCCCATGAAATATTTGGTTGGAATGGTTTATTCTCCCTTTCATCTTTTTCCTTTTCCTTTCTTTTATTTTTGAGAAGTACTTTTGGTATAACACATGCTATATGAGGTACTCAGGAGGATGATATCTAAGGATCACGGTTCATGACCATCCCAGGCAGGAGAGTCATATATATATAATTTGCCACCAAAAATAAGCTACAATATGTACTTTGGCTCATGCTGTTGAGTGGTAGTCTCAAACAGAAATCTTGGAACAGCACCTAAGCCCTAAGTTGAAGTCCTCTACACACATTTCAAAAAACAAAAAAGCACAAACTAAAAATGATGGGAAAAGAGAAAAGTAAAGTTTCAAAATGAGCATGGGTTTTTGTTCATATGTGTATTCCTAGTTGATCAAGGTTCAAAGCTAGACTGGGCAAGAATGTAAATGCAACTCTTACCCCCATCTACCCAGTGTAGATATGATTGTAGTTGTAAAGCACTGTATTTGGAGGAAAAGCTAAAAAAAAAACCTGTTTGTTGACCCAGAGATTAATTCCTGGTGCTAAAAAATTGTAGGAGAAGAGAAGAAAGGCCAATTGTAAATTTAAACATAAACCTGGTGCTTGTTGATCATGGCTCTAGGCCTTCTCATGAGGCAGAAATATGAGGATCAAGTTTCAAGGCCAGCCCAAGAAGCAAAGTCCAGGAGACTTTGGGTGTATGTGTATGTGCATGTGTGTTGTATGTTTGTGTGTGTGTGTGTTTGTATGTGTGATGTGTGTGTGTTTGTGTCCTAGCATTCCCAGATTTTGGGTGGTACATTGGAGATAAGAGTGTCATGGATTTCCTGTGCAGGCTGCTTTGAAACATGGTCCTCAGATTTCAGAAACCTGATTCAGCTGTAAGTTGAGCTTTGGCTTAAGTGGCAGAACTGGGCAAATATTTTCTGGGATTGCACCTAAACCCTTAGTTCAAGCCTCAGGACATGCACAGAAGAAATAAAGAAGAGTAGAAGTAACCAAGGAAGAGTGAGTGACAAAGTCTTAAATAAATCAAGCATTTGTGGCTGAAACATGTTTTACTAGTTATTCAAGTGGCTTATAGCTGAGGATGATGGTTCGTGGCCAGCTCTGGCAGAAGAGTCCACGAAAATCTTGTCTGTAATTAATCTTCCCCCCACCAAAAAGGGCCCAAAAGTTATGGTATGTCTCATGTAATAGAGGATAACCTTGAATAAAAACTTCTGAGACAGAATATGAGCCCCAATTTGTAGGCCCAGGAACAGCACACACATGTAAAAAATAAAAAGTAAACAACAGTAGGTAGAGGTAAGCATATATTAAAGTTTTAAAATGACACAAGGGTTGTTGGTCCTGTGTATAATCCTAACTACATAAGAAACTGACATCTGAGGATTGTGGTATCAAGTCAGCATGGGCAGGAATGTGCTTGAGATGCTTATCCCAGCTAACTAGCACAAAGCCCTGAACTGCAACTGAGGTGGTAAAGCAGCAGCTTTTAGTTAAAAAGCTAAGAAATAATTCCCAGAGCCAGAGGTCAAGCTGCATGACCCCTAAAAATTACAAAAAAACAATAAATAAAAAGGACAGTGGAAGAAGAGAAACTGAAATATGAGGATCACAGTTTAAAGTTAACACAAGCAAGAAAATCCATGAGATTTTTCTCTGTGTGTTTGCATCTGTGTGCCATCTTGCGGCTTGTGTGTGCCATCCTTGAACTTGTGCTGCTTTGTTCAAGGATAGAGCTCTACCATTCCCAGCTAATCAGTGGTTAATTGGAGGTCATTGTCTCATGGACTTTCCTTCCCAGGCTGGCTTGATTTATGCTAGGCTTTTTCTCAGACTCTTATCTCCAATTAATTGTCAAAAAGAAAAGAAAAGAAACTGGGAATGGAGTTATGGCACAAGTGGCAGAACTGGGCAATCAATTTCTGGGACAGCAACCAGGCCCTGAGTTCAATCCCCAGGACAATCACAGAAGAATTAAAGAAAAGAGGGGAGAAGTGCAGAAGGAAGATCCAATGAGAGAGGTTTAAATAAATCAAGCATTGGTTGCTCACTGATGATCTATCAGCTACTCAAGAGGATGAAATCTTAGGATCACAGTTGAAGGCAAGCCCAGGTAGGAGAATCTATGAGACTCTCATGTCTCATTTGTCTCCAAAAATATGCCACTAGCTGTGCTCTGGCACATATGGTAGAGTTCTAGCCTTAAACAGAAAGCTCTGGGACAGCACACATGCCCTGGTGCTGATGGCCTAGCACAGACACTTACAAAAATAAAGAAAAAAGTGCACAAATTATAAAAGATGGGAGAAAGTGAAAGTATTGGTTTCAAAGTGAGCCATGGGTTGTTGGTTTATGCGTATATTCATAGCTACTCAGAAAGATGAAATATGTGGATCACAGCTCAAAGCCAACCTGGACAGAAAAGTCATTGAAATTCTTTTCCCCCACTACCCAGCAAAAGGTGGAAATGAAGGTGTGAGAGTAGTTATAAACTACTGAAATTTGGTGAAAAACCTGGGAAACAGTTCCCTGGTCCATAATTCAGCCCAAAGTCGACCAAAGACAAAACTGAGAGAAGAAATGACCATTTGAGATTTAAAAATAAGCCTGGGGCTAGTGGTTCCTGCTTATTATTTTAACTATTCAGAAAGCTGAAGTCTGAAGATACATTTTAAGTCCAGTCCAAACAGGAAAGTCCATGGAGCTTTTATACTGTGAATGCCAAACTGTGGCTTTAATTTGTGTAGCAGCTCTATCACTCCTAGAGGCTTTGTAGTTAGTTGATGAGAAGAGTCTCATGCACTTTCCTGTCCAGGATGGCTTCAACTTCAATCCTCAGATTTCAGCCTCCTGTGTCTTGCTGGGCTTTACATGAGATTCTTATTTCCAATTAATCACCAAAAGGATGAAAAATAAAACCTGGTGATTGAGCTGTGGCTCCAATGGCAGAAATGAGAAAATAATTATTGGGACAGCATTCAGACCTTGATATTAACTTCAGGACCAACACACAAAAAGGAATAAAATAAATAAATGTAGAGAAGTTAGAAGAGCCAATTTCAGAGTTTAAAATGATCCAAGCATAGGTGGCACACACCTATGATGGTAGCCACTCAGGAGGCTAAAATGTGAGGATCACAGTAGAAAACCAGCCCAGGTAGGAGAATTCATTGACTCAACTCTAAGTAGCTACTTAAAACAAAACAAAAATTAATAGCCACAAGTTGTGCGGTGGCTCATGCCTTGGTGTCCTAATCTTGAATAAAATCTTCTGGAACTGTACATGGGCTGATTTTTAGACCTAGGACCAGCATACACAAGGAAATAAAAATTACAAATAAAAAGGTGAAAGAATGGCTGGAAATGTGGCTTAGTGACAGAGTGCTTGCCTATCATGTTTGAATCCCTGGGTTTGTTTCCTCAGTACCTCATAAATAAAAAAGGCTGGAAGTGGCATTGTGGTCAAGTAGTAGAGTTCTCATCTTGAGTATCAGTTCAGGGGCAGTGTCCAATGCCTGAGTTCAAGCCCCAGGATTAGTAAAACGAAGAAAAACTGAGAAAATCCAATTACAATTTCAAAATGAGCCATGAGTGAATTTTTGGTCAATATGTGTAATCCTATGACTCAGAACGCTGAAATCTGAAAGTTGTTCATAGCCAGCGTGGACAGCGAAGTACATAAGTCTGCAACTAACCAGCAAAAAACGCCAGAAATCAAGCTGTGGTTGTAGTTGTAAAGCACCAGCCTTAAACAAAAAACCTATTGAAACAATGCCCTGGCTCAGAGATCCAGCCTCAGGATCACAATAATAAAATTAAATGGTTGGAAGTAAAGAACCCAAGACTGTTGGCTCAGGTCTGTAATTCTAGAAATGCAGGAGGCTGAAATATAAGATCCTGTGTAAAGGCAAACCCAATGAAAAAATTCCAGGAGACTGTTTTGTGTGTGGTGGCCACAGTGGGGATAGGTTTTTGTTGATTGATTAGAGATAAGAATTTCATGGATTTTCCTGCTGAGGCTGCTTTCAAACCATGATGGACAGATTTCAGCCTCCTGAATAAGGCCAGGCCTTGCATGAGTTCAAGCTCCAGGAACAACACACACAAAAACAACGAAATAAATGAAAAGAAGGGTAGAAGAGATGAAGTAACAGAGGTTTCGCTGAGCCAATCATTGGTGGCTCATATTTGTAATTCTAGATACTAAGGCTGAAATTTGATGATACTGTTTAAAGCTCAGCTCAGGTGTTCATAAGATGTGTGTGTGTGTGTGTGTGTGTGTGTGTGTGTGTGTGTGCCAGTCCTGGTGCTTGAACTCGCACTATTTTGCTCAATGATTGACTACTCTCAGATTTTAGTGGTTAATTGGAGAAAAGAGTGTCATGGACTTTCCTCAATTTTCAGCCTCCTGATTCTGGCCTAACTCTACATGATTCTTACATTTACATGATTCTTACATTTAATTCTACAATTAACCTCCCCCTAAAACCAAATATTATGTTTGGTCCCATATATGCTGTGAGACAACATCTGACCTTCAATTTCTACTCCCAGGACAAGCAAAAATGAAAAAAAAGAAAAAAAGGTAGTAGCAAGCACATATTAAAGTTTTAAAATGACCCAAATGTTGCTGGTCATATGTGTAATCCTTACTACACAAGAGGCTGACAACTGAGGATTGCAGAGACAAGTCAACCTAGGAAGGAACGTGCTTGATATTCTTATCCCCAGCTAAACAGCACAAATCCTTGAGCTGTAAAAATCCTTGAGTGTAAAAGCTACAATATAGGCCCCAGAGTCAGAGGTCAAGCCACAGGACCAATAAAATTTTCAAAGGAGAGAGGATGGTAAGAGGCTGAAATCTGAGAATCATGGTTCAAAGCTAGCCCACGCAAGAAATTCCATGACACTTTTTCTGTGTGTGCATCTGTGTGCTATCTTGTGTCTTGAACTTATGCTGTTTTGTTCAAGAATAGAACTCTACACCTCCCAGGTTCCAGTGATTAATTGGAGCTAAGATTCTCATGGGCTTTCCTGCCCTGGTTGGCTTTGAATCATGATCCTCAGATTTCAGCCAATTGATACATGATGGGCTTTGCATAAGTTTCATCTCCTATTAACTACCAACAATTAAAACAAAAACCAAAAACTAGAGTTGAGCTGTGACCCAAGATGCAAACTGGGCAATCACTTTCTAGTACAGCACCCACTTTCTAGTTCAAGCACCAAGACAAAACCATTATAACCACAGGCTATACTTTGGCTCATGTGATAAGTCACTAGTCGAAGAAAAAGCTCTGGCATTGTATCCAGGCCCTGATTTGTAGCCCCAGGACTAGAACATACACAAAAATAAAAAGCAAGGAAATTTTTAAAAAGTGGAAAAAACATATTAATATTTTTAAATGACCAATGGGTTTGTGGTTCATGTGTATAATTGGAGCACCTCAGGAAGCTGAAATCTGAGGATAATGGTTTGAAGCCAGACTGCCCAGAAAAGTACATTAGAAACTTATGTCCAATAAACAAAAAAAGCTACAAGTGGAGCTGTGGTTGAAGTTGTAAAACATGATACTTGAGTCAAAAAGCTAGGAAACAGAAGGGCATTGCTGGCTCTATCTTGTAATCTTAGCTACTCAGGAGGCTGAGATATGAAGATCACGGTTCAAAGCCAGCCTGGTCAGGAAAGTTCATGAGACTCTTAGCTCCAATTAACCACCAGCCATAAAACCAGAAGTTGCTCTGTGGGTGAACTGGTATAGCATTTGCCTTAAGCTGAAGTGTAGAAAGATAGCACCCATGCCGAGAGTTCAACCCCTACCCCCCTTCAAAACTACTAAGAAACAGCAATGTGTCCCAAAGATCAGGTCTACTGGACAAAATAAAATTATTGAATTTGAAAGCAAGAAATAGCTGGTTAAAAATATTAAAATAAGCCAGGCACCAGTGGCTCATGCCTGTAATCCTAGCTACTCAGGAGGCTGAGGTCTGAGCATCACAGTTCCAAGCCAGCCTGGGCAGGAAAGTCTGTGAGACTCTTATCTCCAATAAACCACCAGAAAACTGAAAGTGGTTCTATGACTCAAGCTGTAGAGTTCTTGCCTTGAGGGGAAGAGCACGAGGACAGCACCTAAGCCCAGAATTTAAGCCCCATGAAAAACAACAACAAAAAATTAAAATAAGTCAGCAGTTGTTTGCTCATGCCTGTGAGTCCCAACTACCCAGGAGGCTGAAATCTAAGGGCTGCAGTTCAAAGCCAGCCCAAGCAAGAAAGTCCATGAGACTTGTTTGTGTAATTACCAGTACTATGGCTTGAACTTTCCCTGTTTTACTCAAGGCTAAAGTTCAGACTGACTGGCTTCAAACCAAGATCCTCAGATTTCAGCCTCCTTAGTTGTGCTGGGCTTTACCTGATAATTTTCAAAAGAATGAAGCTGGAAGTTGAGCTGTGGCTCAATTGGCAGTCCCTACATGCAGAAAAAAACATAAAAACTGTGAAAAATAAATAGTTGCAATATAGAAAAAATAAAAAAACAATGTTTAATATGATACAAAGGAAAACTGTGTTTCTTTTTAAATGTAGCAAACAAGAACATAGTACAAAGCTTCAAAATGACATACTAAGAGTAAGGTAAAATGGAATTTTTTTTAAATTCATGTAAATATCAAATACAAGCTGACATGACCAAAATATAATGTGATCAGAAACTTATCTCTCACTTGTAATTGCTTACAAATAATTGTCCCTCCAGTTTCAGCAGCTACAGTGGGGATTTAGACATGACCTCTCTATGCAGACTAGACTGTGTAAGGGTCTTCTTGTTTTAGCCTCTTGAATTAGAACTGCAGGCATTGTGATCATTTTAATATAGGAGGTTTCCTTTAAAACTCAGAAATAATGTTCAAATAATGGATTATCTGTAAGGCATGACTAAACATCAGAGAGCCACCAGAGATCCTCTGAGGAATACAATCAAAAGTAGAAAAGCATCTACCACTCAAGGTAGGAAACAGAAGGAAGATTTAGCATTTTTGGATGTGCTGGGGGTTGAACGCTTGGCCTCATGCTTGCTAGGCAAGTATAAAATTCAGTGACATTAATTATATCCACACTGCTTTGTAACCATTACCTCTTTTGTGAACTATGTTTTCAATGCTGATGCAATCCACACAATCATTGAGTAACAATCACCCCAATGACCTGTCCCAGAAATTTTAATCTTCCATTTTCTCTTATGAAATGGTTTAGCCAATATGTTTCACATAAATAGTAGATTCTTTTTTGTGTCCGTCCGTGACAGACATATATTAATTGCAGCCTTTTTGTGGATAAGTCATAATCCATTTATGCATACCTCATATTTTATAAACCTGTTCATCTGATAGACACTCCAGGTATTTCCAACTTCTATTGTGAAATTTGCTGTTATCATTGGCATATGAGCTATTAGTTTTTTCTCTTCAGTTGTTTTGGTTATGCAATGAGCAAGGGAATTGCTCGGTAATGAGGTAATGCTCTGTTATGTTAGAAGACTGTGTCAAATTCTACCATAATTGATATATCACTTTTCATCAGCACAAAAATGTACAAAAGGTCAATAAAATACACAAGAATATTTCAAATCTTCCACAGCTGTGCCCTAAAGTATCATTTATTTTACTTTTTACTTGTTTTTATTTAGGCCATTCAGGCCAGGAACTATGTAGCATTGTCTAGAGCTGACACAGTGTGCCACTGACACACCCTCCAAAAACATGTAATCTGGTAGTGATTTTTATTCTACAGATAAATTTTAATGATTATATGCATTTTTATTCTTTTAAAATAAGGTTTTGAATTTTAAAATGACATATAGTGTAACACCTCTGTGCATTTTCTATTTATTTATTTATTTATTTTGGTCGGTCGTGGGGCTTGAATTCTGGACTTGGGTGCTGTCCCTGCACTCTTCATCTCAAGGCGAGCGCTCTCTTGCTTGAGCCACAGCCACTTCCGGTTTTCTGAGTGGTTTATTGGAGATAGGAGTCTCACGGACTTTCCTGCTGGGCTGGCTTTGAACCGTGATCCTCAGAGCACAGCCTCCTGAGTAGCTAAGATTACAGGCATGAGCCACCTGTTCCTGGCCACCTTCTTTTTAATAAGAAAATTTATATTTACAAATCATATACAAAGACAAAAAAGGCTTCTGATCAGGAAAACACATTACAATCACAGTCTAATTCTGACCCAAGAAAATAAACACAATACAAAAAATAATACTATAAGAGCTCATCTAAAGTAAAATGAAGAGCAATGGCTGGGGACAGGAGTCAAGGGGTAGAGTACTTGCTTGCCCAGCACCAGCCTCTTAATCAAAACCACAGTACTGCCAAGGGATAAAATAAAGTATTAAAACTTAAGGAAACATGCAGGTAATAGTATGATGGATAACATAGAGGTACACACCTGTAATCCCAACATTTGGGAGACTAGGCAATAGAATTATGAAGTTAAGATCAGACTTGGCTACATGAGACTGCATCTTAAAGAATAACATAGAATAAAAAAAACTATATTTGTAATAACTAGGGTGTAGCTCAAGTGTAAGTCAAGTAGTTTTGTACGTGCAAAGAACTGATACAATGCACAAGAATTACATGCTTTGATAACTACAACGTTCAGTTTTCACTGCAAGATGCCCCTTGGCTGGAATCTCTCCTGAGGAAACCTACGGCAGTTGATTCACCTGTCTTCTTGGCTGGACTAAGGGTGTTACTGGGCAAACAGTGTTTTGATCTTCATTCAACTTCATTCACTTACAACTTTTTTTTAGTAGACTACCTAGAAATATCTCCCATCTCAGTAAGAGGGCCTTCTGGCTTTCAAGTGAAGTTATCTTTGATATCAATTAGGGCTCTCCTCCCCTTTGTCTGGAACTGCTCTGGTCCTGGGTGACATTGAGCAGCTTGTTCTGAGAAGAGTGGTAACTATTTTGCTAGTCACCTCTATCAACTGCCATCTGCTCCTCAAATTAGTCTTTGGTATCAGTATGAGCCTGCTCGAGGGTAGAACCAGCCTGGGCTGGATTTGAACCATGATCCTCATATCTCAGCCACCTGAATAGCTAGGATTAAAAATGTGAGCCACTTACACCCAGCCATCATTTCTTTCTTCCAGGAAAATTTAAGGGGGTGGAAAAGCACAGCAGCACATACATTCAATAGCAAATGCCCCAGGGTGAACTAGATGCTCAGAACAAACCACTGACCTTCATATTGCCTTCGGTATCCAACAGGATGTTGTTGGACTTAAGGTCTCAGTGTGTGATTCTGTTCTGGTGTGGGTAGTGAACAGCACTTACAATTTGTGTGAAAAGCTTCTTGGTTTCATCCTCATATAGGCAGCAGGATATTCAGATCCACCCCAGGAGGTATCCCCTACCAGCAAGTTCCATGATGAGATACACATACTCTTCCTTCTCCATCCCCTGGTACAAACTGATGATGTGCTGTGCCAAACCGTATTAAAAATGTCCATCTCATTCTTTATCTGATGACTGGAGAACTCTCCCTTCAGGAGTATTTTAACTGCCACTTCCATGTGTGTGAGGCAAGGATGGGCCAGCTTCACTTGCCATTGGTACCATGGTCGATGAGCTCTTTCATCTGGTATTGTTTGATTATCTCCTCCTTCCAGGATCTGGAGGATTATTCTTTGTATTCGCTGTATTCTTCCATCCTTCTGAAATGATGGCAGGTAGCAAGTCTACCTAAAATTAACTAAATAAAATAATTAAAACCCCAGAAAAAGTAAAACGAAATACCAAAATCCAAATGACAACCCGCCCCCCCCCAGCCAAAAAAAATCATGAATTTAGCTTTGAGTCAATCCAGTGGGTCACCAATCAAGAGTTCCTAGAGATGTTAACATAGGTTGGAGCACATTGGCTTCCTATAAACTCTGCATGACCTCTCAAATGGAGCTATCACAGCCTGGCATTGTGACATCATAGAGGAAATGGACCAATCAGAGTCTGTGCCAGTGAGGTCAGAGAAAAAGTGGACCAATCATAGCTTGCCAGCATTGATACTTTATCCCATAGGTTTCAAAGACTGCTGCTAAGGACTCCATGTGGGCTCTAGGTTGCTCTGTTCATTATTATGCCTTTCCTGATACTACTAGGAGAGTGGTAAAAGTCCTCTGACTTCTAGAGGACCTCTGAGTCTCATAAATTGCTTCTATGGAGACACTATCCAAAAGCCTTCATTCATGATGGACACATTATCCAATATCTTGTTCCAGCAATGACATGGCAAAAAGGCCTCCGTTCTTCTCAAGGACAGCTGTCATACAACTTGCTCCTGAGGGGACAAGTTTCAGGCTGGCTTTGAGCCACAATCTTCACAATTCACCTTCCTGAGTAGTTAGGATTATATACCTGAGGCATCGTTAGGTACTTAGCTCATCTCTCAAAGTTGAAGGAAGTATATATATATTTGTTAGAAAGGTTGGCATTAGATATGTCCTTTTAGCATCCTAAATTTGTTGCCTTTGCTATCCAATAGTTAATCTAGTGTCTGATGAGAAATTTGTCATAATATCACTGAAGATCACTTGTGTGTGATGAGTTCTGTTTCTGTGCTTTGGGTGGTTTTCTGTCTTTGTTTAATTAGAATGTGTGTTAGTGTGGACCTGTGTAATTGTTAATTGACTTCTTTAAGCTGCTAGAATTCTGCATAGAAGGGTTCATGCTTTCAATCAAATTTGGGAAGGTTTTGGTCATTATTCCTTCAAATATTATGTATTTCTTTTTTCTCCCTGTATATATATACGTTGTATATATATATACATTATGCATTATACATTATACATACATTACATATTCACATTGTATATTTGAATATCCATATATATATATACCTATATATTTATATTACCAATACATTTATATACATATATTTTTTCACATAACACTTTTGTGATTGTTTATGGTAGGAAATCTAGATTGATTCCAGCTACTCCATCAGAGTTAGAGTTAGAAGTTTTCCTTTTTATTTCTTGGTGAAAATATGCATTTCTTGGCAAGGATATTGAAACCATTACAAATCAGAGCTAGCCTAGAGTTCTCTCTCTGTCTCTCTGTCTCTCTGTCTCTCTGTCTCTCTGTCTCTCTCACTGTCTCTCTCTCTGTCTCTCTGTCTCTCTCTCTCTGATTTGCTGCCTCCGTCAGGTCTCTGTGCACAGGGCCATTGTTTACCAAGTTTTTCTAGTGTGTCCTGGGCTTTTCTAGTTTGTGCACTGTCATGTTCTGCTTTAAAGGCCACCATGCCCGCAACTGGAAGAGGAGCTGCTCCAAATAACTCTGCAGGATGTGTCTATCTCTTTTTTGAGCCCCCATAGATACTGGGGTGGCTTTAGTAGGTGCCCATATGCTGACTGTGGGCGACTCAAGCACAGCCTCTTTTTTTACCCAAGTCAGAGGTCTGCGTTGGATCCTGGGGGCACTGCCTTGTTGGTGACTGTGCTAGGAGCAAGGCAGAGGGCTGCAGAAGCCTCAATGTGGCCTGACTTCTGGGGCCCAATAGATGCCAAAGTCTTCTCTCGGTTCTTTTCAGAATATGTAGGCAAGTTCAGGAAGCAGAAGCTGAGCTCAGGGGGCCCCTAAACACAGGGTGGGCAATGGAGCTGGAAGAAGCAGGGCTGTCCAGGTTGGCAGGGGACAGGTGATGAGCCTATATTAGTAATCTGCCAGCTTCCAAATGAAAAGTTAGTCTTGCTTGCTACCCAGAGATATCCCCCAGAGAGTCCCATGATGGTGACTGGTAAAATCCCAAAGACCAAAGTAGATATACCAGGAGCACTTGGTGCTCTTGGTGGGCAATTCAATGCTGGCACTGGCAAGGGGAGCTGCAGGTTCCCTAACACTGCAGGTCCAGGGAAGCCAGAGCCCAAGCAGACACCAGGATTGGCCACTAGACAGGTTGGAAGGTGAAACCTTGTTGGATGGCTTTGCAGTCTTCAACGTGGGCCACCTGAAGGCACAAGAAGCATCCTAGCATCTACTCAAACAGCAGCTTTCCCAACTTTGACATGAGTGTTCGTTGGTTTTCTATGTGTAGGGCATCTTTAAGTATCTTTTGTAGGGATGGTATGGTGCAGATATATTGTTTCAGTTTTTCCTTACTATGGAAGATTTTTATTTGACCTTCGGTTATGAAGGAGACTTTAGCTGGGTACAGTATTCTTGGTTGATAATTGTTTGTCTTTAGGGCATGGCATACGTCATTCCAGGCTTTTCTTGCTTTGATTGTCTCTGCTGAGAAATCTGAAGTGATTCTAATTGGTTTCCATTTATAGGTGATTGGTCTTTTCTCTTTGACAGCTTTAAGGATCTTTTCCTTGGTCTGAATTGATCCTGTGAAGTTTATAATGTGACGGTCGAATGTCCTGTTCTGGTCTGGTCTATTTGGAGTTCTAAAAGGCTCTTGTATTTGAATAGGCCTATCTTTTTGCATGCTTGGGAAGTTCTCTATTAGGATCCTGTCAAAAACTATAAAACATAAATGTAAAAATTCATGATATTGGATCAGTAAAGGTTTCTAAAAAGTTGACATGGAAAGCATTAGTGGCTAAAGAAAAGCAAGAATAAACTGGTTAATATCAACTGATAACCTTTCATAATTCTATTAAAGAAGTGAAAACATATCCAACAGATAGAGGGCACATATTCCTTAATGCTACAGTGTTAATTCAACAATGATCCTGAGTCTTAAGTACTTTTATATCTTCGAATTTTATATAAATTTTTTCCCAAACAGGATATTTCTTTAAAGAATATATGTAAATTAATAGTCAATAGAAGGAGCATATGAATTAAGCTCCTCTGTAGTATGTAAAAAAATAAAAATAAAACTCATTAGTATGACCATAATATAAAAAGATGACACAAAATATAGTAATGCATTTGTGGATAAATTGATATACTCCACATAGCAGAATGATTTGCATAATACTGCAATCATTTTAGCAATTAAGTTTTCAAGTCTTCAAGAGGTCAAAGAGAATTGTATAGGATCTACATTACACTTCTATGTATGTATTAAAGAGAAGTATAAAACTTGTTTGAACAGGGTATGTGGTTCATTGACTGCACTTGAATAGTATGTTTGAGACCCTGGAAATAATCCCCAAAAACAAATTTTGAAAACTCACCCTATAGAAGATGTATGCTGGACAAATTCCTGTAACTGAATTTTATATCTATTTTAATGTCTGTTCTAAAATTTATAACAATTCTATTTGAACAAATGCAAGTTTGTGAAAATTAGGCTTGGAAAATCTATGATTGTTCAATTCACTTCCAAAGCACTAAAATGTATACAATAAAAGGAGATAATACATTGCATGTGAATTTCATGTCAGCAAAAAAAAAACTCTTGTTAAAAATACTTCACAAAAATCGCAGAATACCTAAAAAGATGTTTTTGGTGTTGTCTAAAAATTCTTTGTAAACTACAACTTTTAAAACAAAGATATAATTTGTTTACTTTGAGATTTTTTGGTCTGTTTTCCTGAGTTTATGCAAAGATAACTCAATCCAAAAGTGTATGTGATAGCTGGAATATCTAGGAATTGTGCATCACTTATAAGAAATTGATAGCCTTTTCTGGTAGAAACTTTTAGCAAATGACAGAACCTAAATCTATGCATCTGCATTTTATGAAAGCCATATGTTACTTGCTGAATCCAATTGCTTTTCTCTATTTTGCTAGGACAGAAATTATTCTCAAGATAAGAGCCAATCGCAGTGAAAAGACATAATCATTTTTATTTGTTAAAATAATACACAAAATAAGACAATTCCACTTAAGCGACTCTAATATTAGTACTTATGAAGATGTTCCTGAATGCCAATATCCACTGAATTTTTGGAATTTAAATTTCTACCAACATATGAAAACTAGAACAAGAAAACAAATATAGTCTTAGAGCAAACCAGCCTTGCAATAATTTTCTTAATGGTTTTGAAATTACAAAAGAATTGATACCATTAAGAAAATGATCCTTTCCTATAGAAATCATTTAAAAATGTTTATCACTTATTATAATTCAAATACCAAACAAGAGTAATTTTATATAATCAGTACAAATATCGTTTTATTACTATCGTAAAATAGAATAAAAGACCAGTCCCAATATATTATCATTAGTCTTAATTCCTAATCATTACATAAATATCTTAAACAAAATCTAAATACTCATTTCTTTAACATAGATATAAATAGTGTATACTTTTCATTAGATTTTTCCAGAGACATGTATTCATGTTTCTAAGAAATGTTCACAGCAGTTAAAAGATGCTTTTGTGAAATTAATGTGATATATTTTGTTGTTGTTGTTGTTTGTTGTTGTTGTTGTTTGCAAGGCCTGGGCATTATCCCTAAGCCTTTTTTATGCTCAAAGCCAACACTCTACAACTTGAGACACAGAGCTATTTCCTGTGTTTAGTAGTTAATTGGAGATAAGAATATAACAAGTACTTTTCTGTCTGGTCTAGTTTTGAGCAGAATTCTAAGATCTCATTACCAAGAATAGCTTGAATTATAGGCGTGAGTCACTGGCACTTGGTTTGATGTATTTTTTAATTTTACTTATGTTTTAATATTTTTGTTTCTCTATAATGTACATCATTCTACACATAAATTTAGATATATGTATATATTTCTGATGACAAATAATCTCTAAAAAGATATGTCTTTATACACATTATATATATGTGTGTGATATATATATTTATATATATATATATATATATATATTTCTGAAGACAGACTCCTTCTAAAACTTTTATGCTACTATTGTTTTACCTTTTTCATTTCAAAGATAGACAGTCTATTGTATAGTAAGGAAAACCCTCAATATTATATTTTATGCCATATTTCAGATTGGGAAGCTTTGTCTGTGTGAATAAGTTTATTTCTTTTGTTTCTGCTTTCCTATTCATAATTCTGTTTCTCATAGTATTGTTCTAAGGACTTTTTCTTTATCCCAATTTGGGGCTTGGACATAACTCATGTTCAGTTTGCTAACAGTAGTCATTTTACCATTTGAACCATGCCTCCAGCCCAGAAATTTTTGTAGTTAATTGGAGATATAACCTCAATTGTCCTACCAGCCTGAAAACCATTATCGCCCAAGTCTCATCTTTCTTAATCACTAGTATTATAGAGGTGAGTCATGGACCCCAAGAGTCAATGACTTTTCAGGTCTTATAGATTCCACATGTTTACTAGTAATTGTAATAATAAAATACCACAGATTGGGTAGTGTTAACACTGTAAATACATTGCTTCTGTGTTGGTGGAACTAAAACTCCAAGATCAGAGTTGGCTTCTTCTAAGTCCTCTTTCCTTGGCATATTCAAGGCCTTCTGCTTCTCTTGGAGGAGACTTCAACTTAAATTCTACCTTTGAGATTCTTTTTCCAAATGCAGTCACTTTCTAATGCAATGGGTTTTTGATCATTAGTGTGATTTCAGTGGGACATTATCGAACACATAACATATTACTTAATGGATAGGAGAAAATATCTAATAGGAAATTATTTGGTTTGGGCATGGAGGTTATGCTATATTTAAAAAATAGCAAAAGAGAGAAAGGTTTTATTAGAGCTTGTAAAATGAGGATGAACTCTTGACCTCAGACATGACAAATTCTTACCCTGTCACACACTTAAATGCTTAGTGGTACTGGAAGATATTACCCAAAAACCTATACTTGTGAAACAGCATCTCTACTACTGCCATACCAGCAGATTGTAATTTGATTGCTTATTTTGAGGTAGTATCACTATGCCTGGGCCTACTTGGACAGTGGTCCTCCTAACACAAGCAAAACACATTGTACCCAGCAAATGGTTAGCGTTTCTGAAACATTTTTTTTGGGCTGGGCTTGCCTGGAACTGAAATTCTCTCATCTCTATTTTCTAAGTAGATAATATTGTAGGTTTTAGCCACTTTATCCAGCAAAATTGTACAATTTCAAGATATCTTGATATTGCCTGTATTTGTGCTTAACATATATAGCTATCCTTAATTTTCTCCATCTTTTGTTTAGTACTCTGAGTGGAAATTTTGTATCCCCTCTGTACAGTGTGTTCACAAAAAAATTAATTAAAAATTAAAAAAAACTCCTGTATATCAATTTTAAAATAAAAAATGCATGAACAAAGAGAAAAAAAGAAAACATTGACTTTCTTGATATACATGGCTTTGTTTGTATGGAATCCCATCACAATCCAAAAAATCTCCCAAAAGTTTATGTCCAGAATCATGGAAAAGAAGGCTTCAGGTTGGAAAAAAAACACTGATCCTTAACTTATAATTGCACTATATTTATAGTGTTAGTCAATGCTTTCTAAAGTATGAGAAGAGAAGAAGGCATAAATGTGAAAGATGTCAGGTCTCTGTAGAATTTCTGTAGTTGTCATTTCATGTTATCTTTCTTCCTTAAAGCATGCTTTATTAAAACCCTCTGGGTGGATATTGGTTGGACTAATTGGTAACCTTCCCCGGGAAATGAAGCTGATTTTAGACTGCCGATGATTTGGTAAATAAAAGAATGATGAGAATGAGCACAGATATTGTCACAAAATAAGCCGACAAAGTTCAATTTTGCTGAACAGCAAACAAAGCAGCTTCAAGTCCGATGATCCACATTGGGACATATATTGATAGATACATATGTATACATATACACACATACGTGAAAAAGTAAATATCCAGTAGAAGATAGAGAAACTTGGTGTGACAAGTACTAAACTATATCAAACTGGTTTCAGTAAAGGTACAGTAAAACGTCAATAGTTTAGCATAGATTTTGCATAGATTTGTAAAGGATGAAAATTTTTCCTTCATTTTATACTTTACAAATGTCCTTAGTATGTATTAAGTTTTTTTATATTGTAGTTGGAGCATCTATACAATGCTGAGAATTGGGATTACATAAAGTATGCAACATGAATAGGCCAGCCTGAATAGATAAATTCATTAGATTCTTATTTCCATTTAACTACCAGGAGAAATGGAGTTCAGTTCAGATTTTATGTAGAGCACTGGCCTTGAACACAAAAGCACCATTCACGCCATGAGTTTAAGCCCTAGGATCTACAGAAACAAAAACACTAAATACAACTTGGAGTTAGATATTTTATAATGAAGCATTTTTATATGCTCTACCTTGTTAGAAAGACTAGATTTCTGTGTTAGCTTTATAACCTACCATAATAAGTGATATTGTCCATTTAGTAAGCAGAAAGGCTTACAATGATTTATAAGTTTGAAGGTTTCAGTGTATGTTCAGTTGGTTTTCTTGCTTTGGTGGCCTGTGGCAAGACAATGTCAAGGTGGGGAGTATGTCAAAAAGAAATGTTTTTGACCTAGAATGATAAACAGATAAAAGAACAAAGTAGATGAGAGTCCATGTTCTCATAGGTTTCACTCTGAAGAACTTAATCTCCAAAAGAACTATTCAGGTATTCTCCACAGTCTGGGAGGAAATGTAAAGTCAATTTTCTTTAACATATAGGTCTTTCTGGGGCATTCTAAATTTAAATGGCAACACCTTCACCAATGATAATGACTTGTCCAGGGGTGGAAGCAACTAGATATTGCTATAAATTCTAATCAGATATCAGCAGACTAAATATTTTATGGAATTCCTATTAAAACTTTTTCTTGCAGGCTGACTGGGTCTTCATACTACACATGTGCATATCTGTGTGTATGTGTGTGTGTATTTGAATAAACTAATATAGCAATGTAACAGATAAAATTATTAGTATGGCCTTTTTCTTCTCATACCATGAAAGCCTGCCACAAATCCAATCAAATCCCACTCAAGATTCAAACATTAATGCTGTCCCAAAAGTTCTGTACACAAACCCATGTACATACACTTCATTTAAGACGGCAATGGTATATGAAAATTTTAAGTCTTCCAATTACGTTGTCACCAAGGAAACAACGTACAATATTTCCTTTAAAAATATCTAGATTGTAGAACACTTTAGCCAGAAAATTGAAGCACTATACATTACAGGATTTAATTTAAATATTTAGTCACTGAAATGGATATTCAATATCCACAACTTAGAGCTCTTTTAAAACACATAATTGCAAACCTCATCTATTACCATCTTCCGTGAAGACAGTCCTTGCTGAAAACGAACCAAATGTGGTAAACCAATTAAAATGTATGCCATTGTTAAATGCTATTGTTTTAAAGCATGGAAGTGACAGAGCAATTAATGCCAGTGAACAGCCGGTTCTAAGAAGTATGAAAAGTGATTATTTTGTACTCTAGGTGGAAAACTCCACAGATGTTTCAGATTGTGCTTCGTTCTAGGCATTTGTGAGATACATTTTGGAAAGCACAATGAATGAAAACATATTGTTTTATAAAGATTTGCTGGCTGAGAAACCAGGGAAAGAAAACTTATTGAAGTGTTTCAAATGAGAATACAGACAATAGGGTGGGTAAGATGTGATATTCAGCTTTAAATACAGATTGAAGCAAACCAAAGAATGGGATTTTTTTCCCGTAACAAATGCTTTCTCGGTATATTGAGCTATACACTATAATGAAAAGTCAGGAAAAAACACTGACGCCTGTTGAATTTCTTTCTTAAGAGAATCTTAAATGACAAAGATGAAGAAATTTAAGTATGTTAATAAAACATTATCAAGTATTTAATTTTTGATTAAAAGTTAAAACAAACTGACAATTAGTCCATTAAGATTTATGTTTCCTGTCATATTTTGTTTTCTCTTTGTTCCTCTTTTTTGGGTGGTGATTTTTTTTTTCAGAAATGCAACCTAGTCTTAATCATTACCCACAAAATTTATGCTGTCATAGAATCAGAGAGTTTTATTTATTAAATTAAGACTAGAATAGGCTCGGGAAGGGAGGTGAAGGGTAAACAAAGGAGGAGGCTGCAATGCTTGGTAAGAAATGTATGCATTATCCTGCCCATGTAATTGTAGCCCCTCTGTACAGTATGTTCTCAAATAAAATAAAATAAAATTTAAAAAAAGACTAGAATAGGCTCATTTTATGTTAACCCAAAATATTAACACCAAAATAATTTTTCACTAAAAAAATTCATAAAAAATTATGAGGACTTGGTGGAAGATGGAGGAGGAGAAGCTGGAGGGTAAATAAGCTCTTGCACAGAAAGTAGTTTTAGTGTTCCAGTGAACAGTCGTAGGCCAGAGTCACACCAAGTGTGCCATCACAGTACAGAGAGTTTGGCCAGAGAGGGAAAATCCAGGCAAGATGACAGATCTGAGCACTTGCCAGTAGCCACAGCTATGGTGGCAGTAGGGACAGTTCCAGTGGCTGTAGCCACCATACCTACAGAAAGAGTCCACGACAAAGGCCCCAGACGTGGCCTGTGAGCAGATTCTACTCACCAGCAAGAACTGACAAGGAGCAGATCTCTTCATCCTGCAGATCACAGACCAGAGACGACCCAGGAACCAACACTCTGGCATGAGCAGAATCCTGACATCCTCACTCCTTCTCAGGGGGCAGAGAAGAGAAGGCCATCCTTTCCCCACCACCAGAGATCTCCATTTGGACTCTTACCTATGTAAGGCTGAGCAGCTAGCTCCAACTCATTCCTTGGAAGAAAACAAAGGAGTCATTTGGCAAGTCACAGGAAGTAGACATGACCTGCCAGGCTCAGCTCCACCCAGGGGAATGTCACCCCACCCAGCCAGTGGTAGCTCTGTCCTTGGAGGAGTGATTTCCTTCACAGGGCAAACAGAGCCAGAAGCTGCCCCTCCCTACAACAGTCTAGACAAACATTTGAAACTCAGGAAATATAAATCCTGAGAATGGGCTTCCCGAGTGTTTCAGGAGTTGCCCCTCAGGGAAAAGCTACTGTTTCTGAAAGGCCTCAACTACCCAGAACCTAGCCTCATCACAGCATCTCCACACTGGAGGAAACAGCCATCTCCCTCATTTGTGATACTCAAAGCAGATCTCCTTCCCATTGAAGTAGCCTGGGAGGAGGATCACAAAATCCTGAGTAAAGCAGAGCATTTTTCTGCCTGCCCCAAAAAATTGACTTAAGAAACCAATCAAGCAAAACGAAAAGTAAACACCACAAGCACACCAGACTCCACCAAGAGACTGGTTATGGACACAGGGGAAATACAGGATCTTCCCATTCCCTCCCACCAAAAGAACCCAAAAATCAAATCAAAGAACTCTTTTTTTTATCTTTTTTTTTTCAATTTTAATTTTTTAAAAAGTGTTTGATGTTAATTTTTTCTCATAATTTTTATTTTTGGTGTGTGTGTGTGTGTGTGTTTAAACTCTTTTGACCTTTTGGTCCTTTATATTGTTTTCATTTTTCTCTCTTTATTCTTTTTTGTTTGACTTAATTGCTGTTCTGCTCATCCCCCGATACATACCTGCGGTCGATAATTAGATGTTATTCTCCATTCTTTACATAATCCAGAAATTTATTTATTACTCGATTCAAAAGGTCTTAGGCTGAACTTCTTGAACAGCAGTATTATTTTTTTACACCAATATAATTTTCAAGTACTTAATTTTAATTTTTTTTATTTTTTAGTTGTCCTGTTTCCTTTCTATCCCTCCTTTCATTTCATCCTATCCTTTTCTTCTCTCAATATCATTTCTTTAAACTTACATAATTTTTAAGTGTTTCACTTCTTAAATTTAAATTTTTGTTTATCAATTTCTTATTTATTGTTTAAAAAAATCTCTCTGTTATCATTCTGTCCAATCCATTTCCTGCTCAGACATAAGTACTTGGTTAAATTCACTCTTCTCTTACCTCTCCACATCCCTCTAATCCTATTTTTCTCCACATTTCTCCCTAAACCTAATAATTCCTGGTGTGTCAAATCATTTTTGCTTTTATTAGCCCATTAGTCCATGGTTGTTTGCAGTTGAATAGATTGTATCTGATGAACTAGATTGTATCTGCAACCATTGTGACTGTGTAACTAGAGGACTCAGGTTGATGCTTGCCTTAAAATAGTGTTCTAGCGTAAAATTGGTTTTACTTTCATACCAAATGGGCAGAACAAGCGGAAAAACACAAGAAAAATGGCAAGTCTGGGTATATGAATTCCCAATCATGATAATCAGGTGACAGAATATTTAATGAATAATCCAGAGAAGAGTTCCCAAAAATCTCTACAAACACTAGTGGTAAACATGGTGAATGAATAGATTGAAAACTTGGAAAGGATTCAGTGTGAGCATGATAGAGAGCGAGAGGGGGTAAACCAAAGATTAATACAGGAATCTTGTGAGCATGAGGAAGCTACTCAAAGATTAATACAGCAATTGCATGAGCAGATTGAGAACAGTCAAAGAGAGATATAATAATCGCATGAGAAGGCTGAGATCAGTCAAGGAGAAAGAGGAATTGCATGATTGTGAGGAAGCTAATCAAAGAGTAATACAGGACTTGCGAGAGAGGGTGAGAATAGACAAAGATCAATAAAGGCATTCATGGAATCCATGAACAGACAGCTGAATGAATTCAGGGAGACCACAAAGGGAATTTTCAGTAGAGCCCAAGAAAAGGACTGAGAGTCCAAGTAAACCATAACGAATCAACTAAGTGATTTGAGAAGAAATACTGAACGCCAAATTAAGGAAGTAAAGTTCATACAAGACCTAAAACAATGCTCCAACAAAGATTTGGAGCCATCAAAGCCAAACAATTAGAAGGAAAAGAAATTTTAAAAACCAAGTAGAAAGTCTTGACAGTCGGTTAGACCTTGCAGAAGATTGAATCTCGGGGATTGAAGACAGACTAGATATTATAGAGAAAAAATGTATAACTATCCAAGACAAATCCTAGAAATATGATAGATCTATTCAACAATTGGAAGGCACCATCAGAAGACCTAATCTGAGGATAATGGGTGTAGAGGAGAACCTAGAGAGAGAAGTTAATGGTTTAGGAAATTTATTTAACAGAATCTTAGTAGAGAACTTCACAAACATGCAAAAAACAGGCCTATTGAGATATAAGAAGCTTTTGGAACCACCAAACCAGACTTACAAAAGGTACTTAAAGATGTCCTAAACATAGAAAACCAATAAGACCACAATAAATGCCAAGAAACAGCATCTAAGGGAATAAAATTAGAACTCAACACAAAAAAGCCACCAAAGAAAGTCCTGTAACACATGGAGGCTGAACAACACACTGTTGAGTCACCAGTGGGTCATGGAAGAGATTAGAAAGGAAATGCAAATGTTCATGATATTCAAAAAAAAATGAACACATAAATTACCAGCTCCTCTGGGACACAGGAAATGCAGTACTCAGAGGCAATTTTATACCTCTGAGTTCCTACATCAACAAATTAAAGAAATCTGAAACCAACAATTTAATGAGACATATGCCCCCCCTTGAAAAAGAGCATCAAAATAAGCCCCAATCCAGTAGATGGAAAAAAATAATTAAAATTAAATCAGAATTAAATGAATTAGAATCCAAAAAAGCCATAGAAAGAATCAACAAAACAAACCTTTGGTTCTTCGAAAAAATTAACAAAAATTGACAGACGCCTAGCAAATCTTATCAGAAAAAGAAGAGTACATGGAAATAAACAAACTCAGAGAGGAGAATGGAAACATCACCACAGAAACAACCAAGAACCAGAACATTATAAGGGGATACTTCTCAAACCTTTATGCTAATAAGTTTGAGAACCTAGTAGAAATTGACCATTACCTAGCAAATATTGATATGCCAAAACTAAACGAAGTTGAGTTAAACCAACAGGCCAATATCAAGCATTGAAATAGAAACAGCAATAAGAGAACTCCCATCTAAGAAAAACCCAGGACCAGATGGATTTACAGTAAAATTCCACAAGGCCTTAAATGCAAAGCTCACACCAATACTCCTCCAATTCCTCAATGAAATTGAAAGAGAAAGTGCACTATCGAACTCATTCCATGAAGCCATCATAACCCTCATCCCAAAACCAGGCAGGGACTCATCAAAGAAACAGAACTATAGACCCATTTCTTGATGAACATTGATGCAAAATTTCTCAACAAAATTTTGGCCAATCGACTTCAACAATTCATCCAAAAAATCATACACCACGATCACACAGAATTCATTTCAGGGTTGCAAAGCTGATTTAATATATGCAAATCAATTAATATAATTTACAACAACAACAAGACCAAGGATAAGAACCACATGGTTATCTCAATAGATGCAGAAAAAAGCATTTGACAAGTTCCAAAACCCCTTTATGATGAAGGCTCTGGAAAAATTAGGAATCCAGGGAACATTCCTCAATACAATAACGGCTGTATATGACAAACATACAGCCAGCTTTATAGTTAATGGTGAAAAACTAAAGCCATTTCCTCTTAGGAAAGAGAAAAGGATGTCCAATTTCTCCACTTCTCTTCAATGTAATATTAGAATGTGTAGCTACAGCAATAAGACAAGATGCAAACATTAAAGGATCCAAATATGGAAAGATGAAGTAAAACTCTCCATCTTTTTAGATGACATGATCTTATATTTAAAGAATCCCACAGAATCCATTGCCAAATTACTTATGCTGATTCAAAACTTTGGCAAAGTAGCACGGTATAAAATTAACCCTCAAAAATAAATAGCTTTACTGTATGCCAACAACGAGAAAAGCATGGCTGACATAAGGAAAGCAACTCCATTCGTAATAGCCCCACAAAAAATAAAATATCTAGGAATTAGTTTAACCAAAGAAGTGAAAAATCTCTATGATGAAAACGTAGAAAACCTGAAAAAGGAAATCCAAACTGAACTTAGAAAGTGGTAAAAACCTTCCATGATCCTGGATTGGAAGGATCAACATCATGAATCTGGCAATACTTCCTAAAGCGATGTAAAAATTCAATGTGATACCTGCGAATATTCCGACCTCATTCTTCAAGAAAATAGAAGAGGCAATCCAAAAATTCATATGGAACAATAAAAGACCACGAATAACAAAACAATCCTCAACAGAAACAACAGTGCTGGAGGAATATCAATAGCAAATTTCAAAATCAACTACAAAGCCATAGTAATCAAAACAGCTTGGTGCTGGCACCAGAACAGATCTCAGGACCAATGGAATAGAATTGAAAACCCAGAAATTAACCCACTGACATATAGCCATCCAATCTTCGCTAAGGGAGCTAAAAATATTAGAATGGAAGAAAGACAGCTTCTTCAGTAAGTGGCTGGCAAAATTGCTTAATCACTTGTAGAAAACTAAAGCTAAATCCTTATATATCACCCTGGACCAGAATCAATTCCAAATGGATCAAAGACCTGGAGTCACAGCAGACACCTAGGTCTCCTTGGCACAGGCTGAAATTGTCTTAATAGAGACCCAGAAACACAACAAATCAAAGAAAGGTTGGACAAATAGGATTACATGAAATTGCAGAGCTTCTGCATGGCCAAGGACATAGATAGCAAGATCAATAAAAATCCCACCGATAGGGAGAAGATCTTCACTAGCCATACAACAAACAAGGGTTTCATATCTAAAATATACCTGGAACTCACAAAAGCAGATCCAACAACAAATCCTCAAAGAAAGAAACAACTGCCCAAAAATAAGTGGGCTAAAGACTTACAGAGACACTTCTCTGAAGAGGAAGCAAGGATGATCAATAGACATATGAAGAAATGCTCAACCTCCCTAACCATAAAAGAAATTCAAATCTAAACAACATTGAGATACCACCTCACCCCAGTCAGAATGGCTATAATCAAGAACTCTAATAACAACAGAAGCTGGAGGGGATGTGGAGAGAAGGGTACCTTGCTGCATTGTTGGTGGGCGTATAAACTTGTTCAACCACTTTGAAAAGTAGTATGGAGGTTCGTCAAAAGACTCCACATAGTGCTCCCCTGTTTCCCAGCTATCCCACTTTTGGGCATTTACCCAAATGATCACAAACATGACCATACTAAAGCTTCCAGCGCAACTATGGTTATTGCAACTGTATTTACCATAGCCAAGATATGGAACCAACCCAGATGGCCCTCAGGAGATGAATGGATCAATAAAATATGGTATATATACACAATGGAATTCTAGGCCTCCATCAGAAAGAATGACATTGCCCCATTTGTTAGGAAATGGAAAGACTTGGAAAAAATTATATGAAGTGAAGTAAGCCAGGCCCAAAGAAATATAGGTCCCATGGTTTCCCTTATTTGCAAGAACTAGTATATTTGTGAGACAAGCAGAAACGGTCAGATAAGTTATGTTAGGCAAAATGAACCCCAAGATAAGGACTCAAATGGTTTTTTTCTCTCTTGCTATTGTTCCTAGCATATTTATAAGATGATTTCTTTGTTGCTTTGTAAGTCCTTCCCCCATGGTATAACCCCTGTTTTCACTGTATTTGATGTTATAATTTGTGGAGGAGTAGGGAAAAACAAATTCTTTAAATAGGGATACAGGTGGACCCATTGCAACAATCAGATGTACAACACGTTATGTTAGCGCATGCATGGGTTGGTTGGGGGGGAGATGGGAAGGTATGGTAAGGGAAAACAAAGGAGGAGGCAACAATGCTTGATAAGAAATGTAATCATTACCGTACTCATGTAATTGTAACCCCTCTATATGTATTTTCACAATAAAAAATCATGAAATAATAAAGTAAAAATTAATGTCAATTTTTTTGTTATTGTTGTTGGTCATGGGGTTTAAATCTGGGCCTGGGCAATGTCTCTCAACTCTTCAGTTCATTGATACCACTGTACCACTTGAGCCACAGTGTTGTTTCTATTTTACAAGTGGGTTATTGGAGATAAGAGTCTCACAGACATTTCTGCCCAGGCTGGTTTTGAACCACTATCCTCAATCTCAGACTCCTGAGTAACTACGATTAGAGGCATGAGCCACCAAAGCCCAAACCATGTCAATTTGTAAAAAGCCAGCTTATTGTAACTTCTGTTTTTTTTCCAATAAACAATCTTACTTTTTAGCATTAGTTTATAACTATGAGTTATTTTTAGATGTAACTGTGAAATTTTTAATAGAATCAAACATATTTTTAATATTTCTCAGTACCTCACAAAATCCCTTGTAATTGACTTTCCCCAAAGTCAATTATTACATACTACATTACTCACTATTATTACACTCTGTATTACATATAGTGTGAAGCAAAAATAGTTTGGACCATTTCATTTAAATTATTAGATGGTATTTTAGCATTATAAATTCGCATCTGTGATTTTAAAAGAAGGAAAGAAGATTTTAGAGTTAAAATCAAATGTAAATGCATAGTGTATCCTAATTAAAGCAAAATTTATGAGTTCACACAGAAAAAATTATTTTCTTTCCACTAAAGGCTTTGAAGTAATACTATTGGAAATAGTGACGTAAGAGGAGGAAGAATTCAAATGGTGTCAAAGAATGTCTGTTATTGTGCTACCCCCTCCACTAACAAGACCTACCTGGTCCCAGATGCCACAAAACTTCAAGTATCTCTCTTAGAACTCTATTTGGAAAAGTTCTAAATCACTGATTATATATGTACTTTCTGTTATATGAAACAAAATATAGACACAAAACAATTGAAATAAAATGCACACATATGTTGAAGTCACCACAGCTGGAAAAGCAACCAACAAAGTAGAACTCCCCCAGGAACAAAAACCTGTTGTGCCTGATTATTTTTAAGCAAAAAAATCTCAAATACATGTTACCCTTGAGTAGATCCATAAAGATAACTGTCTCAGAAGTACGGTTGTGTTAATTTGTAATTAAATTCATCTAGATGAACCTAATATAGCAAATCACGTGAATGGATCAAATTGTTTAAAAGCTGCACATATTTAAAAGAATAAAATAACAAAAATCATCACATACTTAAAAAATTCAGAAATGCAACCAATAAGTCCAATAGTATCCATATTGAGACCTAAATCCTACTGATTTAACAAGAACAAAATATGCAAATAATAGAATCTGAGCCGTGTACCTGAGTGTACATAATTTTAAACTACTCCAAATTACACTTTGTAGAAGACTGAATGTGGGCTATCTGAAGGAAAACATCAACCCATGATATAAATGACATTAAAAATCTCATTAAAAGAGAGAAGTAGTTTCTGGAAAATGCTATTTTAAAAAGTAGTGGTCAAAATCTTTCTAGTACTGAAAAAATTGCATACCTATTTAGTTATATCCAAAAATGACACAATATACTCAAGCTGATTTGAAACTTTGAGAAAGTAGCGGGATACAACTGTAACATAATTATGGATGTGACTCTGGCATGGAATTAATTTCCTCTTTGATCTGACAAAAATATGTGAAAGAACAGAACTTCAACTAAATATCAAGACCTAACAAACATATAGCCAGAAAAGTCATCATGCAAGCTGTTTTGCAACTGGGATAAAAGAAATGTTATATACCGATTCTGTATTTATTGTAAATATTGTTTTGTTTCATATATTTCCTTTAGCTTGCATTTTTAAAACATTGTGTTAATGATGTATATCTTGGTAACTAATTTTGGATTCCTCCTTCAATTTAGTTTTGAAAATAATATCTTACTTCAGTTCCTAACCCATGAAATGATGTTGATTACAAAACAACTGCTAATAACCACTGTTTATAATACACAAAATCTCATAAGCATGACACCAGCAAGCATTGATTAACATTTGATATCATGGTCTCATGACTGATGAAGCCTATCTGCCTGAGTATAGCTGTACCAAGATTCCTCAGCCTAAATTTATCCACTGTTAAAAAATGTTTATATTTTTATTTGTCACCCATTGTAGATTAAACCTGAGTACAAAGCCTAAGGAAAATGATAAGGTGAGAATATAGCTTTTCTAGATATGAAGTAAAGAAAATGCAGCATAGAGTAACTCACTGGTTTAAAGTCAACCTATTTCTCCAAAACATTCTAAGCATTTCCTTACTATGTGTATTATTCTCAAGAAGGGAATGGGGAATACGAGAAGAGGACTAACCTAGCATTATCTTCAAATACACATAAGTTGGATTTTCCTCTTTATTTTCCTATAAGCATTTTTGATAAAAACTGTTTGAATGATTGATTTCCATGTCTGGTATAATATATCCTAGTTGCATATTCCAAAGTACATTCAGAAAATGCTATATAGCAATTAAGTCCGGGCAGAAAAAATGGCATCTCTAACTATGTGACGTCCAATTATTAGCTATTTCATTATGCCCCAATTTAATGAATGTTATTGTTTAAATCTTTATAAAGTATTAATTAAAATCGATCAGTGTCCTATAAAATAATTGTATATAATTTTATCCTAGAATCATTCAAGAACTGCCCATTCAATCATGACATACATCACATTCCATTGGAATTCATATGGATAGGAATGAGTTTCTTAGGATTTCCTGCCTGCCATTTGGAGGTGGCAGGACCAGGATTCAAACTGTGGGCTCCAGCTCCCATTACTTCAACCCAAGGATAGGAACTTATTGGTCTGTCCAAGAACATCAGCAAGACCAATGATTAGGCAGGCACCAGTGGTTCTCAGCAGTCCTCCTTGATACTTACAAGGCTGTGATAGGAGGATCGTGGTCAAAGTCACCCTAAGTAGGGAAATCCTTGAGACCCCCTGTCCAACTTCATTGTCAACAAAGCCAGAAATAGAGCCATATGGCTCCAGTGGTAGAGGGTTAACCTTGAGCAAAAGCAGCTCATGGACTGTGCCCAGATACTGAGTTCAAGGTCTAGGACAGGCAACAAACAGACATACACAACAATCTGTGCAGACATCTCACTAAAACTGGTCACCCTCTTTTCCCCAGCTGAATTGGACAGAGTTCCCTGGGAAAGGGGCTGGGGGAGCCACTGTCATCTTGACTCGACCCATTCTGCATGCATCACAGGATTCCGGCCACATTATTTCATGGTTCTTTCTGACCAATGGGATACAAGAATTGTATTCCATGATACCTGGTAGATGGACTAGGCTCTGTTAGCACACTTGGAGGCTGAGATCCACAGAGGGAAAATCATGCCACAGGAGAGGAGGGCCTGCTGCAGGCACCCGGGGCCACCTGGCAGCTCAGTGCCAGACTGAGTTGGAGCCACAGACCCTCCATCCCATGAGCTGACACCACAGCATGCATGGGGATGGGAAGCGGGACATATGTGCCTCTGAGAAGAAAATCTGCTTCATCCATGACCTGCCTGATGAGGTGGACTTCCAGAGTCCACCAGGTGAGCACCACCATTGATGCAACCAGCTGTCGGCACACATCCGAACCATTGAGGAGCCCCTTGTGGTATGTAAAGTGCAGATGTTGGTCCTGCATATGCTGTGTTGGGAGAATGCTGAGTGCAGGCACTGGCTGTCCCAGGAGAAGATGGAGAAGAGGACAGTGCTGCAGGAGCTGCTATTGCTCCTCGCAGGGGAAGGCACAGACAGCAGTCTCCAGATGCCAGCACAGGCTGAGCCCCCCACCACCAACACTGCTTCAGAGGCCTCAGGGCCCATGCTGGGTGAAATGAGGGAGCAGCAGAAAGATTTTGAAGAATTGAAACTTGAAGACAGCATGGAAAATGCCAGAGGAGAGGTCAGGGTTCCCGACGCCAGAGTGGACTCTCCCCGAAGGAGCACATCCTGCTACAGATGCCCCACATTCAGATCTGCCCACAGCT
The DNA here is from genome assembly GCF_024711535.1 of Dipodomys merriami. Classification (NCBI taxonomy): domain Eukaryota; kingdom Metazoa; phylum Chordata; class Mammalia; order Rodentia; family Heteromyidae; genus Dipodomys; species Dipodomys merriami. Next base: position 3,390,430 of record NW_027202283.1, on the reverse strand, counting down.
CCCAGGCTCAGGGGAGGAGTGCTCCCTCACTTACTTCTATAGACCAATGTGGATGATGACTTTCTTTTTTTGTTTTGTTTTGTTTGTTTGTTTGTTTTTTTGTCGGTCATGGGGCTTGAACTCCGGGCCTGGGCACTGTCCCTCAGCTCTTCAGCTCAAGGCGAGCGCTCTACCACTTGAGCTACAGCGCCACTTCCGGTTTTCTGGTGGTTTATTGGAGATAGGAGTCTCACGGTCTCTCCTGCCCGGGCTGGCTTTGAACCGCGATCCTCAGATCTCAGCCTCCTGAGTAGCTAGGATTACAGGCGTGAGCCACCAGCGCCCGGCTGGATGATGACTTTCTATGTGACATACTGACTCTCAAATCCTTGGCAGCCACCAGAAGTAGATGGCCAGGTGTCCTTCCCTGAGGCCTCCATCTGCCGGATGATGAAAAGGTTAAACTGGGGGTTAGGTAAGGCAGAGGATGCCAGGAGTTGGCCCAAACTCAAGGGACATCTAATGGCTCATTGGTGGCCAGGAAAGAGGCCCATGTTATGCTTATCAAAAAGAATAAATTGTTTTCAAAACAAAAAAAAAGGCCTCCAACAAAGATTTGTTCTTCCATTCTTGAGGCTTGAACTGAGGGCTTGGCCACTGTCCCTGAGCTCTTTTTGATCAAGGCAGGCGCTCTACCACTTGAGCTCCACCTCCCCTTCCACCCTTTTCTGTGTTGAATAGAACCCAGGGCTTCAGGCATGCTAGGCGACCACTCTACTACTGAGCCACATTCTCAGCTATGAAGATTCTCCCCCTTCACAAACCCATATGGACATTCCTCAGATAAATAGTAAATAGGGTCTAGAATGAATATGAAGCACAAGTCTGGTTCACACCAAAATACTGCCCCGCCCCCTCTTCCCACACCCTTAGTTGAAGTTTCTCTTCTACCATTGAAGGATGAGAGAGGAAGAGGGGAGTCCCAAGAGAGTACAAACAACAGTGGCCCCCTGAGTCCCACATCCTCCCCCACATAAGTGGTCCTCCAGATTCTAATCTTACCTGACTCAATGTGGAGTCTACACTGTCTCCCCACCTCTGCAAGCCTCAGGATGAAATAAAGGTCAGCCCTGGCCTCATCCGAAACCCAGGGTGGAAGCTTCTAGTCACAGACCCACTTCCACGTCTGACTGCCCCGAGTTAGGCCGGACCCACAACTCACCACTACATTGGCAGTGATGACCTCATGGATGGATTGCAGGAAGAAGTTCTATGGCAAAGAGTAGAAGCAGCAGTGTCAGCAGGGCAGAAGGAGGTGGGGAGATTGCTCGGGGTTCTTCCTTGTAGCCCACCCATACAGCCAGAGCCATGCTGACCCAAAGCACGAACCAAGCCAAGGGGTGAGATGAGATGGAGGAGCATGGGACTAAAGGAGGTACTGCTTTGTCTTGGAGCACTTGAAAATTCCAATTATATTTGGCCCATGCCAATCTCAAAGACAACACGCAATGCCTCTCCTTGTTGTTGTTGGCTGTGAGCATTGTCCCTGATCTCTTTTTCTCAAGGCTGGCACTCTACCACTTGAGTCACAGGGCCACTTTTGTTTTCTGACGGTTCATCAAGGATAAGAGTTTCACACACTGTCCTGCCCAGACTGGCTTGGCACCGTGATCCTCCAGGTCTCAGCTTCCTGAATAGCTAGGATGACAATCATGAGCCACCAGTGCCCAGTATGTGATGCCTTTTGAAGGCATCTTGGCGAGTCTGTAAAGGAGCCCCAAAAGGCCTGGATAGACCATGACCCAATTAAGGAGCTTGAATAAGGGAAGGCTGACCTTCTAGCCATTCTGTTTCCCCAAAATTAAAGATGCCAGATGGTGTTGTATGCATCAAACACCTAGGCCAGCAGCCACCAGGCTTAGTGGGGAATAAGTAGAGAATACCCAAAGATTGAAATGTAGAAATCTCTGATTTTTGAATGCATGTGGTGTGTGTGTGTGTGTGTGTGTGTGTGTGTGTGTGTGTGTGGTGTGTGTGTGTGTGTGTGTGTGTGTGTGAACTCAGGGCCTAGGCTCTATCCCTGAGTTTTCTTGCTCAAGGTTAGTGCTCTGCCACTTGAGCCACAGCCCCACTTGCTTTTCGATGGTTAATTGTAGGTAAGAGTCTCAAGGACTTTCCTGCCCAGGGTGGCTTTGAAGCATGATGGGAGGCCCAGGGAAGCAAGAGTAAACACAACTCGCAGGTACAATCCTTATGGTGGGCCACTCCTGCCCCCTGGTGGCCAGATGCGAAACATGCGGCCCTGTGCCATCATCCTCTAGAGTTCAATTTGGGGAAGTGACCAGGGCCAAGCTGACTTTTGCTCACCCTGATTGCTGATGCCAGAGCAGGTTTGTTCCACCCTAGGCCAAGAGAGCTCCAGGAGGCCTGGCTTACCAGGGACACAAGGAAGGGAGAGGTCAGCGCCAGGCTGTGCTAAGAGCCTTTGCCCACGGATACCCCAACTTGGCCTTACTTATTACCATAAGACCTGTCAAAGAAAAACCCCCAAAAAACAAAATTGGAGCAGTGCCTCCAAGTGGTAGAACTCTAGCATTGAACCAAAGAGCTCAGGGAAAGGGCCCCTAAACTTTGAGTTCAAGACCCCCAGCTGACCTTCCCCCATAAAACACAAGTTGGCTAAATGTGATCTAGTAGGATTTGTGAAGTGTTTCTGAAGAATGGTGATACTGAAAAAAGCACCCTAATTCTAATGACAGCTGAACTTGTGACATACAGCTATGTGGTGAGTCCTTCAGAAGGCACTATTTGTTGGGTCCTTCCCACATGGGGGTTTTGTGCTGAGTCCTCAAAAAGGTGCTGTTTGCTGAGTCATCCCAAAGGGTGTTATGTACTGAGTCCATGAGAAGAGTGCGCCGACCTGGGTTTTTCAAAGGGTGCTGTGTGCTGAGTCCATTACACAACGTACTGTATGCCGCGTCCTTCAAAAGGTGTGGTGTGCTAATTCATCCTAAAGGGTCCTGCTATGTGCTGAGCCCTTCAGAAGAGAGGGATGAGGCGAGTTTTTTGAATGTGTGTGCCAAGTCCTTTACACCGGGTGCTCTGTACTGTCCTTCAAATGGTGCTGTGTGCTGAGTGCTTCCACAGTTTGGTATGTGCTGAGTCCTTCAAAATTTTTCTGTGTGCTGAGTTTTTCGAAGGGTGCCGTGCACTGGGTGTTTCACACAGGGTGCTTCATACTCAGCCCTTCAAAGAGTGCTGTGTGTGGAGCCTTAACACAGGGTATGATGAGTCTCTGGGAAAGAGTGCTACATGCTGAGTTTTTCAAAGCATGCCATTCATTAAGGCCTTTACACTGCGGGCTATGGACTCCCTCCTTCAAAGGATGCTGTGTGCTGAGTATTCTACCCAGTGTACTACATGCTGAGTCCTTCAAAGAGAGCTGTGTGCTGAGTCCTTTACACAGGGTGCTTTGTGCTATTTTTGGAAGTGGGCTGTGTGCTGAGTCATCCCAAAGGGTGCTATGTTCTGAGTCCTTGAGAGGTAGTTATCCCCAACAATCACACACACACAAACACAAACACACATACACACGAATGTCACCATGCACCTGTTTGGTGTGTGGAGTGGAGGGGGATGGAGGAGAGTCTCCCCCAGTGGTGGGGCTGAGGGGAGATTTGATTCCCCGGGCCGGTAGTGGGGTTGGGTGGGGGAGTGCTGAGCTGAAGTAATGCTGCAATTGCCATGGTCTGGAAGCCTCAGGGCCCACTCAGGGCTGCTGTGGCCAGGGGTGGGGGGCGTGGCCCAGGGGAGGAGGGGACAGGACCCAGGGACCCACTTTGGTGGCAGCAATGGCCAGGGGCCCAAGGGGCAAGGGCGTGTGCACAGCAGGAGTGGGGTGGCCCAGGAGAGGAGTATAGGGCTGAGAGAGAGCAGAGAGAAGAGAGAAGAGTGAGCATGAGCACAAGCACCAGTGGAAATGGCTTCAGTGGCTGGTGGCCACCCAGATCATAGTGTGGGTCCTGGCCGGGAACATAAAGCATGTGGAACATTCATGGCAGGCACATTGCTGCACACAGTCCTGCGGAAGCGCAGCAGCCATGGCGGCCCTGAGTCTGAGGTCCCAGTTCGGGGAGCACAGCACAGGCACTGGCTGCTGAGGCAGAGGCAGTGGCCAAGGGGAAGAGGCCGTTGAAACAGCGGCAGTGGCTGAGGAGAAAGAACAGAGGCTTCCCACAGCCCCTCCACGCACCCGCAGATGTCCCCGCCCCCTCCCAGCAGCCCTGAGTCTCAAACATGGCGCTGCCGGCTGTGACCCACAGAGCCTCTTGCAGTCACCCGGCAGAGAGGGCCCACCCCTGGCCGACTTGTGGCCCGACTTAGTCACAGCCCCGGGTCCTCAGACTCTGGGTACACACCTGGATTCGCAGACTACAGCTTCTCCCAGCATCACACATGTGTGGCCGCCCTGCAGGCCCACACCCCATGACCCCTGCCCCCTGCAACCCCCCCTACTCTATGGCTTCCCCCCCACCCCCACTGACCAGGGCCTCTGGCCTCCCCTCTCTTGTCCCACCTGCACCTCCCCCGTGCCCTACAATCCTCCCTGGCTCTGCCACAAATGCACCCCAGGGGTGGGGGGTGGAGGTGGGTGTCGACCCTGGGATCCCACCCCATCCATAGCGGCCAGTGTCGCAGGAAAAGGGGAGCTGCAGTGACGGGTGAGGAGGGGCCAACACAGAGCCCCTGTCTTGGAGCAGTTGGAGCCACACAGCCGCATATCTGCACCCTTTCTCTCCTTGGTGGAAACTTGGTGGCTTTAGTCAGAGGTGGGAAGCAGCACCTCCACACCTGCCTTCTAGGGTCTTCTCCTTTTTACTGGGGAGGGGTGTGTTGGATGCAGAAGGTAGCCCCCCCCTTGTGAGCCCTTGTCTTCTGTGCTCAGTGACCCTTTCACCTGAGGACGTTCCCAGAAAAGCCCACTAGAGAGGTGAGAGCACTGTGGTCAGATAGAAGGTGGATATTTGGGAGAAAATGTACCCCCTCTCACAAACATACACTCGGCCTGTACCTCCAACCCCAGCTGTCAACAGTTCTGACTGGGTGATCACATTTCCCAGCTCTGCCAACCTCTGCTAGTGCTCCCAGTACATGTGGTCTCCTCATCTTCCCCAAGAATCTGCCAAGTCACCCAGAAGTAACTAGACTGGAAGTAGGGAGTCCATCCAATTATATAGCCTTTAAGACCCCATCAAAGTCCCCAACAACGCCCCCACCCCAGGTCAGACACTTTTCTGTAGGCACCATGACCCCTGCTTTGTTTTCTGTCCAGGCTCTGAAGAGCCACCTGTCTCCAGACTCCACCCAGTGTCCTGGCCTAGGGTTTTGGTGAATGGGGAGTCAAGGCTGGTTGTTCCCAGGGGAAAGGGTCTGGCCCTGAAGAAAGGGGGAGGCAGGGTGGTTCTGCATTATTAGAACATTTTTTCACTTGGGTGGGAGCACCTGGTTCTGACAAGGGAACCCCCATGCTTGAGCTGGTACATCATCCAAATGAGAAACCAACAAACTCAGGAGAGGCACTGCTCTGAGTCTGTGTGTGTGTGTGTGTGTGTGTGTGTGTGAGAGAGAGAGAAAGAGAGAGAGAGAGAGAGAGAGAGAGAGAGAGAGAGAGAGAGAGAGAGAGAGAGAGAGAGAGAGAGAGAGAGAGAGAGAGAGTTTGTCTTTCTCATTATACAGCCTGACTGTGATCAGGTGAATGATCAATTGGCAAATTGCTGGTGCTGCATGGATGAGTCTTCTGTCACTGGTTTGGATTTGTATGTGTTTGTGTTTCTGTGTGTGTGTGTGTGTGTGTGTGTGTGTGTGTGTGTGTGTGTGTGTGTGTGTGTGTTAGGAGTTCAGGGAGATAAGAACAATGAAAATATATTTAAATCACCCTGTCTAAAAAGAGCAAAAGCATTTTATTTGTTTTTCTTTATTCATTAATGCCCAGTACAAGCCCAGTCACATTTTTTGTTTTCTCTTTCACTGTTTCATGGCTCCGTTAGGAAAGGTTATAGTAGATGATCCTTTCCACCTCTTTCTTCCGCTTTCTTGCAGCCCACAGTAGCTGCTGGGCCTACATGGGTCTCCTCTAGGAGGCCTGTGTGAACCACACACCAGAGTGGACACCTGCCCTTCTGTCTTCAGCCAAAAGGCTCGTGAGTCTACTGTGACCACAGCCGCACACTTCCAGACAGACAGTCTGCTCTCGTGTGTATAGTGGGAGGTAATTCAAGGTTGGGAATGAGTCTGCCAAACATAAACAGGGAATGAGATGGGGGGAGTAGGGCAGGGGCTGTGACAAACAATGTGACAGGATAAGAGGGTTCATCACAACAAGGATGAGAGGGGAATCTTATCCAGGGTATTGACAGTGTCCGTGGGCATCTGGGCAGTGGGCTCCGTGCCCCCAATGGTGGCATGGATTCCCTCCTGGGGCAGTGCACTGGTGGGCAGTCCTCCCTGAAGTCCTGCAAAGTCCAATCTGTGTCCTTCCTGGGCTGTTTCCAGCTGGTCAATGGTAGGCAAGTGTTTTCCCCCTGCTGGAGTCTGCTTGGGATCAGGACATGGCAGTTAGCTAGGGCTCTGTGAATGCCATTTTCTGTAACCTGCTGTAGGCTGTCTGCAAGGAAAAAGGGGTCTACTGACTTTGGAACCCATTAAGTTTGATTGGGACAAGTGAAAAATGCCAGCTTTTCAGAGATTTTTCTTGAAGCTGGCAATTTCTACTAATGCCTGGGATTCTGGGTCAAATTAGATGGACCATTTCAGCCACCAAACAATGATATTCAAAGCAGCACAGGCAGAGTTCCCAAGCCAGATGGTATGCTATGAATGTGGTGCCTTGACTGCCTTTCTCTGGCAGCTGCTGATTCTCCTCCGGCTTTCTCTAGGGTGATCACCACAGGCGAGGATGTCATGGGGAGCAGAGATTGTGACCTCGCCATCCACAGCCTGCCAGCTGTGAGCAGAGACAATTTCCAGCACCTGTACTGGACTCTGGGAGATTCAGAGACCCAGGATGCCTCAGGGATCCTTTCTCTGCAACATGAAACATGGGGTCTGGATGTGGTGGACCATCCTGTCTGACCCCAGGGAGTGGAGAGGAGGCCCCTTGAGCCGGGCGTTCACCTCAAGGCAACCTTATTCACAGCTAAGTGGGGAATTGAGTGCCACAGAGCTGGTCAGTGCCTGGACAGAGATCTTTGAGAAGATAGGCATCCCAGAGGCCCCTTAGAAACAAAACAGTTAAGTGCGGTGGCACCAGGAGGGTGGGAGGGGGAGGAGGGAGAACTGTGGGAGAGCTACATCAGGCTTTACCTCCACCCAGGTTGCTTACCTGAATTGGATGGGACTTTTCTGTAGTATTGTCGTAGGCAGATGCTCATTTATTTATCCAACAAACTGTTACAGTGAGTGCCAGGTCGGGAGGGGGGGGGACGGGTCACAGATGATGAAAGGTTCCAGTGCTGGTTCCACAGCACATGAAGAAATCTTGGTTTGAGCTGGCTGCTGGTCCTTCACACCTGTCATCCTAGCTACTTAAGAGGCTGAGATTGGAGGATTGAAGCTTCAGTCCCAGGCAGGTGGCTCAAACTGTAGACTGTTGGTTTTGAGTTAAAAATGCTCGGGGACAGCCGGGTGCTGGTGGCTCACGCCTGTAATCCTAGCTACTCAGGAGGCTGAGATCTGACGATCGCAGTTCAAAGCCAGCCCGGGCAGGAGAGACCGTGAGACTCCTATCTCCAATACACCACCAGAAAACCGGAAGTGGCTCTGTAGCTCAAGTGGTAGAGCGCTCGCTTTGAGCTGAAGAGCTGAGGGACAACGCCCAGGCCCAGAGTTCAAGCCCCACGACCCACACACAAAAAAAGGCTCAGGGACAGCACCCAGGTTCTGAGTTCAAGAGGAGGAGTGACACAAAGAAAGGAAAGAAAAAGAGAGGAGGGAAGGATGCAGGGAGAAAAGGAGGAAAGGAAGGAAGAAGGGAGCATGCAAGCCTTGGTTTGGAGTCCCTGGATAAAGGGAGCCAACCATTCACAATCTCCGTGGGGACAGTTTCAGAGCCTAAAGCCAGTATGTGGAACCAAGCCACTGACTCCTTCATGACATCAGCAACTTCATGCCATCCATGATCTGTGTGGTGGCCAACTGCAGAGGGAAACAGCCTCAGGTAGACCCTAGGGCTCAGGGTGGGTCACTGAGTTTCAATCTCCCCTGGCATACCAAGTTTATTTTCTGGTCAGATAAGAAGAAAGTGTCCAAGGGCTAGGGAGGTATAGGATGAGGTAGTGTCAACAGAGGGGTGGCAAGGGATAAGCAGGAAGTTGACAGGTAGGAAAATCCCAGATCAGGTGTGTCAGGCCATTGGAACCATGACCTCACTTGAAAACCTAGACCATTAGTGATACAGACTTCGACCCAGCCACATGGCTATTAAAAGTCCTGGCACTCAGGGTTCACCATTGACAACCTGGCTGTTGTCCGCTGCAGGATGCCTGTGCAGTATATCCTTGGGGACTTGGACTTTTGCTGGCTCAATCTGAAGATGACACCCCCAGTGTTCATTCCTCTACCAGAGACAGAGGTAAACATGCCACTGGCACAGGACAGCCAGGGAATGAGGGCGGGAGTCAGACCCGTGTTGCCCAGAGACTTCCTCTAGGCGACTCTAGGGCCCCATGACTGCCATTCTCAGAGGTAGAGGTGGGTCTCTTTGCTGGCTCAGCCTTTAGTCTAGATGGAAGATGTGGGATTCAGAGAGGGCTGACTGAAGGTCGAGGCTGGTGGGCAAACCAGAGCCACTGGGCTCTGAGCAGGATTGTTTTTTTTTTTTGAGGATACTCACAACCCAGGAAAATTCCTGGGATGGATTGGCCTTTTTCTCCTTCCTGAAAGAGAGGGACCTAGAGCTCTCCAGTCTCTATCCCTTGGCTGAGAAATCCTTTCATTCCCATATCCTGTGGTTGGATAACTAGACCTCACCTGACTGCCCAGTGTCGAGGCAGGACAGTGAGAGATGTTGAGTCCTTGATGAGGTCACGGGATCCTCAGTATGAGATTGTACTTGAACGTCCTGACTTGGTGCATGGTTAGTCCCGTCTAAGACTGCCATGACCTAGGACATAGAATCTAAAGAATCAGAGCAGGATAGGGTCTATTCTGTGAGTCTTGAGTATTATGTGTGAGCTTTGAGCTCCTGTATGCTCACTTGCTTCCCTTTCTTGGGTGGGTCTATGCTAGAAAAAGCTTAGAACTAGGGTCTGTGTCACATCCCTTGTTTTATGCTCAAAGCTAGTATTCTACCATTTGAGTCACAGTTCCACTTGCAAAGTTTTTAGGTGTTTAATTCGAGATAAGAGTTCTCAATGACTTTGCTGCCAAGGGTGGCGTCCAACTGCTGTCCTCAGATCTCCGTCTCCTGAGGGAATAGGATGACAGCCATGAAAAAGCATCTTTGGTCAGGTGCCAGTGGCTCATGGCTGTCATCCTAAGTACTCAGAAGCTGAGGTCTTAGTATCACGGTTCAAAGCCAGCTTGGGAAGGAGAGACCCTCAGACTCTTCTCTCCAATAAAGCACCAGAAAACCCGAAGTGGTGCTGTGGCTCAAGTAGTAGAGTGCTGGACTTGAGCTGAAGATCTCAGGGAAGCACCTAGGCCTAGAGTTCAATCTCCACAACCAACAAAAAGAAAGTAATGCATCTTTGTCTGCAAAGGACGGTGGAGGTATGTTTGTGTATGGGGGGAGGGATGGGAGACACCTAGCGTCTTCGTTTTAAATGGATTGTACCAAACTCTTAGTCCATGGCAGCCCATTCTTGACCACAGGTGAAGCTCTGTGTTGGATATCGACCATCGGACCTCAGTCTCCTCACGGGACAATTGTGAGGAAACAAGGGATTAATACAGAGGGATCTCTCGAGCAGGACCAGCACAGAGGGAGCATCTGTCAGATACGGTTCTCAACAATTCTGTGCACATATGACAGGAAGTTACCCAGAAAAGGCTCAGATTGGGTCTGTTATTAATCATGCAACAGGTGTTGGATTATGAAATGAAACATGGCTGTCTTTCATCATTACCCTATCTCCATGAGGAAGGGGATCCTTCACTGCATTCAGTTTTGCAGCTGGGGAAAATGAGGCATGCAATAGCCAGGTGACCTACTCATGACTCCCAGCTGACAGGAAGCTTGGCCTGACTTCTCTGCCATGCTTCCTAGGACAGTGGGTGTTCTTCAGTCCACTTCTTGTGGTGGGAAGTCCACTTGTTGTCACTCGTAGGGCTTGAAATCTGGGCCTAGATGCTGTCCCCGAGCTCCTTAGATCAAGGCTAGCAGTCTGCCACATGACACAGCATCACTTATGGTTTTCTGTTGGTTCTTTGAGGATAAGATTCTCACAGACATTCCTGCCAGGGCCCGCTATGAACCATGATCTTCACATCTCAGCTTCCTGTGTAGTTAGGATTATATGCCTGAGGCACCAGCACCTGGCTTAAGTGTAATTCTGTCCCTCTCTTCCTCTCTCTCTCTCTCTGTCTCTCTCTCTCTGTGTCTCTCTCTCCCTTTCACTCTTTCTCTCCCTTTTGCTCTCTCTCTCCCTCTCTCTTTCCCTCTCTCTCAGGAATTGGTTGAATGGGTGCTGGAGGAGGTGGTCCAGCATCCCCATGTGCCTGGAACCCAAGGTGGCCCTCTCATTCTGGAGGTGGGCTGTGGGTCAGGAGCTGTTTCACTCAGCCTGTTGAACCAGCTTTATGAGGTAAGCCCCTCTGTACCCCGGCTAGACCGTGATGGTTATTCATTGTCCATCCCATGAGTCCTTCCCCACATCCCTCTGCTACACCATTGAAGGAAAATGGATGAGGAGGTGTCGCCTTGTCCCCCTGCCTAGCACAATCCCATGCCTCTGACCCATACCCCCACCTATCTGGCTAGACCCTGGCTATAAGACCATGAAAACACTCCATGTCTACTACCCTTTGCTGCGGAGTTTCATTTCGGTGAGGGGGGGTGCAGAGGAAAGACCCCAGACCTGATAGCTCCCAGGGGACATTTGTTCTTGTGACAGCCAAGTCATTGCTGTGGATAAGGAGGAAGCCTCCATCAGACTGACCCAGAACAATGCTCAAAGATAGGTAGGCTGTTGAATTATCAAACCCACTCATGTCTGCTTCCTACTCCCAACAAGGAGGTGCAGTGTTGGTGGCCCAGCACTGGGCCTAAGTGATTATAAATGGATGGTGGCAGTCAGGAGCTCATGGCTCCCACCCATCATCCTGGCTGTTCAGGAGGCTGAGGTCTGATGGTCATGACTCAGAGCCAACCCAGGCAGGAAAGTCAGTGAGATTCTTATCTCCCATAAAATATCTCCCTCCCCAAACCCACACACAAGCCAGAGGTGGTGCTGTGGTCAAGTGGTAGAGCCTCAGCCTTGAACAAAAGAAGCTCAGAGATAACACCCAGGCCCTGAATTTTAGCCCTAGGACCAACACAATCATAAAATAAATTAACAGTATACACCTTTTATCTGACTACCAAGAAAGATGGATTCTGTATTCTTGCTGGTACTTGTAGCCAAAGGTAAGGGGCTCCCCTTGATGTTCCCCTAAACCTCTCCTTCTTTCCTTTATCTGTCCAGGCTTCGGTTGCAGGACAGAATTCGAATCATCCTCCTGGATGTGACCTTAGGTACCCTCTCCCACCCACCTTCCTTGGGGTCAGGATTCTGAATGCACTCCCTGCTGGAAGGATGAGACACCGCAGAGTTGAGGGTAGGTATTCTCAACACTCACGCACACACCCCCCCACACACACACACACAAACACCCTTAAGCCAATTCAGACTAGCCTATTCCAAAGACACTTTATCTCCTTGGATTGACTGACTTAGGAGAGGATTTTGATCCCCTGTAACTGATTATTTTAACTTGGGCTTGCTAGTTGACAGCTGATAAATAGGAGCAAAAAAAAGCCTTTGGTGCCTGTCACCTGGGGCTGAGGCTCATGCCTGTCATCCTGGCTACTCAGGAGGTTGAGATCTGAGGATCATAGTTTGAAGCCAGTCATAAGCTGGAAAGCCCATGAGACTCTACTCTCCATGGAACCACCAAATAGCAAGAAGTGGAGCTGTGGCTCAAGTGGTAGAGCACCAGCCTTGAACAATAAAACTCAGAGAGAAAGCTCCCAGATCCTCAGTTCAAGCTCACACAAAGAAATGGCCCCATCTTGTTGCCCACAGATTGCCCGGGCCTTGAGCTCCCTCTCATGGAGTGTGATACAATACTTGTCCCTGGGTGGTATATCAGGGCTGTCAGAAATCCGGTGCTGGAATCCAGGTCTTCCCTTTTGTGTGCTCTCAACCCACACTGAATGGAACACAGAGTATGACAAGGCCAGCAACCTGCACAGCGGAGACTCTCCAGCTCTGCCTAAGTGACCGGAATGGGCTTCTTGGAGGCAGAACTTGAAAAGTGGTTCTTGCTTAACAAGGAGGATCTGACAGGAAGCACAGAGATCAAAGGTGCTGAATATGATGGACAACATGTCCAGCCAGGGATGCTGGTGAGAGACTCAGTATAGATGTGTGAGACTTGGTATAGATATGTGAGATTGTCCCAAGACAGGCCTGAGGGGTCACAAAAAAAAGCTATCCAAGGCTGGGATTGTGTGTTAGAGGTAGAGTGCTCATCTAGCCTGCAGGAAAGCATGGGTTCTATTCCTAGGTCCTGCATACACAGAAAAGGCTGGAAGTGGCACTGTGGCTCAGGTGAAAGAGCGCTCCCCTGGAGACAAAGAAAGTGGGTGACAGCGCCAGGGCCCCGAGGTCAGGCCCCAGGGCTGACACCATAAAACAGTTCTCCCAGGGACCTTGGTGACAGGTGGTTGACTATGCCCTAAAGCTCTTAGTAGATCAATCCATGCTTTCTGTCTCCATTGACAGAGGGGAGTTGGACACTCCTTCTCCCCTGGGCACCCCTGGATCCAGTTATCAGAAACCTTCCCAAAGTCTTCCACTGGGACATAGAGCAGCTGGCCCCAGAAATCCTCAGATACTGGTTGGGTTGGGCAGGAGGATATAGGGCAGGCCCCAGAACTCCTAGTGGGTCTGATCTGCCCTGGATGACCAGGCAATCTGGAGGAAGCAGATGGGAGCTTAGAGACAGCTAGTGGTGTGGAGGGGGCCCTTTAATTCCCATGGCCCCAACCAGATTCTGAGCCTTCCTTTGCTCTCCCTGATGGAGGTGGAGGGGTGTCTAGGTGGTAGCATCTAGACGAAGACTAGGTGGAAATTCTGAAGGACTAGACACCTTACGCCATAAGCTGGTGTCTCATGCCTGTCATCCCACACCTGCCATCCTGGTTACTCGGGAGGCTGAGATCCAGAGGATCTGTTTTCGAAGCACAGGCAGGAAAGTCCCACAAGAGCTTCATCTCCAATCTCCAACCGGAAGTGGCACTGTGGCTCAAGTGGTAGAGCACTGATCTGGAGGAAAATTAGTCATCAGGGACAGTACCCAAGCCCTGAGTTCAAGCCCCTAAACCAAAAAAAAAAAAAAAAAACCAAGAAAGAAAGAAATACACCCCTTCCTTGCTTGCAATAGATGGTGAAGTAGTGGGGTTGCTGGGATTGGGAGACCAGATGCTGGCCTCACTGTACAGACATTTCTAAGAATTCTTCAGGTTTGCCCCAGTGTGAAGCCATAGCAGGGTGGGCGGTGCCTTACCAAGAACTCCAGAGGTCATGGCCTGTGGCAGGCAGGGAGTGGGTGAATGGGAGCAGGGGTGGGATGGTAGTGTCAATTATATGCTGTCCATCCATGGAAGAATGGTTTTGGATGCTGGTGACAAAGTCTGAATTGAAGGATTGCCTGTGGTTTGTGGCCTGATGAGTTGGGTTTCCCCTGTGTTTAAGAAGGAGGCTGAAGCCGGTCCCTGCCGGTGGCTTATAACTGTCATCCTTGCTACTCAGGAGGCTGAGATCTGAGGATTGCGGTTCAAAGCCAGCTTGCACAAGAAAATCTGTGAGACTTTATCTCCAGTGAACCACCCGAAAGCCAGAAGTGGTGCTGTACCTCCAGTGGTAGAGCGCCCACCTTCAGCTGAAGAGCTGAGGGACTGCGTGCAGGCCTAGAGTTCAAACCCCATGACCTACAACCAATAATAATGTAGCTGAGTTTTCTGCATAGTGGTTTGTACAGTTAGGAAATGCCAAGATGTGTTATGAGCCATTCCAGATGTGTGAGATGTCCTGAGATTTGTCTACACTTGGTCTGAGGATGGTAGTGACATCTTGGGGGTGGGATGTTCAGGGTGCTCAGAGACTGTTAAGACCTTGGGTTAATATTTTGCTATCGTGGTCTCAGCACTGATGAGGCTTATCTGCAAGAGTATAGTTGTACATAAATTCCTCAGCCTAAATTTAGCCACTGTTCAAAAATGTTTATATCTTTATCTGTCACCCATCAGAGCTTAAACATGAGTATAAAGTCTAAGGAAAATGATAAGGTAAGAATTTAGCTTTTTTGTATATAATGTAAATAAAAATACAGCATAGAGTAACTCATTGGTCTAAAGTCAACCTATTTCTGTAAAACATTTAAAGCATTTCCTTACAATTTGTATTATTCTCAAGAAGGGAATGGGGAATGTGAGAAGAGGACTAAACAGGTATTGTCTTCAAATATACATACTTTGGATTTACCTCTTTATTTTGTTATAGGCATTTTTTATAAAAAACTGTTTGAATAATTGATTTCCTGGTCAGGTATTATATATCTTAGTTGCATAAACCAAACTACATTCAGAAAATGGTCTATACTAATTAAGTAAAGGAACCATATTCAATAAATAGCAAAAAGTATATACCTATAGGGTAATATTTTGAAGAGTACATTGGAAATATTCTAATATAATAATTAAGTTGAACAATTTCACATTGACAGTAGTTAACTGGAATAATTTAAATGAACAAAACCTATTTCTCCTTTTACTTTATCAGGGAAATATCTGGGCAAAAAATGGAAATTAACATGAATCTATAAAAACTGGAATTAATTTTTGCCTTTTTATTAGCAAATATTAATTTCACAAGGTATTTTATTGTGTTCTACACATATGTCCATATAATGTAGCTTGCTAAATTTTATTCCTTTTATTAATTTCATTAGCCTATTTTTATAGTTATGTTTTATTATGTCATCATACTAACTTATGAAATATTTGAACATATTTACTCCACAGCATTTCTCTTTATCTCCTCTCTTACTTTTTTCCAAATTTAATCAGTTCTATCTATTACACCTGGGTCATTCATTTTATTTTCTGGGTCTAGAGTCTGCATATGAGAAATCTAGTATTTGTTTTTCACAGAATGGCTTTTTGCTTTAATATGAATGTTTCCAGTTCTATTTTCTTGAAGATAATATGATTTCATAATTATGTGTGGCTAAATAGTACATCATTGTGTGTATATACATATATATATATATATATATATATATATATATATTACAATTTCTTTCTTCAATGAGTGATTAAGGAACATGTAGGTTAATTCTGTAGTTATTTATTTTTTATGTGGGAGGAGGAAGGATGTAAATAATGATGCTCGGAATGAGAAACATGCTCTTTAGGCAGGCACTCTAATATTTGAAACATTCTCTCAGCTGCTCTTTCATCAGTATTTCAATAATGTATTAAATTTAAAAAATAAAATTTAATTACTTTTGCGAAGGTGTTTTTTCAGTATCATATTATTTTTTATTACAGTGTTATGTTTACTATGTCATGTGAGGATGAAAATCTAGGCATGTTTGTATATGTAGCTGACTCGAAGGAAACAATGTATACGAGATACAGGATTCAAATAAATGTTTGAGACCTGTAAGTTGCTAAATTGATGTAGATGTCCAGTTTGTGGTGTGTGATTTCAAGATCATATTTTGGTAGGTTTCATACCAAGTAAGTAGGTGTTTCTAATCCAAAATTGTAAGGAATAAAATAATCATTGTCTTGGTACTCCAGACATTGTAATAAGAGGAAAAAATGATTGAAAGTATGATGGATCAGTAATAAGCCTTTAGACACACTACATTTTCCCCAAAATCTTCAGATGTACTCTTTGGACATTAATTACAAATATATTTATAAACATATAGATATAATATGATCTTATATATAAATATATGTATATATTATAAATATATCATATATATATTTTAAATGTATATCATAAATATTGATTTATATTTAAATGTAATTCATCTCATCATTTATACATATATATACATACATATATATATATACATACTTCTTTTTTTGGTCAGTCTTGGGACTTGAACTCTGGGCTTGGGTGCTGTCCCTGTGCTCTTCAGCTCAAGGCAAGAGCTCTACCACTTGAGACATAGCTCCACTTCCAGTTTTCTGGTGGTTTATTGGAGATAAGAATCTTATGGAATTTCCTGCCTGGGCTGGCATTGAACTGTGACCCTCAGATCTCAGCCTCCTGAGTAGCTAGGATTATAGGCATGAGCCACGGGCTACCGGCTATATTTACATCTGAGATTTGTTAGTGGGACAAAGGGTACAGTAACTATTGTTCTTATTGTGAAATGACTTCACACTGACAGGTATAATTATAAGAAAAACGATAAATATTCACAGTGGCACATAAATCCCTTAGCTGCCTAGCAAGACAGCATGTTTTTTCCAGACACTGCATGTGGTGTGAGCGGTTTGCAGCCCAAGCGACTGTAGAAGATATTGGACTCTAAACAAAACTGACAATTGCATGAACCCAGTCCTCTATGACAGATTTAGCCAGGCCTATCTTTGAGATTCTTGTTAGGGACATGATGAAAAATTTATAGTTTAGTTGTAATTACAGAACTCTTTTACACATGTCACTCAGCCATTAACTATATTTAACATAGTTCCTTTTGGTCTAACTTATATTTTCATGGCTAAGGAAACTGCTTTTTGTTTGTGAAAACTTGGATGTTCACAACATAGACATGGGTTTTTAATCCTTTTGAAATTACTGTCTGCATAGAGTTCTATGAGATGAGCTTCTCTTTGCCATATCATCGGAAAAAACTTACTCTGATTCAAACTTGGACCACAGCTACCTTGTTCTCTCTCCTAGAAAACCATCTGTATAGACTTCTTTATGTGTAAACAGACCCTCATTTACTTGCAAATGTCTGTCAGTGAGTCAAACCTAACTCACACAAGTGAGGTGAATTCCTCTCTTATGCTTCCTTTACATTAAAAATGGTAAGAACTGTTCAGCAATGCACATACTTTTTAATGTGAAGTGTGACTCCTATTTTCCATAATGTGAATCAAGCAGAGGAATCAGTTTAAGATGTGAAAGAGACTTACAAAGAGTCTTGGACCTTGAACATTTCCCTGGGTATGAATTTTTGGAGAAATATCCCTTTTCAAAGACAAAGGACTCAGTTTTTTTTATATTGTGCTGGTACTGGGATTTGAACTCATGGCCTTGAGCTCTATCTGGGCTTTAATTCTCAATGTTTGTTCTATACCACCTGAGCCACACCTTCACTTCTTCCTTTTACCACAAGTGGAGAAAAGAATGTCTTAGGTTTATCTACTTAAAATAGCTTGGAATTGCAATTGTCAAATTTGAACCTACTGTGTATCTAGGTGTAAGCCACTGGTGCTGTGCTAGAACTCACTTCTTAAGAATAAATAATCACAAAAAGAGGAGAAATAAATATTTGTTCAATTATTTATGTGTTGTCTGATAAACCAAATCACTTGCTACTGGAAAAGAAAAAGAGAGAAGATAGAGATTAATATGGAGTAAAGAGAGACAAAGAAAGAAGGGATGGAAGGGTAAATGAGTGGAGGGGAATTAAGAGGAGGATATGAGAGAAGAGGGCAGCTGAGTAGAATTGTCTACTCCTCACTAAGGTATTGTTGGACAATCAGTACCTTTGCATTTATGTAGCCAAAGCTTTATATTTTTGGTAGTAAGCTGAGATATAAGATACCAATTTACAGGTAGTAACCTGTTAGTGTGCTTCCTCCTGCACCAAGGAAGCCACAGTTCGGTTAGTGTTACAGAGAAGGCAAGAGTAAGCAGTTTAAGTTATACTGAGAAACAATAATTGACATGCCAGGAATGCTCCCTTGTATGGTGAAGTCAAGCATCACTCTTGTTCCCTGCTCCAGTCTTCCTCTCAACAAGAATAGCAGAAACAGAAGAGGAAGGAGATATCTGAATAATGATCATCTCTCTGTTTACCCTCATCCCTTGGCCTCTCAAACAATAAAGCCAAAGGAGACTTAACCTGAACTAGTGGGGAAAATGGGGGGGGGGGAAGTTCAGTCTAACATATTGTGAAACTTTTAAAATAATTGGGGCAGCATTTCAAATACTGAAATAAAACTTTTTAAATTATTAATAAAAAGTTACTCGAAATTTATTGAAAATTTAGGGCTCACTACATAGTTGAATCTGCATAATTAAAACTGACTCATGCTCCTATCATCAGAAATTGAAGATCTTCCTTAAACATAGACTGCTGAAGTGATAAGCATGGAAATTCATGATGGATAGCATAATGCTAAGAGCATGGAAATTATTTCCTTTCCATCTTCAGTGTGTAGAGAAGAAAAAACTCTATAGGATGGCTCTGAAGGTGCAATTCTAAATTTAGTACAGAAGGTGAATAGTAAAAGAGACCTATCTCAGCCATTCAGAGATTAGAAATGTGGAGAAATATACTCATTTATGTGGTCAAACATGGAAGAGAGGATGTGGCAAGCCCATAGCCAAATGCCAAAGGTAGAGATATTTAACAAAATACCATGAAGTTGAAACAAGTCTTAAAAGGGGATCTTGGCTTAAAGGGAGTAGAGAAGAAGGCTGGAGAATGAAATGGTGGACTAATACAGTCATAACACTCAATGTACATATGTGAGACTATAAGTAGAAAATTTGAAGGGATAGGTGGGTTTGGGGTAAGGGAAGGAAGAAAAATGGAAAATTTGACAATGATCCAGATGCACTGAACATTGAAATGCACATACACTCTATTCAACACTGACATGAGGAAGTGAAACCCCTTTGCACAACTTGCTACAGATAAAATTTTTTGAATTTTAATATTAAGAGACCAGAAGCATAAACCTTTAGAGATAAATAAGAGGATAGTATTGACATATTGTTGAGGCTTGTATTCCTTTCAATATACAAAATTTAATAAGTATCAAGTCTGCTGCAAATTACTTAAACCATAGAGAATCAAATTCCAATATTCCTTCACTTCCAATAAAAATAAATCTTATAGACCTTTAGGTTTCTCAGTTGTTTCTAAATATCTTAATGTTATGCATTGGAACTAATTTCATTCTATATTTAAGTTTAAATTTTAAATACTAAATGCTTTTAAAATCTTCTTACTTGTGCACAGGTATGGATAGATAGCTGATGTGGGCAGAATCAGAATTATTCAGAAGGTTGCAAATGGATGCTTACCTAGTTTTCTCTCTGCTGGGTCATAGAATACAGACTATCCTAATTGGAAAAAGTTAGCCTTCCCAGATTTTCTACATATAAACACTCCATCAACATTTTGTTATTAGAGGATTATTCAAGATTAGCTATATGTTGATTGATAATGACAGAGCATGACAGAAAGGAGAGGGAAAACCATCTACACTTCAGTGAGGTTCTGACTTGTGCTTCACAAAGTGTTATGAAAGCTCTCCATGAGAAATCTAGCAGCTGAATTTCTAAAAAGTCCTTGGGTTGTTACACTTTCTGATAATGTCTCAATTCAAGTACTTCTCCTTGGAGTTCCATAATATTCAATGATGCTGTATTAGCTCCTTGTTACAATTTGCAGACAGGTCTTGGTGAAGAAATTTGTGCTTTTCAAAATTGCTGTCCCAATTCCATCCACAAACTGCAGACAAAATTTATCTGAACAAAATTGTATCTGTTCATAGTGAATATAATTTTATGTTTCATTACAAACAGAGAATGTAGTAAAAATTTTCATAGCAATTACTCTGCACTAGCTTGTGGGCAGATTCTAAAGTAAATAATATACTGTGTTCATGTAGAGAATTTGAGTATGCAAAGTGTTCATAGCCTCTGGTCCTAAAACCAATACCTTACTGATATTGAGTGACAAATACAAATTCCTATAAGTACAGAAGTTTTCCTTGTATCTTTTTAATATATATTTTTATTGTAAATATACTGTACATAGGGGTTACAATTACCTAAGTAAGGTAATGAGTACATTTCTTCTTGAGCATTGTTACCCCATCATTTGTTTTTCCTCTACCATAGTTTTCCTTCACACATCCCCAACTTCCCCATTCACCCCCACTCTGATAGACTGTCTTGTACATCTCATTGTTAAAATGGGTCAACCTGTATCCTTTCCTTGTATCTTAAATGAAGAAGTGCTGGCTTGATTTTTGCTGATTCTACTTGTGTTGACACACCTAAAATCACTTGCCAAGGCCAAGAGCACATAAATGAAATGCCAGCATTTTTTTCACTTGGTATAATTGTGTTCTACACATTTGTTGACAGGTTACAAATTATTCTCAAACTTTAAAACATTAAAAATATTTTCTTTTTTCTTATTTTCTTGGCCAGGAAATCAGCAAGACCTCAGTCAGCATTTCTCACATAGGACTTTTCACATGGGTTGGTTAAATGTATATGTAGAATCCAGTGTTCTGAGGATTCACTCATCTGCTTAGGAATTGATGCTGTTGAAAAGGAGTTCAAGTAAGGATGCCATTTAAAGCTTTATAACTTTATTCTTGACCAGGGTATTCTCCTCATGCTTTGATTATTGAGAGTGTCTACAAGAGTAAGCATTCTGTAGGGAGCAAGGAAACACCATATGACCTTTACTTACTGAGATTTCTGAGTGATTTGCTATCACTTGTACCGCATTTTGAAAATCGAATCTGTCAAAAACTACCAATTTTAAGAGATAAGAGGAGTGGTAAAAGAATTCTTAGAGACAAATACATCTTCAACATATTTGGTTCCAAGCATTCCATCCAAGGCATATTCAACAACTAGTGAAACTTGTGTTGTCTGTAACTATGTGTCTTTCTCCATGTGTGCATGTATACATGTGTATATGATGCTTGTACTTGTGTGTATAGTAACATACATTTGTAAATATATAAGGGTATAAAAACATATATATGCAAATATAAATAAATATACAGATATAAATATGTGTGTGTATATATATATATGTGTATATATATATATATATATATATATATATATATCAGTTGTTCAGTGACTTAACCTATACTTCCAGCACATTGTCATTCTCACAAAGTGTACATGATAAATTGCTCCTAGGATCTGTGCTCTATGATGGGCATCCTTTGTACTCACTTCTCACATTCCTTTGTTTTTCATCCCTATGAGCAACTTCGGTGTACTTTCTATAGGATAGCTTTGTTTTCATTATATGTAGTAACTAACTGATAATAAAAGAAAAAGGTTGTTTGTAAAAGAAAAAGAACTTTTTGGGGTCCAGTTGTGGGGCCTGAACTCTGGGCCTGGGCGCTGTCCCTCAGCTCTTCAGCTCAAGGCTAGCACTCTACCAATTGAGCCCCAGTGCCACTTCCGGCTTTTTTTCTTTTTGCTTATGTGGTGCTGAGGAAACGAACCCAGGGCCTCAGACATGCAAGGCAAGCGCTCTACCACTGAGCCACCATCCCAGCCCCAAGAAAAAGAACTTTTAGGTCACAGGTCAGAGTGTCTTATCCATCCCAACAATTTTTATGAGATAAACTTTATAATAGTAATAAAATGAAAAGGAATTCCTAGATTTGCTGTTTTGCCATTTTGAATGGCAAAGAATAATATCATGTAACTGTTATAACTCTTAAAGAATGCAAGGGTAACTGATGGTCGCTATCATGTTCCCACAAAACCAGTGGATCCTGAAGGAATAGTAGATCAGCAGAAATTCTAAGTAGTAGACATGGACCATGAAAGAGAAAGAGAGGAAATGGGAGAGATTGAAAGAGAGAGAAATATCATAATACTGGAAGTGCATAACAGATAAACAAGAGCTGTATGAGAATATTCATACGGCTATCTTTAGACTCTACATGTACATTTGAAGGCATTTGATGTATGATAACCATCAACATGAAATATAAAGTTATTTTGATAAAAATAAAAATAACTCAGGAGAAATTATAAATGCAAAAACAATTTTCACAGAAGCAAACTCTCAGAGATATATCATGACTTTGAAAAGGATAAAGTGGCTGAAGTTAGTATAAATTTAGAAGTACAATTCAAAAAATATAAAAATATATTTATATATTTCCTTATATAACCCAAAGCAGAAAGCAAATGTTGTTTAGATGGTTTTTTTAAAACACAGTCTCTCAGGTGCTGGGAAGGTGGCTCACTGGTAGAGTGCTTGCCTTGCATGCATGAGGCCCAGGGTTTGATTCCTCAGCACCCATAAGCAAAAAAGATGGAAGTGGTGCAATGGTTCAAGTGGAAGCGCTAGCCTTGAGCTGAGTGACAGCACCCAGGCCCCAGAGTTCATGCCCCATCACCAACAAAATCAAAATACAAAACAAAACAAAACACAGTCTGTCACGTTTTGTTGCCTCAACTCTGTAATACCAATGCTTCAGCCTAGGGCTAAGATATTAGGGGTGGACATTTATCAACACTCCTGATTCAGACTCTATTTGATAATTTTTTTAGGTACTTTCTCAACCTTCTTTTTTTAAATTAAATTTTATTTTATTTTGTTTGTGAACATACTGTACAGAGGAGTTACAATTACGTGGGCAGGATAATGCGTATATTTCTTACCAAGCATTGCAGCCTCCTCCTTTGTTTACCCTTCACATCCCTTTCCAGTCTCCCCCCTCCCCCCAATCCCAATCCTTCTCCTCCCCCCCCCCGCACCGACGTTGTAAAGCTAGTTTTGGACATGACAACTTGTACTTCTCATTGTTGCAACAGGTCCACCTGTATCTTTAAACAACTGGTTTTTCCCCATCTCCTGCACAAGTTATACTGACATCAAATATAGTGAAAGCAGGGGTTATACTGTGGGGGAGGGATATACAAAGCAACAAAGAGATAATCTTATAAATGCATTAGAAACACATGCATGAAAGAAAAAAACATTAAAATACACATCTAAGGGTTCATTTTCCTGACATGACATTATCTGACCGTTTCCGCTTGACTCATACATATACTAGATATTACAAATAAGGGAAACCATGGGACCTATGTTTCTTTGGGCCTGGCTTACTTCACTTAATATAATTTTGTCCAAGCCTTTCCATTTCCTAACAAATTAGGCAAACTCACCCTTTCTGATGGAGGCATAGAATTCCATTGTGTATATATACCACATTTTCTTGATCCATTCATCTACTGAGGGACATCTTGGTTGGTTCCATATCTTAGCTATGGTAAATAATGCTCCAATAAACATTGTTGTGCTGGTGGCTTTAGTGTGTTCTTGTTTGTAAGCATTTGGGTAAATGCCCAAAAGTGGAATTGCTGGATCATAGGGGAGATCTATGTGAAGTCTTTTGAGGAACTTCTATACTGCTTTCCAAAGTGGTTGAACAAGTTTACATTCCCACCAACAATGAAATAAGGTTCCTTTCTGTCCACATCCCCTCCAGCATCTGTTGTTGTTAGAGTTCTTGATTTTTGCCGTTCTAACTGGAGTGAGGTGATATCTCAATGTTGTTTTGATTTGCATTTCTTTTATGGCTAGGGATGTTGAACATTTTTTCATGTGTCTATTGGCCATCCTTCTTTCTTCTTCAGAGAAGCTTCTCTTTAAGTCTTTCGCCCACTTATTTATTGGGCAGTTGTTTCTTTGAGGAGTTGTTGTTGGGTGGTTTAATTTTTTGAGTTCCAAGTATATTTTAGATATAATACATATTTTGTTCTTAATTTTCCTCTTTGTAAATTAACATGCACCTATAAAAATTGGTTTGGCCATCCAAGTAACCTTCTCAAAGTACCTCCTAATGATGACTTACAAAAGGTTGTACAAGGGCTGGGAAGGTGGTTCAGTGGTAGAACGTTTGCCTTGCATGCCTGAGGCCCTGGGTTCGATTCCTCAGCACCACATAAGCAAAAAGAAAAAAGCCAGAAGTGGCGCTGGGGCTCAAGTGGCAGAGCACTAGCCTTGAGCTGAAAAGTTGAGGGACAGGGCCCAGGCCCAGAGTTCAGGCCCCATGACTGGATACCCCCCCCAAATAAAAAGTTTTACTATATGTCAACAAGTAAAACAATATTACAAATAAAGAAAACCAATAATTAAATATTAATTAATAAAATTAAAAACATGTGTTTTAACTATTTGAAATATGCTACATATTCGGTTTTACTATTTTCTCATAATCATGTACATTTAACACTGACTAAGTTTGTGAAGTTCAACAAGAGTTTTATAGAATATGAGCAGTCTTTAAAGTTACCCACTAAGATTACTATTTATGGCATATCTCATTATTTGTTTATGGCTTATATCATCATTTTTCCTCATTAACATATAAACTAAGGAAGCCCTAAAGTTTTAACAGAAACTGTGTAGTAAACAAAGTGTGAACTCTTTATTCTGCTTCTTTACACCAAAACTTTGTGAATTCTCATTAATAAAATTTCCCTAAACTCTGAAATGCACATACTTAGTAGTATATGTCTGTTACTATAAATTTTAAATACTTTATAGAAAAGTTTTATACCTGCCAAACAGTCCTAATTTTGGCATATATAAACAAATTCCCAAAATTAAATATATTTAAAACATTAAAACTTTTAACAAACCTTAACACTTGCTGCAGTGTTCATTATGACTGGTGCCTTGTACAGAATAGTTGAATTCCTCCTCCTATACATTTCTTGAATAACAAACATCTGGAATTATTTTGTTTTTGACATGTCAATTTGACTTTATTCTTAAATGTGTGCTTATGTAAGAAATGTCTGGTTCTACAACTGCCCAAGAAATAAGTTGGCTAAAGACTTAAAGAGAAACTTCTCTGAAGAAGAAAGAATCCTTCTTTCTAATAGACACATGAAGAAATGCTCAACCTCCCTAGTCATAAAAGAAATGCAAATCAAAACAACATTAAGGTACCACCTCACCCCAGTTAGAATGGCAAAAATCAATAACTCTAATATCTAATAACAACAGATGCTGGAGGGGATGTGGACAGACGGGAACCTTACTTCATTGTTGCTGGGAGTGTAAACTTGTTCAACCACTTTGGAAAGCAGTATGGAGGTTCCTCAAAATACTTCACATAGATCTCCCCTATGATCCAGCAATCCCACTTTTGGTCATTTACCCAAATGCTTACAAACAAGACCACACTAAAGCTACCAGCACAACTATGTTTATTGCAGCATTATTTACCATAGCTAAGCTATGGAACCAGTGCCCCTCAGTAGATGAATGGATCAAGAAAATGTGGTATATATACACAATGGAATTCTGTGCCTCCATCAGAAAGAATGACATTGCCCCATTTGTTAGGAAATGGAAAAACTTGGAAAAATTTATATTAGGTGAAGTAAACCAGGCCCAAAGAAACATAGGTCCCATGGTTTCCCTTATTTGCAATATATAGTATATGTATAAGTCAAGCAAAAAAGATTCAGATAATGTGATGTTAAGAAAATGAACACTTAGATATGCATTTAAATGTTTTTTTTCTTTCATGCATTTGTTTCTAACGCATTTATAAGATTATTTATTTGTTGCTTTGTATGTCCCTCCCCCACAGTATAACCCCTGCTTTCACTATATTTGATGTCGGTATAATCTGTGGAGGAGATGGGGAAAAAGAAGTCGTTTAAGGATACAGGTGGACCCGTTGCAACAATGAGAAGTACAAGTTGTCATGTCGAAAACGAACTTTACAACTTTGGTGGGGGGGGGGGGAGGAGGAGCCGGGGGAGGAGGCTGGGAAGAGTTGTGAAGAGTAAACAAAGGAAGAGGCTGCAATGCTTGATAAGAAATGTACTCATTATATTGCCCATGTAATTGTAACCCCTCTGTACAGTGTGTTCACAGAAAATAAAAAGAAAAAGAAAAAAAGAAAAAAAGAAATATATGGTTGTAAAATTTCACGACAATTCTTTTGAACTTCCTTTTTTTTCAATTGTGCAGTTTAAAAAATCAATTGCACTTTAGATATAAAAAATATTCTGTGCTCAATTCAGCATCACATACACTAACATTGGAACGATACAGAGAAGATTAGCATGGCACCTGCACAAGGATGACATGCAAATTCGTGGAGTGCTCCAGATTTTTACAACAGAAGCTGGAGGGGATGTGGCCACAAGGGAACCATACAGCATTGTTGGTGGGAATGTAAACGTGTTCAACCACTTTGGAAAGCATTATGGAGGTTCCTCAAAAGATTGCCCATAAAGCTCCCCTTTGACCCAGCAATCCCACTTTTGGGGATTTACCTAAATGACCACAAACAATACCATACTAAAACTACTATCACAACTATGTTTATTGCAGCAATATTTATGATAGCTAAGATATGGAACCAACTTAGATGTCCCTTCTAGATGAATGGATCAAGAATATGTGGTATATATACACAATGGAATTCTATGCCTCCATCAGAAAGAATGACATTGCCCCATTTGTTAGGAAATGGAAAGACTTGTAAAAAAATATATTAAGTGAAGTCAACCAGGCCCAAAGAAAATTGCCAGTGGGTTTACAAAGTTGTGTTTAATACCACTTCTATGATGGCTTAATGCTTTGTAAACAGAAGTCATTAGAGAAATGCAATTCAAAATTACTATGATACTACTTCATAACTATTATAACCCTCATCAAAAAAAAATCAAAAGAACCAGGTGTGGTGGTAAAGACTTGTAATTCGAAGCGTTTAGGAGGTAGGAGTAAAAGGATTTGGGTCTGAGGTCATCTTGGGTCCTGCACACAGTAAAAACCTGCCCTTTTAAAAAACTCAAAAGGTAATAATGTTGGCTGATGAGAGTGTGGAGAAAGGGAAACTTTCTACACTCTTGGTCAAAATACAGGTTACTATTCTCCTTGTAGAAAATAGTATGCAGTTTTCTAAAGAAATCCAAAGTTGAAATATCATCTGATCCACCAATCATGTGATTATTTCTCTCTGAGTAACTTGTATATATATATATCTGTATTTCATTGTTATTCACATTATTCACAAAAGCCAAGATAATAAACTGTGGTGCATGCACAAATATATTTTTATGTTTCATCCTTAAAACGAGACTTCTCCCATTATCCACAACCTATAATGACCTGAATGATGTATTCTAAATGAGGAAAAATGTTGTCTTCTGATTTTTGTAAACACACACAGACACACACACACACACACACACACACACACACACACACACACACACACACACACACACCTCAAACATTAAGAGAGAATTTTTTAAAGTAGAATTGCTGGGGGATTTAGGTCATAATGTAGAAAATAGTAGAGATACAGGATGAACCGCTATAGATTTGTAATTTACAACATGAGGATACAGGGGACAACACTGGCCTTACATAGGAATGAAGCTAAATAAGTAGGAGTTGTTATTCCTTATAGGGGTTGTTCTTTTGGGTGTTCTTCCTCCAGTAATGGATAAGAGAAACATAATTCTTTAAATATACCTGCCTGTTTGCAGAAATAATAACAAACAATACAGCAATAATTTTGTATGCTCAACATAGGACAAAATGTCAAATTAAAATACATGAGATTATCCTTGGTGTAAACTAATTATTACAAATAAGGGAAACTCTGGGACCTATATTTTTTTAAGTCTGGCTTACTTAATATAATTTTTTTCCAAGAACTTCCATTTCCTTACAAATGAGGTGGTATCATTCTTTCTGATGAAAGCATAGTATTCCGTGTGTGTGTGTGTGTGTGTGTGTGTGTGTGTGTGTGTGTGTGTGTGTGTGTGTGTGATTTTCTTGATCCATTCATCTACTGAGGGGCCTCTAGATTGATTCCATATCTTATCTATGGTAAATAATACTGTGATAAACATAATTGTGCTGGTAGCTTTACTGTGGCATTGCTTGTGGCCACCTGGTTAAATGCCCAGAAGCGAGATTACTGGGTAATAGAGGAGCATTATTGTGTACATCAAGGATAATCTTAGTAGATGAGCAGAATAGCCCTCTAGCTATGTACATATGACCGTATAAGATGATTCCAAGTGAAATGAACTCCAAGACATGTTTTTTGTTGTTGTTGTTTTTTGTTGTTGTTGTTCTTAATGTACTGCATGATTTCTTTTTATCCTTTTGTGTTTTCCCCACCTATAGTTTATCCCCTGTAGTCGCTGTATTTGGTTTTGATTAACATTTGATTAATGTTTAATATTTAGTCACTGTATTTGATTTTGAATAACCCTGGTTATTGTAAATATGTTGATATGAACTAGGTTAGGGAAAGGGAAAAATGGTGAGACAAAGGACAAGGGGGAGAAGACAATATGTTGGAAATAATCTTGGAGGGGCTGTTGGGAGGGAAGAAGGAGAAAAATGGGGGAAGGGATAACAAATTAGAAAAGAAATAAATTCATTACCTTATTTAGGTAACTATAATCCCTCTGTACATTACCTTGACAGTAAAATTTAAATAAACAAAATAAAATAAAGAATGGATGAGAAGGGGAAACAAAGGAGGAGGCAACAATGCTTGATAAGAAATTTATTCATTATCTTACCCATGTAATTGTAATCCCTCTGTACGGTATTTTCACAATAAAAATAAACTAAAATAAAATACATGAGGACAGCAATACAGGATATGGGACTGGGGAAAATACTATACTAAGAGTAGAACAGATGTGGAGAGCAGAAATTTTACTTTAACATAGGAAGTAATTAACTAGCATACAGATTTTCAGCCTCATGTCAGTAACTAATCAGCAAACCAATAGAGATAAAATAGAAAACTAAACAATAAAGATGAAGACACAACTTGGACCAAAAATAACAAATGACACAATTAGGAAACAAATAACAAGCTGGTAAGTTTAAAAATATTAACTATAATTCTATTAACAGTTGTTTACATCACAATTTGTTAGAACTGTAATTCAAATCACAGTTTAGTACTATATCATTTTAATAAGTTACTTATTATTGATTTCTTAATGTTGAATCCTTAATATATAATTTTACTTATAGCAGCTATAGAAAAGAAGAAAGTGAATCTAATTTTAATAATATAGTTCATGAATTGTAAAATTGAGAAGCATTGGAATTTAAACAAATAATATATCATTACTTTTTAATTCTGTGAATTAATGTAATAATTCTAAGTGTATTCTACAATTAGCACTCATCTTAACATCAAATAATAAATTATTGCAAATGACTTTTGGTATTAAGTGGAAGGGTTCAGCACTGTGGTAAAATTCACACCACACAGAACAAGAGAGTATGACTCCTCTCATCTAGCATAAACTGTGGAAATTTGATTTCTACATGCACGTTAAATTCCTGTCTAGGTAACGTCTATAAAATTATATACAATTATATACACGAGGAGTATTTCAGATGATACATAAAAGTCATATACATTAATTATTTTTCTGCACCAAATAAGTATCTATAGAGAGACTGCATTTCTGAGTAGATGATGGTTTATGTGTGCCAGATTATTCATATTAAGGCTTATTTTATATTTTTGACATTGTTTCTACAGTTGGATTTAATTTTTCATAAGGGGTTAAGTGTATTATATTGGATATATGAAAGTAAATGGAATCTTTATTCTATTAATCCTTTGCCACTTGTCTAATCCCAATATAAATTATCCATGTGTTTGAAGTAATGAAAATAACAATAGATTTTTTGTTAAAAAACAATAGATATAAGCACAATAAATCATTCTGTAGTAGACAAGTATTTTCACCTTTATTTTGATAGTTGGTCCTCTTTTACACTACAGAATATTCTTGGGAAAAAGTGCTCCAGGCTGACCACAACTGCAGAATATTATGGTTTGATCTATAATAAGATAAGGAAGGAAGGGGAACCTTTCTTCCTAAAGTCTGCTCCCAGGAATGTGATCAGTTGTATGGTGGTGACTTGGAGATGAACATTTCCAATGAACAGTCATCTTAACAAGCCATCTTGATATAACATTTCTCTAATTGGTTATAGAGGATTTTTTATGGCTTTGCAAGGATGCCAGATTGCCTCATTTTGAGACAATTTAAACAGGAATTTAGTCACCTGTTCTTTGTATCTTTAGGAGAAAAACCCATTGACTCTAAGCCAGGGGATCACAAAGGCTCAGAAAAGCTACTACCTTCAATAGTGATCCTAGACTTCTAAAAACAAAACAAAACAAAACAAAACAAACAAAAAACACTCCAGTAAGCACAGCCAGTCAGGGCTGCTATCACAGACTACATGCAGTCAGGCCAGAAACAGAAGTTGAGAGTCATTTAGTTGATAATATATTTTTATGAGACAGACTCAAATGAGACTCCAGAGATAGGGTCAGAAAGACTGATGAGAGGGACTAAAATTGATCACACGAAGATTGGAAAGTAGAATTGCTTGTAGAACAAATAAATCATAGAAAGCCTGTGCATGTAAGAACAAGACAGCAGACCAAATTCCAGAAATGCACATTATCTTAGAGGTCAACTTAATGAATTATCAATGGAAATCTTTGAAATCTTAACTATTTGACCACATGTGGGAGGACAATTGCTGAAGAGAAAGAAAATATCATCAGTCTGTTAGGAGGTCCAGTATCACATTAGGAATTAATAAAGCACAGATTTGTAATAAAAAGAGAAAACAATTATTCCAACTGAGGGGTTCATTTGTTTTGATGTAACAGTTCTTGATTTAGGTGCTAGCAATTAACATACAATTGATCCAGTCCCACAGCTGAGTTGATATTGACTGCAGTATTCCTACATAAAGGGAAAGAGAAACTTTACAAATATCTGATGAAATGAGTTGAGGATGAAGTGTTCTAATAGTGATATCTGAGGTTTAGACACAGGTGAAGAGGTGGATTTTCTTTTCTAAAATTCCCCCATTTTTATCCTGGTGCCAGTGGCTCACAACTGTAATCCTAGCTACTCAGGAAGCTGAGGACTGTGGTTCAAAGCCCCCTGGGCAGGAAAGTCCATGAGACTCATATCTCCATTTAACCACAGGAAAACCAGAAGTTGCACTGTGGCTCAAGAGGTAGAGAACTCACCTTGAGTTGAAGAGCTCAAGGACAGTGCCCAAGCCCAGACTTCAAGCCCTTCAGACTAACAACAAAAAAATCTCCCTTTTCTTGGACTGCCTACCTCTTTTCCTAACATTCAACAAAGAAGCCTTTTTATCACCCACAACATTTAAGTCCTATCCTAGCTACTGCAAATAGAATGATTTGGTTTCTCATGTCAAAAGTTCATATTTGAAGAAACAAATAACAGCAGTGGTAACGTTTTGCAAGTCCTTGAACTCTGGGCCTGTGTTATGCAGGTAGCTTTCATGTGAGATTGTTTGTTATTTATTGAATTACTGCCGATGAGGGGAATTACTGGGTCTTAAGGGAGATCTATATTTAGTCTTTTCAGGAAACTCTGTATTGCATTCCACAGTGGATGAACAAGTGTAATTTCCCACCAACAGTGTAATAGAGTTCCCAATTGGCTACATCCATGTCAATATTTGCTATTGTTAGCTTTCTTGATAATGGCCATTCTAACTGGGACGAGATAGAATCAGTCTTGTTTATTTGTAGATTTGTAGGCACCTTCTAGCTACCATAAATGAATGAATCCATGAAACTTATATTGCTCTGAGTCTGTATTCCGTTCTTTTTGCTCTTAGTATAATTTTACCAAGCCTTTCATTTTCCTTAAGACTGGTGAAAAGTCATCCTTTCTGATGGGGGAATAGAATTCCTCTCTCTCTCTCTCTCTCTCTCTCTCTCTCTCTCTCTCTCTCTCTCTCTCTCTCTCTCTCTCTCTCTCTCTCTCTCTCTCTCTCTCTCTCTCTCTCTTTCTCTCTCTCTCTCTCTCTCTCTCTGTGTGTAAGACCACTATAGGCCCATGAGTTCATTTCTAAGCCTTCTGTTTCATCTGTAATTTTGTAATTCCGTATTAAATTTGGATTGCTTTCTTTATTGTATTGAAGTATATAGTTGGGATTTTGATGAGTATTGCATTGTCAATTGTTTGGGGGCAGTATTGCAGTTTCTTCATGTAAATTCTTCCAACCAGGAGCATTAAAAGATTTTCCATTTCCTTGAGTCTCCTTCAATTTCCCTTTTTAGATTTTTAAAGTTTTCACAGTAGAGGTCCTTCACATTTTTAATTAAATTAATTAATTCCTGTTGTTGTTTTGTTTAGTTTAGATTTGATTTGATTTTGAAACTAATACATATGAGGTTGTTTTTTGGATTTCAGCCTGGATCTTCCCATTGTTGGTAACACAGAAAAACTACTGACTCTTGTGGTTTTATACCCTGTTGCTTTGCTGAAGGCTAGTGTCACCTTTAGTAACTTGGAGGAGGAAGCTATAGAGTCCTTTAAATACAGGAACATTTCATCTGCAAAAAAGGGATAGTTTTACTTCTGCCCTATTTGGATCCCCTTTATGTTTTTCTCTTGCCTATTGCTCTTGCTAGAAAGTCCACTACCATATTGAAGAGTAGTGCAGAGAGTGGACATCCTTGTCTCATTCCTGATGTTAATGTCTCCGTGCTTCCACGGTTAGGTAAATGCTAATTATCTCTGTCATATGTGTGTGTGTGTGTGTGTGTGTGTGTGTGTGTGTGTGTGTGTGTGATATGTGTTTCATATATATATATGTGTGTGTGAGTCATATATGTGTGTGTGTGTGTGTGTGTGTGTGTGTGTGTGTGTGTGTATTATATTGAGGAATGTTCCATGCATTCCTAGCTTCTCAGACCTTTTAATCATAAAGGGGTATTGGAGCTTGTTAAAAGCTATTACTACATCCCTATAGACGATCATGTGTTTCTTGTCCCTGCTTCTGCTGATGGTTTGTATTATGATTATTGACAAGAATATTCAATCCAATTGTATCCTAGGGTGAATCCTATTTGATCATACAATATTATTTTTTGTTAGTTGCTGAGAATTTTATTAAGAAGTTCTGCATAATTGCTTATCAAAGAGTTGGGTTCATAGTTCTCTTTCTTTGGTGAGTCCCTATGTGATTTGAGGAAGAGTCTAATTCTAGCTTCATAGAATGTGTTTGATAATTCCATTTCCCTTTCTATCCATTGAAGAGTTACATCTGTGTATTGTAAGTTCTTTGCAGGCCTTAATTTCATGGTAAGTTCATTGAGGCCTAGATTTTTCTGGAATGGGAAGTGGTTTACTGACATTTCATTTTCATTTCTTCTTATGTGTTACTTCTTGCTTCAGATCCAGTATAGGAAAGCATCAATTTCTCCAAGATTCTCCAGGTGATTGACGTAAGATTTTCAAAGTACTCTCTTATAACTTCTCAATTTTGCTTATATCTGTTGTGTTGTCTCATTTTTGTCTCTGATTTTCTGTATTTGGATGAGTTCTCTTTTTGTTTTGTTTTTTTTTTATTATGAAGGTGATATACAGAGAGATGGGTTACAGTTACATAAGTAATGAGTACATTTTTAACAGTGTTACCCCTTCCTTATTTTTTCGTGCTTCCCCCAACCCTGACATCCCACTCCCACAAAATTGTAAAGCTTATTTCTAACATAGCGTCTAGTGAATATCACTGTTGCTTTGGTTAATCTTTGTCGACCATTTCTGTGATTTCCCTTCCCTTCCCCAAATCAGATTAACTTATGTATAAGACAAAGGGTACAGAAATCAAAAACAGTAACTACAGGGAATAAACCAAAGGGTAAAAACTAAATAGAAATAACTAAAAACAATTCACTATACAATCATCTTGTATCCATTTCTTGGAGCTCATTTCGATAAGCATCATTTTATGGTGATATGCATATTGCTATTGAGCTATTGGGAATATCCTAGACATATACTAGTTTTTCCAAATGAGTCAAAATATGTAGCCTATGATGCTTTGGGTCTGGCTTGTTTGAATTATTATGTTTCCAAATGATTTAATTTCCTTACAAATGGGGCAATTTCATTCATTCTGATGAAAGCATAGAATTTTCTTGTGAATATATATGACCTTTTCTTGATCCATCATTGCTGGGTCATCGGGGAGCTCTAGTGAGGAACCTTTATACTTTTTTTTACAGAGTATTTGAACAAGTTTACATTTCCACCAATAGTGAGTGTAGTAATGTTCCTTTTTGGCCATATCCCCACCAGCCCAGCATCTGATATTATTAGTTTTCTTCGTAATGGTCAATCAAACTGGGGTGAGGTGGAATCTCAATTTTGCTTTGATTTGCATTTCTTTTATGGCCAGAAATGTTGCATATTTTTCATGTATCTATTGGCCATTCATATTTCTTCTTCAGAGAGGTCTCTCCTTAAATCTTAAGCCCACTTATATTATGAGGGTTGTTGTTTCTATGAGGATTTGTTTTTTTGGGGGGGTTAACTTTTGGAGCTCTAAGAATATTTGAGATTGAGGTCATTGTATGTTGCAGAGCAACTAAAGACCTTCTCCCAATCTGTGTGTTTTTACTTATCTTTCTATCTATATAAGGTCTCTTTTAAGTCAGATTTGGTAAGGGTCTGTCAAGTCTGTTAATTTATTGAAAGGACCAGCTCTGTTTTGTTGATCTTTCTATGTTTTATTTTGTCTTTATTTAGTTATTTCTGACTTAATTTTTTCATTTGTTTCCGCCCACTTAGGTTTGGACTTGTTCCTCTCTTCAAAGAGCTTTAGGTACATAACAAAAATACTGATTTGAGATTTCCCCAATTGCTTGATGTAGGCATTCAAAGCTATAAATTTTTCTGTAAGTACTGCATTTAATATGTCCCAGAGGAGCTGGTATTTTGTGTGTTCATTTTTGTTAAATTCCAGAAACTTTCAGATTTCTATGCTAATCTCTTCAGTGTCCTACTGGTCATTCAGCAATATGTTGTTCAGTCTTCATGGGTTTGACAATTATTTTTGCTTTAGCTGTTTAATTGTAAGTTTATTCTGCTGTGGTCTGACAAGGTATGGGAATTCAATTAATTTTTCTTTCAATTTGGACAGAATTTCTGTGTGACATAGGATAGGTTGTATTTTGGAGAATCTTCCATGACCTGCTGCAAAGAATGTATATACTGACACTGAGTGTATATTCTGTAGATGTCTCTTAGGGCTAGGTGGTCAATGCAATTATTTAGGTCTTCAGTTTCTTGGTTGAGTTTCTCTTGAATAACCAATCCATGCATGACAATGATGGGTTGAAATGTGTTTAAAGGTTATGTAGTATTTGGTTGATGATGTGGGGTGCTCCAGGATTCAGGGCAATGATATTAAACTTGATATATCCTCCTAATGGAGAGCTGCCTTTATCAATATGTAATGTCTCTTCCTACTAATTTTAATTTGAATTCTATATTATTTTATGTTAGTAATTCTACTGTGGCCTGTTTATGCTGTCCATTTGCTTGAAAATTTTCCTTCCAGCCTTTCAGTTTGAGTATGTGTTTGTTTTTGTCAATGAAATGTATCTCTAGTGGAAACTGGATGGATGTGTCTTGTTTTTTGAAACTACTATCTAATCTGTGTTTTCTTTTTTGGGGGGGGGTCCAGTTGTGGGGCCTGAACTCTGGGCCTGGGCGCTGTCCCTCAGCTCTTCAGTTCAAGGCTAGTGCTCTACCACTTGAGCCACAGCACCACTTCTGACTTTTTTTTCTTCTGCTTATGTGGTGTTGGGGAATCGAACCCAGGGCCTCAGGCATGCAAGGCAAGCACTCTACCACTGAGCCACCTTCCCAGCCCCTAATCTGTGTTTTCTAATTGGAAATTTATGTCCATTGATATTGAGAGTTGAGGCTGGGAAATATATAATAATTCCTGCTATTTCATACACCTGCTGTTAGGAGCTGTGCCTCATCTATTCTTATTATATTTACTTTTTTCTCTGGTAGGGAGCATTTTATATAACCTGTTGCTGTTCTTCTTGACCTTCTCTATGTAGGATATATTTGATTAATTTCAATCTTGCCGATTTGGTGGAGATAAATTGTTTCAAGTTCTCTTTGTCATGAAATATTTTTTATATATCCTTTAAATGTAAAGGAGAGATTTGCTTGGGACAATATTCACGGTTGGTAGTTGTTTGCCTTTAACGTTTGCCATATATCATGCCAGGCTCTCCTTTTTACCATATCGGCTAAGAAATCATTATTTATTCTGAATGTATATCCTTTATAAATAATCAGTCTTTTCTCCTGGCAGCTTTAAGAATCCTTTCCTTGATCTCTTATGATCCTCTAATGGATTATGATGTGGTGGTGGGTTGTTCTGTTCTGGTATTCTCTGGTTTTCTAAAGGCTTCTCTTCTCTGAATGAGCCTATCTCTTTGGATGTTTGGCATGTTCTCTGCTTGAATTCTGTAATATGTTTCCCATCCATTTTGTTTCCTGCTCTTCTCCTTCTTGATACCTATCTCCCCCAAGTTTGATCTTCTAACTGAATCTGGAACTTCCAGCAAGACCGTTTCTTATTTCTTGGATTTGTTCTAAATGATTATCTCCTCTTTTCTATTAGACCTAGTCTGTCTTTGACGCCCAACATTATCTTCTATGTCATCTTTTCGCTGTAGAGACTTTCTATTTTGTTTTGGATTTCTCTGTCTCCTAATTGGTCATTTTTAGGGCTTCTATCTTTATTAAAGCTTTGTTTTAGGTCTTGTGTGGACTTTGTTTACATCTTTTCTTTGGGTAGGGGCACTGGAGGGGTTGGTTTTTTAGCTGTATCTTCTCTCATACCTTTTAACTAGGTATCTATTTTTTTTCCTTGGACTCCTTTGCCTTCTCAGAATTTATTTATCTTTCTGTTTGTAGTCTACATGAATTATTTTGCTAATCTTTGGTTGGTCTCATCTTGTTCACAAATTTCCGTGTGGAGGTTTTGTATCTTTTCGTTAATCACATTTTTCAGCATTACTTTTAATGTATTTTGAATACTATCTTCTAGGTCCTTAACTGTCTGTTCTAATGTCTGGTCATTTCCTGTGTGAAGTATACTACCTTGGCATCAGTTTTCTTGTATTTTTCTGATTTGTTTTGTCCATTTGGAGGATTTATTGGCTTTCATTTGGGGGATCTATGATCTTAACAGGTGACTCTCTATGTTCTTGGTTGATTTGCCAGGTGTTGGTTTGGTCTTCTGTTGTGATTTGTTTTTCTAGACTTAGGTTTTTGTCTAGACCGTTAAGTATAGGATTAGAGATCATTTGTGGTGAAATGTTGTCATGTTAATACTTGTGGTTCCAAAGACAGTTCGAACTGTCCAGTGGTAAGGTGAATTGTGTCTGTGTTTGGATGTGGCTGTCGCTGTTCCTGCTTTTTTCCCATGTGGCCCTTTTATTTCCACAGTGCAGCTGTGCTTTTTTTTCACAGCAGTCACCTGCCTGGCTAGGTAAGTTATCATAGATTTCTGTTTCCTTGTGAAAACAGTATAAAAATCTTCTTTTGAATTATATATCTATATATAATTATACCTGACTTGGTTTGACCTGCTAGAAGTGGAGTACCTGCTAGGACTCTAAATCTCTGTTTCATTAGCTAGAGCTAGGGTAATTTTCTGTTGTTATTCTGCCATTGTTTTTCCACTTCCTCAGGTTTATTTTTGATATTGTGGCTTTTTTCACATAATTTAGGATTTGTGATGGTTGTATCCGGTTATTTTTGTGTTTCTGTTTGTGTTACTTTGAAATAGTGATTTCAGGTGTCTATGAAGAGACAGTAATAATATGAAATGTATGTTATTACATTGAAAGAAAGAGAGCAGACATTTTAACCTTTTGCTACAAGTAAATTAATATTAAGCAAAACTAAGGAAAATAATTACTTATTTACTCTTTAGAGGATGAGTATAGTACTCTTGGATATCTTGGAGGAAAAGATTTTAGACTCATTACAACTGATTCCTTACATTGAAATTATAGGCTAACCATTCTTTTTCAGAAGACAAAAGCTTCAGTTATTTCATATTAGTATTATAAAATCATAATACCTGCATATTGGTTTGTTTTCATCTGCAATTTTCAATTCCATTCTTAATCCATTAGGTATCTAGGGCTTTGAATGACCAATTCCTTAAAATACATATATTTCTTATATTGTGATGTATATCTAAGTAATATAAATATGAATTCATCTCTCCATCGCATCTTGAGCTACATTCATATGTAATTTACGCAGTCTCAAGCATGAAACATATTTTACTCTTTTCTATGTTTTAATCAATATATCCCTTCTCTTTAGAAATATGTTCTCATATTTTTCTAGAAATATGTCTCTCATCTTTCTCATGTTTCTCATCATATTGCTCCAGTGAACATCATGTGTTTTCAGTACTTTAATTGAAATAAATATAAAGTTTTGAACATGAAGACACCCTCCCATTATCACTTTAAAGTAAAACTTTGGGGACTATTTTATATATAAAAATTAAAAAGTACAATGCAAATGTTTGTACATGAATGATCCAATGATTAAGTCAATTAGAACCAAGAGGTACCAGAACATCGTCTCAATTTATTTAAAGGGACCAAAATATTAGTGCTCATGAATATCACTCATTGTTAGAAAATGGCTAGTCATAACAAAGTTTATATTATATTTGAAATTTAAAAAATGAAAATTACACCCAGATTTGCTGTC
Organism: Dipodomys merriami; assembly: GCF_024711535.1. Classification (NCBI taxonomy): domain Eukaryota; kingdom Metazoa; phylum Chordata; class Mammalia; order Rodentia; family Heteromyidae; genus Dipodomys; species Dipodomys merriami. The sequence goes on along the minus strand of NW_027202283.1, from coordinate 3,351,554 downwards.
AGTATCCTGTTTCCAGGGATACATTTTTTTCAGCAAACAGGGAAGCAAAAAATAAGGAAAGATATAAAATCAGACTGTCTTTCCTTAAGATGATAAGTACACGCAAATCGTGTGATTTATTCAAAGATATGATAAACAGTCATAAGAGGATATGTGATCAGAAGTGATATGTAAGCAAAATAACTGGAAAATTGTATATGTAAATTTTGCTTCCAATATAAGATTACAAGCTTTCAATTCATGAGCCTATTGAACAAGATTTTGTATCTGTAATACAGATCCTGTATTCTACATTTTAGACATAGTCCAATTTCTCTTACCTCAGGTCCTGATCAATATTCTTCTACTTGCATGATGTCAATTGCTACTAAAGTAACAAGTTATGTCTTTTTTTCATTTCTAGATCCAATAAATTTTAGTATTTTGGATTAGTAGTATAAATTCATGGAGTTTGCTTTGATGTCAAGTTTGAGGATCCTGTATTCAGGGTATTGTGAATTGGCCTGAAGCAGCCAGGAACATATTATGAATATACAGACAGAGTATACTAAGATCTAGGTACTTGATCTCAGAGAAAGATAAAGGTCCAGGCATGATTTTGAAGCCAAGATAAAGCAATGGAGCAAACATCAATCAACTATTATTACAAATGAATGGAACTGATCTCTGATGTGTCTGGTGGCAGCTCTGTGTGTGTGTGTGTTTGTGTGTGTGTGTGTGTGTGTGTGTGTGTGTGTGTGTGTATAGAGAGAATTTTAGTGTATCTTCCATATTTACAGTCCATAGAGCATTACTTGCTATGGAGAAGGTGCTCATATCAGGCTCTGATACCACTGTCATCACTTTTAACTGCTAAAAGCACTTGCTTAATCTCTAATTAAAAAGAAAAAAATAAACTAACATCTTACAGGATTGTTTTGGTAATTAATTGGTATATTGAAGGCCAAAGGGAGGTATTGGAGATTATTATAATCTTTTTCCTCTCTTCTGATTATTACAGAGCAATAGTTGTGATTTTCAGGACTCTCTTTCAATGTACTCACAGCTGAATTACTAATATGCTTAATAATATGAAAGATATGATACAGAAATAGATCAGCCAGCAAGCACAAAGAACTAGTGAAAAGATCAAACTTTTGAGCAGGGTTGCCACATCATTTAGGAATGCAATTCCTTCATATGAACTTCAAATTTTGTGGCTTTCTTTGTGTGATTAAAAGGTAAGAAAGTAGAAGCAAGAATTCCTTTTCAGCCAAGTAGAAAATGCTCATGATTCCATTCTCATGTTGCAAATTTCCGTTCCATAAACACTCTTCATTAGAGTGCTTTCATTTAATATACTTCAGCACATCATCATTCCCTGTTGGAAACAGGCAAAAAGATAATTTTGTTTGAATATTATCTTATGTAAAATAGTGTGTATAGGCATGATTTGTATAATTACAGATGTTTGTAATAAATGTAAGTAGGAATCATGTCACAACTAAAAATATACATAAAATCACATAACAAGACTAGAAGTCACAGCATTTTGTGCATAAATACATACATTAGATTAGTGCAAAATTTCTATTTTGAGAAAAACTTCATATGAAAGTATAATGCACTTTACTAAGGGTTGAAACATTTTATTGAAAAATATATTTCTTAGAGATATTTTTGCTTCATAATTTTAAGAAGAAAAATGATCCCAAAGTAATTATTTTTTTACTGTTTTCCTGTTTCCATGTGTTTAACCTTCAAATTAGAAATCCAGATATATGATTTAATTTAACCAAAAATATTTATTGAGTATAAAGTCCTTCTACTCTCTTCATTTTTCACACTAAGATCACCAAATATGATGAGTCTGAAATAATTAGTGTATTTTTTACCTATGTTAATATTATTTACAATGTGAGTGAAATGTTTAAAAAGTAGTATTTATTTTAGCTTAATTGCTCTGAAGAGACAATAAATGATATAATCAAAGGCTTAAAATGATTAGATTTAAAATTTAGAATTCAGGAAATGGTTTTGACCACTCTGGTTACTGGAGCCTTCACTACAACCTCATGAAACAATTTATATTGATGAAGCAAAAATCTGAGTTTAGCCATTTATGAATAAAAAGTCATATAGTTCTGAATATGTAGAGTTACATATCAAACATAGAATATTTAGCTTTTAAATACTTGAATATGCTAGCACATTTAATTGCAGGGTAAGTACTTGTTCTGAAAGGAGATAAAATTGCATTTATTTTGAAATGTAAACCTAAGTATTCATTTGAATAAAAGACAATGTTTAAAATATCACTCATTCAAGAAAGAAGATGTACAGTTAGTTGTTTTTCATGCCAATTATGTTCTCTAAATTTACTATAAATACTAGATTAGTAAACCTAATTCATTACTTTCTGGGAAATAGAAATTCAATTTCCTAAAACTCATGACTATAACTTTTTCTCAAACAATTGCTAAGTAATTGTTTTATATTTTTTGTCATGGGATATTATTTGATATATTTTTATTCATTAAGTTAAATAATTGGCCAATAACAATATAAATTATGCATGAACAAAGTTTATCTAATACAAATATTTCTTTCACAAGACATATCATGGCTCTCTTAAGGAACACGAGAAAGCAGTGTGCTCTTTATTAATTTTTAGTTATTTTCTTAATAGTTATTAATTGTCAGAAGTGGCAATTCTATAATATATTTAAAGCATTTGATTATACTCCTTCTATTTCCTTTTCATTGCTCCTTTCTCCAAAGATCTTCTGCTTTTCACATAAAATTACATCTTCATATACGTGCATATAAACTAATTTGGAATATTTAAGCTAAACTGCAACTTAATTCAAGATCTACAGTGGATTAATAGGATGAATAAAAACTTCAATATTTTTTGTTAACTTCTGACTTGAGTTATCACTATTATTATGGTTAGGGTTAGGATCCCAGACAGAATTAGAATTAGAATTAGAGAAATAGAAAATTTAGGTTCAACACAGGATGACCCATTGCAACAATGATATGCACAAGACACTATGTTGAAAATGAACTTTACACCCTGGGGAGGTTGGAGTAAGGGAAGTGGGGAGGGATGGGATAGTGGGAGAACAAGACAGAAGGGGGTAACAATGCTCAACAAGAAATGTACTCCTTATGTTACACGTGTACTTAATCCCTCTTTAAAGCATCTTTACAACAAAATAAATTTTTTAAAAGAATAATGAAAAATAAAACCTGCCAGTACATAGGAAAACACTTAAAAATTTTAGGTTCAAAATGCAAGTAAAATTTAGACCTACATGCTGAGCAAGAGTTACAATAAATGTGAAAAGGCTTCTTCTTAACATGATGATTCAGATATATGTAGGCTTAGAATTAGGCAAGGTGTTCCAGTTAGAGTTGGGTTAGGATGAGAAAAAAGATATAAGATATTGTGTAAAGCTGCCACATATTTTAAGAAGAATGAAGGGCATCAAAGTTAGAATGAATTTAAACCAGTGTTACTTTAAACATTCAGATATAATTTGGTTTAAAGTGTGAGATACTTTGTTTGTTCTAGCTAGGGATAGGGAAGGATAAGCTTTACTGTCAATTTTACTTTTACACTAAGAAGTAGAAGCAAAAAATGTGTGATTAAATAGAATCTGGACAATTTTCCTTACATAAACCATTTGGTGTTAAATCAGACGGTGATTAAGATTAGGTTTCTGGTTAACCGGGGTTGAGGATAGAGTAAAGAAATGGGGTAAATTAGTGGCTTGCACCTATTATCCTAGCTACTCAGGAAACTGATTTCTGAGGATCACAGTTCAAAGCTAGCCCGGGCAGGAAAGTACGTGGACTTATCTCCAATTAACCACCAGAAAACCCAAAAGTGGTGCTGTGGCTCAAGTGGTAAAGCACACACCTTGAGCTAAAGAACTCAGGGATTTTTTTTTGAGCTAAAGACTTAAAGAGAGACTTCTCTGAAGAGGAAATAAGAATGGCCAATAGACACATGAAGAAATGCTTAATTTCTATAAAAAAAAAACAAAAAGAAATATTTCAAGATTATATTTAGGCTATTTCATAACCAACATAGACTTTATATGAAAATATCCAGGAAAAGAAAATAATTGCTCATAATGGTGAATAGGATGAGGGCATTGAGATTTTATTGACCCTGTTCCTCTTTTCTACAGCCTTGGGATTGAAAAACAAAAAAAAACAAAACAAAACAAAACTGAGCTATGACAAAAGATAATTAATTACTCATATTTAGAATTTAATAATGAAGGAAATGGGTGGTGCCAGATTAACATGCTCAGTGTATGACTAGAACATATCTTTTATCCAACCAGCTTCAGAAAGATCAATAAAGAGATCAGAGAGAGAATGTAAAAAAAAAAAAAAAAAAAAAAAAAACTCAGGGATTGTGCCCCGGCCCAGAGTTCAAGCCCTACGACCGACAAAAAGAAAAAAGAAATGTGTTAAATGATGAGTAAAGCTGAACTTATTTTAGGTTCTAGGAATTCAGGAAATACTGGGATAATGGAAGTACAATTTATTTCATAATATCAGGAATTGAGATCAATGGGTATAATGATTCCTGTTATGGAACAAGATATATTCCGAATTAAGAGTGAGAAAATCTGTAGGGTTTACAGAAAACCTGAAATTTATTTCAAGAATTATAAGTGGAATTTCAGTTAGGATTGCAGAAAACGAGCATTTTTCATAAATTTTAGAATTGGGATACTATTAGTATCAAGGTTATGGTTAGGATTCGAGCCATGGTTAGCGTTAGAGTGGAGAAGAAAATGAGGCTCAAACTGAAGGTAAATTTTAGAATAAGCCTGGTAATTAGAATGAATGTGAACTAGAGTATTGCTATTAATATTAGAATCTACTTACAATTAGGCTTATGGTTATTGTCAATGTTCCAGTTAAGATTAAGTTAGGGTTAGAAAATGACTAAGATATTCGAAAAAATGAAATCTATTTTTGGAAGGCTTATTTGAATCAAGTTAGGATGAGTGAAAACTAGTGTACTTGTGTTAGTGTTAGTATTGTCATACAATTAGGATTAAGATTAAGGTCAGTATTTTGGTCTGATTATGATGACTGTTATGAATAAGAAAGTTTTTAGTATAAAATTCAGTTCTCACTAACAAGTAGAAGCAAAAATATGAGACTGAATAGTAACTAGAGCATTATCATTATATTTATTTCTCAGTGATCATTCTTGTAATGATTAATGAGAGTTTTCCAGCCATGTTTAGGTTGAGAGTTAGCATTAAGTAATGGACTAGAGGGTAAGTAAATCTGAAACTGTTTTAGGGTACAGGGTTTGTGGAAAAGGTAGGATGAATGGAAACTACAAAATTTTTCCTGATAAGACCTGTTGCAACAATGAGAAGTACAAAATGTCATGTCAAAACCAGCTTTACAATGTCGGTGTGGGGGGGTGGGGGGTATAATTGGGTGGGGGGAGGGGGGAGGCTGGGAAGGGAGGTGAAGGGTAAACAAAGGAGGAGGCTGCAATGCTTGGTAAGAAATGTATGCATTATCCTGCCCATGTAATTGTAGCCCCTCTGTATAGTATGTTCTCAAATAAGATAAAATAAAATTTAAAAAAAAAGCCTGGGACTTAACTGTCCAACGTGAAATAGTTATTGTGGAACAATCTAAGTTAAGATTATCAAGATTTAAACTAGGTACAGTGGCTCAAATCTGACAGGAAAATTTTCAAATGGTTTTGCAATGAAATAAAAAAGTTTAAGAATAGGTTTAACCCTAAACTTCACATTTGGATTTTGACTCAATAATCTCTGAATTACCATCATCTATGAAGAAGACACAAAACGCTGATTTTTACCAAAATGTTTATAATTTTGATATCATACTTTATAGTAATGTGAAAAATAAGATCTTATGTTTTCTTTAAAGATATTTATATAGTTTTTGTTTCTGAAGCAAAACTTTATGAACAGGGCAATAAATATTAAATATTCTAACATAAAAAAATTTTTTCCTGATAAGAGAATTTGAGGACAAGTAATATAATCGTTCATGATAGAGAACAAGATAACTTCAGAGGTAGAGTCAGAAAATTTGTGGGAATTAGGGCATACTGAAACTAATTTCCAGAGTGCAAACTGGAGTATTCATTAGTATGAATACTTTTTCTTAAACAGTAGAATTCAACTATCATTAGGGTGAAAGTAAAGGTTTCAGTTCCAGCTGGCTTAGTGTAAGCATTAGGGAAATGGAAAGTTAGGGTACAACTGTAAGTAAATCTTCGAATAAGTCGAGTTATAATTAGGATGAATGTGAAATAGGAAACAGCTAATAATATTAAGATTAGGGTATGATTAGTGTGAGGGTTAAACTGAATATTCCAGTTAGAGTTAGGCTTACAATAATGGAAAGATAATGAGCAAAACTACAAACTATTTTAAGAAAGATAAGTTGAATCAAAGTTAGGATGAATAAAAACTAATGTATTTGTGTGGCTTTTAAAATCCAAAGCACATTAGTTCCAGTGTTAGGGTTACTTTTCTAATTCAGGTTAGGCTTAGGGTTAGGGAAGGGTAAGCTTTAAAGTAAAACTGAATTTTTTGTTAACATTTTCAAGTAAAATATGTTTGAAATTTAACAAAAACTACAGAATTTCTCTAAGTTTCCTATGCAGGGTTCAATGGGGTTAAATTTAGAGTTAGGTTTCTAGTAAGGTTTAGATATATAGTAAGGGTTAGGAACTAGAGTAGATTTTAAGCAAACCTGCGACTTCTTTTTGGAGATATAGGAGTTCTGTACAAGTTAAGATTAGTGGAAACTATGGTATTTTTCATGATATGAGGATTTGAGGTTAATGATTCATAATAGGGAACAAGATAGATATCAGAGTCCAAGTCTAGGAATCTGTAGTCTTTGGAGCAAACTGCAAATCATTTCAAAGACAATGCGTATCTGTAAGGATGTATCTAAACTCGAGTATTTTCCATTAATTTTAGGATTGGGTTACTATTTTCATGAAGATTACTCTTAGGGTTCTGACCAGGATTACAGTTCGGATTAGGGAAATTGAAGGTTGAGAACTTGAGTGACTTACTTCCCTTGTGTATGTATATGCACTATTCTAAGGCTTGAACTCAAGGCTTGGGTTCTGTTCCTGAGCTTTTTGCTGTAGGCTACGAGCCACGAATACACTTCCAGCTTTCTTTGGCAGTAAATTGGAGATGAGAATCTCACAGACTTTCCTATCTGAGCTGACACTGAAGTGAGATGTCCAGATCCCTGCCTTCTCATTGAAGTTAGGATCAAAACCATAGGTCCCGTCTGTAGTTTCCCTTACTTGCAGTAACTAGTACATGGTATCATATGACCATATAAGATGATGTTAAGTAAAATGAACCCTAAGATATGGACACAAATGAGTTTTTATTCCATGAGATTCTTATCTCTATATAATCCCCCAAATAAAGTTGGAAGGGGAGCTGTGGTTCAAGTATAGAACACCATCCTTTAGGGAAAAAGCTTAAGTGAGAAGGTAAAGTCCTGAGTTTAAACCAAAATATTAGCACTCAAAAAAGTTGATTTCTTTTCCTTGAAGTTTTTATTAAATTGCTCAGAAAATAATAAACATTGAATTTATGTTTATCATTACTATGAAAATCATGTTATATTTATTGATGTTATTCTTTATTTTCCTAAATTTTATTTACACATTAATATCCAGTAATGGAAAGAGACAATTAGTGCTTCACAATTTTTTATGGCAGTTGAACATATTGATGAGAGATGCTTACAAGGAATTTGGACTGAAATAGATATGTGCAAGCTCTTCATATAAATAAATGATAGTTGAAGAACCTGTGGCCCTGTATGAAATAAAATAAAGAAATCAGCAAGGAAAGATAAGGTATGATTCTGGAAATCACACAATTTTGGAAGATAAAAAACCAAGGAAAATATGTAGCATTTTGTAAGTTCTTTGTAAGCCACAGACACAATTTATTCCTTATTTCTACTGTAAGGCATTTCAGTTAACTTTATTTTACAAAGTTAAACATGACTGGCATTTAATACTAACTGGCGTCTGTCAAAGGTGAGCAATTATTCTAGCCAGGTGCTAGGGGTTCATGCCTATAATCCTAGCTACTCTGAGGGCTGAGATGTCTAGAGCCTAGTTCAAAGCCAGGTTGGAGAGGAAAGTTGGTGAGACTTTTCTGTTCAATTAACCACAACAAAAACTGGAAGTGGCACTGTGGCTCAAAGTGGCAGCACTAGCCTCGAGTAATAAATTTCAGATACAGAAGCCAAGTCCAGAGTTCAAGTTCTCTGAAATAATTATTAAAATACTTGTTCTCAGGATTTCTTTAACTTGTCTAGAAGAATGTTTTAAACTTAAGGATTTTTTATTACATGTGTCAGCATTGATTTTTAAGATGTGCAGAGAAAAATAATTTAAAGTCAGAACTGGTTTGTATTACTTTGTATTACACATTGCCTCTACACCCAGAGATCAGCTGGAAAGCAGATGGCCAAATCCTGGCTGTTAGCAATGAATATGGATATATGTTTCTTTGAGCAGATACACAAACTTTTGTAATGGTAGCCTTTATATATAACACCTTAATTGTAATAATAAAATTAATATTATTACTATTATTATTTTTTGTCTGTTGTGGGGCTTGAATTCTGGGTCTAGGCATTGTCCTTCAGCTCTTCAGCTCAAGGCTAGCAATCTACCACTTGAGCAACAGTGCCACTTCACATTTTCTGAACCTTTAGTTGGAGATAAGGGTCTCACAGACTTTCCTGCTTGTGCTGGCTTTGAACAGAGACCCTCAGTTTTCAGCCTCCTTAGTAGCAAGAATTACAGGTGTGAGCCACTGGCAGCCAGCAGTAAAATTATTTTGAAAAAGAAAAACCCATTATTCTATCTTTAAAAATTTACAATCTGGCAAGTGTATCTGTAACATTAGTTGTATCAAGTAACCATAGGCAGCAATCATTTTTAGATCTCACTATGTCCTGTCCAATGCCAGATAATATATCATTAATTTACTTTTTCCTAACCAAGTTCATGATGAATTCTCAGCACTACAATTTTCTAGTGAGTAAAAAGATTTCTTCAACATATTTATTTCAACAAACAGCATTTTGCACTTGGTTTTTTTTTTTAAATTTTGTCAGCCCTGGGGTTTGAAATCAAGGCCTGGGCACTCTCCCTGAGTTTCTTTTGCTCAAGGTTAGCACATTACCAATTGAGCCACAGCACCATTTCCAATTTTTCTGCTTATGTCATACTGAGGAATCAAATCAAGTGCGTCATGCATGCGAGGCCAGCACTCTACCACTAATCACATTCCCAGTCATTGGGTCTTTTGTTGTTGTTGTTGTTGTTTTAAAATAGCATTTTACTATGTGTCCTTCTGTTGGCCTAAAACTTGGACTGGTCTCAAGCTAACTTCTAAATCAGCCTCCCAAGTTCAGAGATTACAAACATTGACCACCATAGTCGGCTCAAGATTCTTTGTGAGAGAATACTCTTTTCAGATATAAAAAGAGTTATTCTGTCTTCCTTGGACTGGATGCTTTTTGCATTCTGCACTGTTAATCACATTCCTTGTCCTGTTATGTTTCCCCTTCTACATTAATTGAAATATTTCAGGTTCTGAACTTGAAGCTGCCCCTGCCATCCAACACCACCACATTCTTGTGGATAGCACTAGCTGGCCTCATGAGCATAGCAGCCAGCTGGAGCTCAGCTATCTGATGGCCTTGAACTTCAACAATGCAATCATTTCTGTGCACAGACTGAAAACTGTCATAGATAAGTTTGATTTATTCCAGCCTATTCTCAGCTACTTGCCATTCTCAGCTTTGTATGCTTTAAATTCTGTTAAACATTCATTACTATTTCCCACCATTCTCAAATGTAACATATATGTCTTACTTTAAAATTTATCCAAACATGCAAAAAATGTTAATGTAGTTACTGTCCGCCAGTGGCTCATGTTTGAAAACCTAGCTACTTTAGAAGTCAAAAACTGAGCATCTTGGGTTAAAGCAGCCCAAAATCCAGAAGTGAAGATGTGGCTCAAGTGGTAGAGTGTCAGCTTTGAGCAAAAAGACTAACCAAGTATAATTAGTCTACTTTGGACTCACTCATGGAAAACACACACACACACACACACACACACACACACACACACACACACACACACATACACACACACACACACATACACACAATGTACATTCCCCTAGACTCCCTTTCTTGAGCAGTATTCAATGTCAATAACTTAATGCACGTTTTCCAAATTATTATGGTAGGGATTAAACTACATTTGTATTTATGACAATGCATTTTTTGTACTTTTTCTTTTTCATTTTTTGGTACTTATGTGAGAAAACAGTGTTTTGTGAAGACTAAACAGAAATCAATGTGTCAGTAAATAGATAGGTGACAGACTGAAAGATGCAGATAATACCACTTGAAATTTTATTTCTCCAAATTTAAATATATATACATATGTATGTATTTAAAATTTCTGCCAAGATTTTATTTCCATTAACAAAGATCTATTTGTTCCATTATATAAATTTAACATATTGTATATTTCATAGTAGATTTATATTTATAGAATTTCTTAACTTTGGAAACAAGGTTCTGCAGTGTAGACCAGGCTTTCTTCAACTCCTAATTCTCCTGTGTCAGGTTCCTGAGTATTGGCTGGCATTACCATGTGGTAGCATAGTACCATGTCCAGCTATATTATTTATATTTTGTACAGTAGAATACTAATGTGAACAGCTTTAAGCCACATATCTTCATGAGCATGAATGAATTTCTTGCAGAAAATGTTATAAATAGAGTTACTGAGTAAAGCCAATAATGGTAGACATGCCTGTAATCCCAGCACCAAGGAGGATTGTAAGCTTTAGAGCAGCCTAAGCTACACAGTAAGTCCCTACCATAGCTAAGATATGGAACCAATGCAAATGTCCCTCAGTAGATGAATGGATCAAGAAAATGTGGTATATATACACAATGGAATTCTATGCCTCCATCAGAAAGAATGACATTGCCCCATTTGTTAGGAAATGGAAAAACTTGGAAAAATTTATATTAAGTGAAGTAAGCCAGGCCCAAAGAAACATAGGTCCCATGGTTTCCCTTATTTGTAATATCTAGTATATGTATGAGTCAAGCAGAAAAGGTCAGATAATGTCATGTCAGGAAAATGAACCCTTAGATGTGTATTTTAATGTTTTTTTCTTTCATGCATGTGTTTCTAACGCATTTATAAGATTATCTCTTTGTTGCTTTGTATGTCCCTCCCCCACAGTATAACCCCTGCTTTCACTATATTTGATGTCAGTATAACTTGTGAAGGAGATGGGGAAAAACCAGTTGTTTAAGGATACAGGTGGACCTGTTGCAACAATGAGAAGTACAAGTTGTCATGTCCAAAACGAGCTTTACAAAGGCGGTGCGGGGGGGGGGGAGGGAAGGGAGGGAAGGAGAAGGATTAGGATTGGGGGGAGGGGGGAGACTGGGAAGGGATGTGAAGGGTAAACAAAGGAGGAGGCTGCAATGCTTGGTAAGAAATGTACGCATTATCCTGTTCATGTAATTGTAACTCCTCTGTACAGTATGTTCACAAATTAAATTAAATTAAATTAAAAAAAAACAACACTAGTGCACATGGAAAGCTGTGCAAACTGCCTCAGTTTAGTTATGAAGAATAACTCATGAGACAAAGAGTATGGTCATTTAATGTTATTTAAATAATAGTTATAATATTTAAGATGAACTATTGGTAAGTCTTCATATTTCCTGTTTGTATCCTTCTTTTTTCATGCATATATTTTTCTTTTTCTTTTTGTTATTGTAAAAATAACATACAGAGGGGTTACAATTACATGAGCAAGGTAATGAGTACATTTCTTTTTTTTCTTTTTCTTTTTTATACAATGAGCAAAGAGTGGAAGTTTCTAGATATTGTGAGCAAAGCATGATTGAGTAGGGATCTTTCTTTATTCCTTTCTGATCCAGGAATATGTGTTTCATGTGTAAGCAATAGTTCTAACTTAATATAATAAGGAATTAAACATTTCATTCTTTTTTTTTTTTTGGTTGGTCATGGGGCCTGAACTGTGGGCCTGGGTGCTGTCGCTCAGCTATTCAGCGCAAGGCTAGTACTCTACCACTTGAGCCACAGTGCAACTTCCGTCTTTTATTTCTTCTTATGTGGTGCTGAGGAACCCAACCCAGGGCCTCATGCATGCAAGGCAAGCGAACTAACACTGAGTCACCTTTCCAGCCCCTAAAAATTTAATTCTTTCTTTTAATTTTAATTTTTATTTTTTGTGAACATACTGTACAGAGGGGTTACAATTACATGGGCAAGATAATGAGTACATTACTTATCAAGAATTGCAGCCTCCTCCTTTGTTTACCCTTCACATTTCGTCCAAGCCTCCCCCGGCTCCCCAACTCAATCCTCCCCTCCCTCTCGCACCAAAGTTGTAAAGTTCGTTTTCGACATGACAACATGTACTTCTCATTGTTGCAACGGGTCCACCTGTATCCTTAAACGACTTGTTTTTCCCCATCTCCTCCACAAATTATACCGACATCAAATATAGTGAAAGCAGGGGTTATACTGTGGGAGAGGGACAAATAAAGCAACAAAGAAATAATCTTATAAATGCGTTTGAAACAAATGCATGAAAGAAAAACCACATTTAAAAACACAAGTCGTTTAAGGATTCAGGTGGACCTGTTGCAACAATGAGAAGTACAAAATGTCATGTCAAAACCAGCTTTACAATGTCGGTGTGGGGGGGGGTGGGGGGTATAATTGGGTGGGGGGAGGAGGGAGGCTGGGAAGGGAGGTGAAGGGTAAACAAAGGAGGAGGCTGCAATGCTTGGTAAGAAATGTATGCATTATCCTGCCCATGTAATTGTAGCCCCTCTGTACAGTATGTTCTCAAATAAAATTAAATTAAATTAAAAAAAATTTCATGTCAAAACCAGCTTTACAATGTCGGTGTGGGGGGGGAGAGGGGTATGATTGGGTGGGGGGGGAGGGGGGAGGCTGGGAAGGGAGGTGAAAGGTAAACAAAGGAGGAGGCTGCAATGCTTGGTAAGAAATGTATGCATTATCCTGCCCATGTAATTGTAACCCCTCTGTACAGTATGTTCACAAATAAAATAAAATAAAATAAGATAAACAAAAAAAATACATAATGAAGGGCTCATTTTCCTAACATCACGTTATCTGACCTTTTCCGCTTGACTTATACATATACTAGATATTGCAAATAAGGAAAACGATGAGACCAATGTTTCTTTGGGCCTGGCTTACTTCACTTAATATAATTTTGTCCAGGCCTTTCCATTTCCTAACAAATTGCGCAAACTCACCCTTTCTGATGGAGGTATAGAATTCCATTGTGTATATACACCACATTTTCTTGATCCATTCATCTACTGAGGGGCATCTGGGTCGTTTCCATATCTTAGCTATGGTAAATAGTGCTGCAATAAACATAGTTGTGCTGGTAGCTTTAGTGTGGTCTTGTTTGTGAACATTTGGGTAAATGTCCAAAAGTGGGATTGCTGGGTCATAGGAAAGATCTGTGTGAAGTCTTTTGAGGACCTCCATACTGCTTTCCAAAGTGGTTGAACAAGTTTAACACTCCTACCAACAATGAAGCAAGGTTCCCTTCTGTCCACGTTCCCTCCAGCATCTGTTGTTGTTAGAGTTCTTGATTTTGGCCATTCTAAATGGAGTGGGGTGGTACCTTAATGTTGTTTTGATTTGCATTTATTTTATGGCTAGGGAGGTTGAACATTCCTTCATGTGTCTATTGGCCATCCTTCTTTCCTCTTCAGAGAAGTTTCTCTTTAAGACTTTCGCCCACTTATTTATTGGGCAGTTGTTTCTTTGAGGATTTGTTGTTGGGTGGTTTAATTTTTTGAGTTCCAAGTATATTTTAGATATGAGACCCTTGTGCGTTGTATGGCTAGTGAAGATCTCCCAATCCGTGGGTTTTCTATTCATCTTGCAAGCTATGTCCTTTGCCATGCAGAAGCTCTGCAACTTCATGCCATCCCATTTGTCCAACCTTTCTTTGATTTCTTGTATTTCCGAGTCTCTATTAAGAAAATATTGGCTTGAGGCAAGAAACCTAGGGTTTCTCCAATTCCATCCTGTAATGTTTTCAGAGTGTCTGTTTTGACTCTGACGTCTTTGATCCGTTTGGAGTTCATTCTGGTGCAGGGTGATATATAAGGATCTAGCTTTAGTTTTCTACAAGTAGTTAATCAATTTTGCCAGCAACGTTTACTGAAGAGGCTGTCTTTATTCCATTCTATTGTTTTAACTCCCTTATCAAAGATTAGTTGGCTATAGGTCTGTAGGTTCATTTCTGGGTTTTCAATTCTATTCCATTGGTCCTGAGGTCTGTTCTTATGTCAGTACCAAGCTGTTTTTATTCCTATGGCTTTATAGTAGAGTTTGAAATTTGGTATTGATATTCCTCTAGCAGTGTTCTTTCCGTTGAGGAGCGTTTTTGCTATTCGGGGTCTTTTATTGTTCCATATGAATTTTTGGATTGGAATTTTGATAGGTATCACGTTGAATTTGTAGATAGCCTTGGGAAGTATTGCCATTTTCACAATGTTGATCTTTCCAATCCAGGAGCATGGGAGGTTTTGACATTTGCTATTTTCTGTTTTGATTTCCTTTTTCAAGATTTTTAAGTTTTCATCATAAAGGTCCTTCACTCTTGGGTTCAGTTAATTCCTAGGTATTTTATTTTTTGAGGGGCTATTACAAATGGAGTTGTTTTCCTAATTTCAGCCACCCTGTTCTGATTGTTGGCATACAGAAAAGCCATTGATTTTGGGGAGTTAATTTTATACCCTGCTACTTTGCCAAAGTTTTGAATCAGCTTGAATAATTAGGGAGTGGAGTCTATGGGATTCTTTAAATACAAGAGCATGTCATCTGCAAAGAGGGAGAGTTTTATTTCTTCTTTCCCTATTTGAATCCCCTTTATGTCTGCATCTTGTCTTATTGCTATAGATAGGCATTCTAATACTAGATTGAAGAGAAGTGGAGAGAGTGGGCATCCTTGTCTTGTTCCTGAGTTAAGAGGAAATGGTTTTAGTTTTTCACCATTGAGTATAATGCTGGCTGTAGGTTTGTCATATACAGCCTTTATTGTATTGAGGAATGTTCCCTGGATTCCTAATTTTTCCAAAATCTTCATCACAAAAGAATGTTGAATCTTGTCGCATGCTTTTTTTGCATCTATTGAGATAACCATGTGGTTCTTGTTCTTGCTGCTGTTGATGTGATGAATAATATTAATTGATTTGCGTATATTGAACCAGCTTTCCATCCCTAAAATGAATCCTGTTTGCTCGTGGTGTATGATTTTTTGGATGAATTATTGAAGATGATTGGACAAAATTTGTTGAGAAATTTTGCATCAATGTTCATCAAAGAAATGGGTCTATAGTTCTCTTTCTTTCATGAGTCCCTGCCTGGTTTTGGGATCTTTTGAAATCTTTTTCAATTTCATTGACGAGTTGAAGGAGTATTCGTGTGAGCTCTGCTTTGAAAGCCTTGTTGAATTCCGTTGTAAAACCATCTGGTCCTGGACTTTTCTTAGCTGGAAGGTCTCTTATTGCTGTTTCTATTTCAATGCTTGATATGGGCCTGTTAAGCTGGTTTAACTCATCTTGGTTTAGTTTTGGCATGTCAATATTTGCTAGAGAAAAGGTCCATTTCTGTCAAGTTCTCAAACTTATTAGCATAAAGTTTTGAGAAGTATTCCCTTATAATGTTCTGAATCTTGGTTGTTCTCATGGTGATGTTTCCATACTCATCTCTTAGTTTATTTATTTGGGTGTGTTCTCGTCTTTTTCTTATAAGATTTGCTAAGGTTCTGTCAATTTTTTTAATTTTTTCGAAGAACCAACTCTTTGTTTTGTTGATTCTTTCTATAGTTTTTGTAGATTCTAATTCATTTAATTCTGATTTAATTTTAATTATTTCTTTCTGTCTACTGGATTTGAGTTTACCTTGCTGCTCTTTTTCAAGGAGGTTTAGATGTGTCATTAAATTGTTGGTTTCAGATCTCTCCAATTTTTGATGTAGGAGCTCAGAGCTATAAACTTGCCTCTGAGTACTGCCTTTGCTGTGTCCCAGAGGAGCTGGTAGTTTGTATGTTCATTTTTGTTGAATAGCATGAACATTTGAATTTCCTTTCTAATCTCTTCCATGACCCACTCGTGGTTCAGCATTGTGTTGTTCAGCCTCCATGTGATACCGGACTTTCTTTGGTGGCTTTTGGTGTTGAGTTCTAATTTTATTCCCTTGTGGTAAGAGAGAATGCAAGGTATAACTTCAATGTTTCTGAATTTAGACAGGTTTGCTTTGTGGCCTAAAATGTGGTCTATTTTAGAAAATATTCCATGTGCTGCTGAGAAGAACGTGTATTCTGATGCTGCTGGGTGAAATGTTCGGTAAATGTCTGTTAAGTCTAGTTGATCTATGCAGCTGTTTAGATCTGCGGTTTCTCTGTTGAGCTTTTGCCGAGTTGATCTGTCTAGTGGGGAGAGTGGTGTGTTAAAATCCCCAACAATTAATGTCTTTGGATCTATATGGCATTTGAGGGAAAGTAGTGTTTCTTTGATAAATTTGGGTGCTCCATTGTTTGGCGAATAGATATTAGAATTGTAATATCCTCCTGAAGGAGAGATCCTTTAATTTGTATGTAGCGACCTTCTTTATCTCTTCTCACGAATTTTAATTTGAAGTCTATTTTATCTGATATTAGGATTGCAACTCCGGCTTGTTTATGGGGTCCATTTGCTTGGTAGATTTTATTCCAGCCTTTAACATTGAAAATGTGTTTGTTTTTATGGGCAAGATGTGACTCCTGAAGGTAGCAGATAGAAGGGTCTTGTTTTTTAATCCAACTAGTTGGTCTATGTCGTTTAATTGGAGAATTCAGTCTGTTAATGATAATAGAAAGGACTGAGAGGTATTTGGGGGTTCCTGCTATTTTATCCACCTTCTTGGCGCCTGCGAAAACTAGGTTCTTCCTATCGTTCTTGGATTCTCAGTTTGGGTGCAGTTTCTTGGCCTTTATTGTGGTATTGTTGGTTTTCTATGTATAGGACATCTTTAAGAATCTTTTGTAGGGCTGGTTTCGTGGAGATGTATTGTTTCCATTTTTCTTTGCTATGGAAGGTTTTTATTTGGCCTTCAGTTATGAAGGAGAGTTTAGCTGGGTACAGTATTCTTGGTTGATAGTTGTTTGTTTTTAGGGCATGGCATACATCATTCCAGGCTCTTCTTGCTTTGATTGTATCTGCTGAGAAATCTGAGGTGATTCTAATTGGTTTCCCTTTATAGGTGATTAATGTTTTCTCCTTGACAGCTTTAAGGATCTTTTCCATGATCTGAGTTGATCCAGTGTGGATTATAATGTGACGGTGGGATGTCCTATTCTATTTGGAGTTCAAAAAGCTTCTGAATAGGCCTATCTTTTTGCATGTTTGGGAAGTTCTCTGCTAGGATACTGTTAAACAAATTTCCTAGTCCATTAACTTCTGTTTCTAGATGCTTCTCTACACCCATTATCCTTAGATTAGGCCTTCTGATGGTGTCTTCCAAGTGTTGGATAGATCTGTCATATTTGTTGGACTTGTCTTGGATGGTTGTATGTTCTTTCTCTATAATATCTAGGCTGTCTTCAATCCCCGAGATTTGATCTTCTGCATGGTCTAACCTGCTGTCAAGGCTTTCTACTTTGTTTTTTATCTCTTTTCCTTCTAATTGGTCAGCTTTGATGGCTTCAAGATCTTTGTTGAAGCTTTGTTTTAGATCTTGTATGAAGTTCTTTACTTCCTTAATTTGGTGTTCAGTGTTTATTCTCAAATCACTTAGTTGATTGCTTATGATTTCCTTGGACTCCCATTGCTTCTGTTGGGCTCCATTCAGCATTCCCTTTGTGGTCTCCCTGACTTCCTTCAGCTCTTTGTTAATGGATTCCATGAATGCCTTTAGTGATCTTTGTGTATTCTCTTCCTGCTCTCTCAATTCCTGCATTACACTTTGATTAGCTTCCTCCCGTTCGTGGGAGTCCTGTAGTTCTCTTTGAGTGTTCTCAGCCTGCTCACACCATTCCTGCCTTTCTCTTTGAGTATTCTCAAGCTGCTCACGCAAACCCTTTATCAATTTTTGAGTAGCTTCCTCATGCTTGTGATATTCCTGTATAAACTTTTGGATTGCCTCCTCTGTCTCCCTATCACGCTCATACAGAGTCCTTTTAATGTTTTCAATCTTTTCCTTTATTATGTTTTCAATCTTTTCCTTTATAATGTTTGCCAGAAGTGTTTGTAGAGCTATTTGGAAATTGTCCTCTGGATTATTCATTATCTGTTCTGTCCCCTGATTATCAAGATTGGGAATTGAGATACCCGGATTTGCCATTTTTCTTTTGTTTTTCCGGCTTACTCTGCCCATTTGAGATGAAAATAGCACCAGTTTTGTGCTAGAACACTATCTTAAGGCAAGCATCAACCAAAGTCAGAATTTGTACAGTCAATAGTCTACAGATACAATCTAGTTCAACAGATACATCTATTCAACATCAAACAACTATACATTAATGGGCTACGAACCGCAAAGAAGAATTTGGAAGACCAGAAATTATTAGGGTTAGGGAGAGATATGGATAAAAATTAGGAATAGATTGATGTGGGGAGGCTCAGAGAGAGTTTACTAAGTCCTAATCTCAAAGCAGGAAATAGGTAGGGTAGGATGAAAATAGAGAGGGAGAAAAAAAGAAGAAAGGGAAAGAGAAAAGAAAAGAGACCAGAAGAAATAGAAAAGTAAAAATTAATAAAATTATGTAGAACCGAAAACTATCTATTTAGAGAAGAAGGTGAATATATTGAGAGAAGGGGAGGGACATAAAGGAGATGTGAAAAACCTAAAAATAAAAATGTTTAAAATATTATATAGGTATAAAAAGGTAGTACTGCTATTAAGGAATTTAAGTCTTAGAGGTTTTGAATTGAGTAATAAATTTCTGGATTAAGTGTGTACACAATGGGGGATAGGGTCTAATAGTCAACTAAGGGTTTATCTGAGGATGTGCAGGACAAGAATTAAGTCACATAAAGAAGAACGAAAGAGAAGAGAACGTGAAAAGGATAAGAAAAGAAGAAAAAAGATGAGAAGTTCAGTGGAGGTAAACAAAAAAGAAAGAGATAATTAAAATAGAAAAAAGAGAGAAAGAAAACAAAAAAAGAAAGAAAAACGTACACTCACGTATCCCTAAAATAAAAATTATAAGAGGAAAAAAAAATTCTGGAAAACAATTTTTTTCAAAAAAGGCAAAAATTAAGGATTAAAAAAAGTTTTGGAAAAGAAAGAAAAATTTTTATATAAGGTACCAAAAAAAATTTTTTTAAAGAAGAAGAAGAAGAAGAAGAAGAAGAAGAAGAAGAAGAAGAAGAAGAAGAAGAAGAAGAAGAAGAAGAAGAAGAAGAAGAAGAAGAAGAAGAAGAAGAAGAAGAAGAAGAAGAAGAAAAGTTCTTTGATTTTTTTTTGGGAGGGGTGGGAAAAATCCTGTATCTCCCTTGTGTCTGTAGCCAGCCTTTTGTTGGAGTCTCTGGTCTGCTTGTGGTCCTGTGGCTTGGTTGGTTTCTTAAGTCAGTTTGTTCGAACAGGCAGAAAAATGCTCTGCTTTACCCAGGATTTGGCGATCCTCCTCCCAGGTTAGTTCATTTGGAGGCAGATCTACTTTGAGTATCACAAAAGAGGGGGATGCAGTGATGAGGCTAGGTTCTGGGTAGAGTTGAGGCCTTTCAACAGACAGTAGCTTTTCCTGGGGGCTAGTTTTTGAAAAACTCACAGAGCCCAGCCTGGAGCCATTCTCAGGGTTTCTGTTTACTGAATTTCGATTGATTGTTGAGGCTGCTAGAGGAAGGGGCAGCCTCTGGCTCTGATTACCCAGTGAAGAAAGTCACTCCTAGGGCTGGTGCCCGAGCTGTGTGACTTTTCCCTGGGTGGAGCTGAGTCTGGCAGGTCAAGTTAGGTTCTTGTGACCTGCTAAATGACTCTAGATTTCTTCCAATGCCTGAGTTGGAGCTAGCAGCTCCACTGAGCTTTGTCGGTATCCAAGATGAAGATCTCTGGTGCTGGGGGGGAGGGGTGGCCTTCCCTCCTCTGCCCCCTGAGAAGGAGTGAAGATGTCAGGCTTCTACTCATGCCGAGTCTTGGTTCCTGGGTTGTCTCTGGTCTGCAAACTGCAGGATGAAGATGTCCACTCCTTGTCAGTTCTTGCTGGTGTTGAGTAGAATCCGCTCGCCTGCTGCGTCTGGCTTCTTCATCCCAGACTATCTGTGGCTCAGGTATGGCTCCTGTGCTCGCCCGCCGCCACCTCCACAGCTGCCGCTGCCACGGCAGCTGCTGGCAAGAGCTCAGAAGTGTCTCCTTGCCTGGGTTTCCCCTCTCTGGCCTAACTCTCTGTCCTGTGATGGCACACTTGGTGTAATTCTCTGGCTTAAGACTGTTCACTGGAACTCTAAAACTGCTTTCTATGGGAGAGCTTGCTTAGATTCCAGCTTCTCCTCCGCCATCTTCCTGGAACACCCCCCCCAAGTTAGGGTGTTTCTAATGAGTGACTGCTTCCAAGTTCTTTCAAAAGGAGAACAGATATTATCTAAAGAATATCCATAAAAGGATATTTTGCCAAGCTGGGGTGTACTAAAGGCTCTTGACCAATCATGCACATCCCTAGAGACACAGGTTCCATTCCTACTCACCAGCTCTAAGGCATGTAAACAAGGACTCTTTTTCTTGGTCTCATGGGTCATGCATTCCTCCATCTGAATTTGTAAGCTCCAGAAGAATATATAAGCAGAAGAGCAAGTCTGAAGAGGGCATGTTTAGCTTGACATACTGTGTAAGTTTTTTCAGGGTTTCTTGGTTCTTGTGGTCATAGAAATCATCAGGGCAGAAGAGCATCCTCATAGGGAAGATGGAACAAATCATGCTGTGGGCATATTGGTGATAAGGAAAATGAGAGCCCGCCCTCCCCATCCTGAGCCTTGTACTAAAGCATTTTTCTGGCAGGACGTGCATTTTGGGAAGTGGGAAGAGACTCCTGCAAGCAGAATGTTCCTCACAACCCACTTCTAGGAATTTCTCAAATAGAATCCTCTATAATTCTGCATGTGCTAGGAAGAGAAAGTTGTTTCCCCACTGAATCTGACTTGTTATACACAGTCCTCCTTGTCATCCATGAGAGTCCAAAACCACAAACACATCCACAACTGTGTAATCTGCTATCCACTGAAGTGGCAAGCCTCAACCCCCTGGTAAAAATCACAACTGGTGTGCAAAGAAGAAAGTTGACTTTGATTCAGAAACCTCAAAGATACCCAGTTTTCAAGGACTGAACTTATCTTTGTGCCAACATCCACTTACTTCTTCATCTTTTTCATCTTCCTCCCAGTTACAGTAGAAGGATCTATACCAATGGAAGGGGAGGAGGATGCTAACTCTATGCTTCTCCTTTTCTGAACTAACAGGACACACATGGGACTGGCTAAGTCCCAAATGGCAATGTAAACATGACAGACAAAAAGTGGAGGTATGTCTATACAATTTCAAGGAAATTCTGTGAGGATGTTTATATGCATCTGTCCAAATAAGTGCACAATGGCTCATGCCTCTAATCCTACTAATCAGGAGGGTGAGATCTGAGGATCACAGTTTGAACCCAGTCTAGTTTGTAAAATTCTAAAGACACTTATCTTCAAGTAACCAGTCCAAGGCCAGACCTGGAACTGGGGCTCAAATGGTAGAGTGCTAGGAATGGGACAGCACTCAGGCCCCAAATTCAAGTTGCATCCTTGCTTCTTTCTATATTCCCTCAAAGGCCTACAAGATAGTGATTTCCTAGGTGAGGGTGGACTTTGGGTGGGGCTGACTCATTTCTTTAATCCTAGTCTCTCAGCAAGCAAACTGCTAAGGCTCCACTAGCTCCTGAGGCAAATGAAATATTCTGGCAGCCCAGTCCTAAAGAATTAACTGGGAGTGCACTTCTTTGTCTCAAGCCAATTTCCTGTGATAAGACCTCAGTGAAACAGTTTCAGAGAAGTATCAAGTATTCAAATAATCTGCCGGGGGGGGGGTATCATCAGCCCTGGGTTTGAAAGAAGAACACTCATTTTTTAAACAGAATATCCAGCAACTGCTCCATTGTCCCCAACTCTCTATAGTGGTGGAGGAAGTTTCCAACACAGAAGAAATCACCTTTCTGGTAGGCAGGGAACAGGTCCATTGCCAACATTTACAACAAGCCTGAATCCAAGCTGCATATATTATAAGGCACATTCAGGGTTTGGGCTGACTCATTGTCACACTGAGGTGGTAAAAAGAGTGGATCTTTGAAACATGGAAAATGGAGTACACTTCAAAGTGAGTAACAGAGTGGATTGAAAAGTGCATAGTAAATATTTCTCAGTATACACATATAAAATCACACAAGAAGAGGGTTGTACTGTAGGCTAGGATGAGATTAAATAGGTTTCTTGTCATACTTACACCTGGCCTGAGTTGCCTTGTGATTCCCTTGGTTTATTTTATAAAAAGGCCTGAGACATTGGATTCATGGTTTGGCACTGATCCAATGTCTGTAGCATCGAGTGCAGCACTCATACCACTCATGCCTGAGACCTGAGTCTCTTGAACTTTGAAAACAACACAGGAACATCTTTCTTGTTCCCGAGCTACAGGCCACGTGACCTGGCTTGAGCTGACTGTCGGTTACAGTTGCCTGTCTCTCAGAGTTCCATATTCTATTCCATTGTAAGGGAGGCAGTATCATCTCTCAGAGCCCAATGATCAGAGTTACTTGCTCACATAAGACCATTCCAAAGACAACCTGGAGGCTGAAATCTCCCCTCCAACATCACTCTGTACACATGTGGACATGATCAAATCCAAACATCCTAAGCTAGTCCTACAAGCCAGCATGATCTCAGCCACAAGGAACCCTTCCTAGGTCAGACCCATACCTTATTTGTCACTATTCCTCTCATCCTTCACAAATCATTTTGCCTCTCAGGGCCTTCTCAGCCTGCCATTTGATTCTTGGATGTATTTTTGACATCTACTTCTTAGGACATTGTTAGGTTTTTATTTCCTAATCTTCTGTTTGCTCTTGAAGCCCATGTGTGCTGTCATGTGGAAAATCGTACAAGTATTGAAAAACAAACCTTACACCTATAGTCAGACATTTTTATGGGTGTTCATTCTTGTAAGATAAAAGACTATTCTTGATAATTTTCTCATATCTTATGACAGAGGTGAGGGGGAGAAGGGAAGAGGTGCTGCATTGTCTTCTCATAATTCAAAATACAATAGTTGAAGGAATGTAAGATTTAAAGATAAAAGCTATTTTCCTGTCCTTTTTATAAGCTAGTCGTTTATAAAGTATTCCTCACTAAGTCTTGTCATCTGTGTCCCACGAACTATCCTCCTCATTCAAAATAATCAGGAAAAACTTTCACAAATAAGTGGGCTGTTGTCTAATCTCCAGATAAGAATTTAAGATATAACATTGCCTGCGAATCTGTGTGTGTACATGTGTGTGGGAGGGTGTGTGAATGTATGTGAATGTGTGTTTGTGCATATGTGTGTTTTAGGACTTGAACTCAAGGGCTATATGACATTCCCGAGCATCTTTCCCTTGAGTGTAGTGCTCTAACAATTGTGCCACAGTTCCACTGCAAGTTTTCTGTAGTGAACTGGAGAGGAGAGACTCATAAAATTTCCTGCTCAGGCTGTCTGAACTAAATCTCAGGTCTCAACCTCCTGATTAGCTAGAGTTCTAATTATGAGCCTCCAGAACCTGGTGATAAAACTGTTACTGGCGGCAGTGGGGTTGCAAGTTTCAGTCCAGCTTCATAACATTCTATATCATAAAACAGCAACAGTAAAAATCTATATCAAAATACAATAATAAGATATACTTAGAATACAATTTAGTGATATAGTCTGCTAGCATAACTTTCAGGAATCTGTGTTCTTAATGATTTAGCATCACAAAACCAGACAAAATGAGATAATTTCAGTAGACTCTCCAAATTTTTTAATCCATCATATAATAATTTCAAAACATTATAATAAACTGGAAAACATTCATACTTATTAGGAGAATGTAAAAAAGATAAACGATGGCAGATTATGAAATGGAATATTCTACACTGCAGGAAAATCATTGTCATGATGGATATGTGGTGGTATTGTCATCGTGAATATATGATAATGTTCTTCAGAGCAGCAATAGATAAATATATATTTACTACATATAGTCTAATTTGTCTCGATCTCTATCAACTTCCAATCTTCTACTGCACATTATCAGTTTATTCATGTTTATGGTATATTCCAAAATAACTAGCAGAGTCAGGTTACCAAATTCATTAGCTTCAATGTTTTAGGAGATGAACCTGCTAATTATATTGACTATTTTATATATTAAACATGTAGTGTGCTATCATTGTACTCTCTAAGTATGTACCTACAATTCTTCAAAGTGAAACGGAATACAAGGTTTTGCCTGTAAAGCTAGCTATTTGGGACATCAGTTTCAGACCAGTGTAGTTTTACCTTCAATGCTCCCAAAACCTAGCTATGCGTAATGGAATACATCTATCATCTCATGTCCATGGGGAGCTGAGAGCAGGAGGACTTCAATTTCATGCCATACTAGGCAAGAACTTCCATATGGCTCCATCTCAACCAAAGAAGGTTAAACACTGGCAGCACCTATAACCCCCACCTAGGTGAAAATAAAAATAAGAGCAATGTAGTATAAGAAACAAACAGTATTAAAACATGCTAATACAAACCATCATAAACAACACACACGTAGTTCTTGTTTCTTATACCTGTAATCCTACCTATAGCTAGGATTATATATGTGAGCCAGAGGCACCAAGCAGTTCATCATTTTAAAAATGACTATTTGAAGCCAGGAGCCAGTGTCTCATGCCTGTAATCCCAGCTACTCATGATTCTGAGATATGAGGATCACAGTTTAAAGACAGCCCAGGAAGAAAAGTCCCCATAAGACTCTAATCTCCAATTAATTACTGAAAAAGCAAATGTGGCTTTGTGGCTCAATTGATAGAGTGCTAACTAACTTGAGCTCAGAATCTCAGAGACAGTGTCCAGGTCCTGAGTTCAAGCCCCACAACTGACAAAAAAAAGCATTTTAATGTCTGAATTTTTTTATTGTGAAAATACAGTACAGAGGGGTTACAACTACATGGGCAAGATAATGAGAACATTTCGTATCAAGCATTGTAGCCTCCTCTGTTTCCCCTTACCATCCCTTCCCATCCTCCCTCAATCCTCCCACCTAATCCTCCCCCCAACCAAAGTTATAAAGTTCATTTTCGACATAACCACTTGTATATATCATTGTTGCAATGGGTCCACCTGTATCCCTATTTAAACGATTTGTTTTTGCCCTTCCCCTATACAAATTTTACCAACATCAAATACAGTGAAAGCAGGGGTAAAGCCGTGGGGGAGGGACATGCAAAGCAACAAAGAAATAATCTTATAAATAAATGTGTTAGAAAAAATCGCATGAAAGAAAAAAAACATTTGAATACATATCTTAGGGTTCATTTCCCTAACATCAAATTATCTGACCTTTTCTGCTTGACTCAAACATATACTAGTTACTGCAAAAAAGGGAAAACATGGGACCTATATTTCTTTGGGCCTGGCTTACTTCACTTAATATAATTTTTTTCTAAGTCTTTCCATTTCCTAACAAATGGGGCAATGTCATTCTTTCTGATGGAGGCACAGAATTCCATTCTGTATATATACCACACTTTCTTGATCCATTCATCTATTGAGGGGCATCTGGGTTGGTTCCATATCTTAACCATGGTAAATAATGCTGCAATAAACATAGTTGTGCTGGTAGCTTTAGTGTGGTCTTGTTTGTAAACATTTGGGTAAATGCCCAAAAGTGGGATTGCTGGGTCATAGGGGAGCTCTATGTGGAGTCTTTTGAGGAACCTCCATACTACTTTCCAAAGTGGTTGAACAAGTTTACACTCCCACCAACAATGCAGTAAGGTTCCCTTCTCTCCACATCCCCTCCAGCATCTGTTGTTATTTAGAGTTCTTGATTTTTGCCATTCTAACTGGGGTGAGGTGGTATCTCAATGTTGTTTGAATTTGCATTTCTTTTATGGCTAGGGAGGTTGAGCATTTCTTCATGTGTCTATTGGCCATGCTTCTTTCCTCTTCAGAGAAGTTTCTCTTTAAGTCTTAACCCACTTATTTATGAGGCAGTTGTTTCTTTGAGGATCTGTTGGTGGGGGATTTAATTTTTTGAGTTCCAGGTATATTTTAGATATGAGACCCTTGTTTGTTGTATGGCTAGTGAAGATCTCCCAACCCGTGGGCTTTCTATTGATCTTACTAGCTAAATCCTTTGCCATGCAGAAGCTCTCCAATTTCATGCAATCCCAATTGTCCAACCTTTCTTTGATTTGTTGTGTTTCCAGGTCTCTATTAAGAAAATTTTGGCCTATGCCAAGGAGACCTAGAGTTTCTCCTATTCCATCCTGTAATGTTTTCGGAGTGTTTGCTTTGACTCTGACGTCTTTGATCCATTTGGAATTGATTCTGGTGCAGGGTGATATATAAGGATCTAGCTTTAGTTTTCTACAAGTAGTTAATCAATTTTGCCAGCATCTAATGTCTGAATTTCTTGTGAACTAAAATGAAAGCTGTGGTATACAATTCTACAGACTACTACAGATTTAATTATATTTGTAGTTAGAAAAAGTAGCAGCACTTGAACAAAAGACATTTTTTTCATAAACTAGGGCAGACTGGTCTCTAATTGGAGGACATTGCTGCACTCATACGTAGTACTTTTTGGTTGTTTTTTGTTTTGTTTTTAGAACAGGACGAGTGAACTTCTTTCTGCCAGTGGCCATTTGGGTATGTCTGACTTCATTCACAGGCCATGCAGAATTAACAGTAAAGACAGGACAAAGTCAACTGGCAGTAAACTTACTTGTCTTTATGCCATGTTCCAAATAATTTGATTACCGTATATGTCCCTATAGCCTATAGTTTCCTATTCCTGCCTTCCTCAAAATACAAGCATTTCCACCAGTTCAGATTTGAGCCAGGCAATATTCAGTATTAGTGCAAGAGTCGAGGAAAATTGTAACACAACAAGGGAAGCATGCAACCAACACTTCAGTAGCTGGACACTGGGAACTCAGGCCTATAATCCGAGCTACTCAGGAGGCTGATGATCACAGTTCAAAGCCAGCTCCAGTGAGAAAATCTGTAAGACCCTTCTCTCCAATTAACAATCAAAAATCCATAAAGGGAACCGGGGCTCCAGAGGTAGAGTAGCCTTGATTACAAAACCTCAAGGGCAGCACCCAATTCTGAGTTCAAGCTGCAAGTCAGGCACAAAAACAAAAACAAACAAAAACAACAAAAAAAAAAAAACAGAAACTGGGAGAAAGCTCAGGAAAGGATAGCATTGCCTACAAGAAAAATGTACACATTACATGTTTTGTGAAATGGTAAACTCACTTTACACACCTGAGTAACAATTACATTTAAAAAAGAATGTGGGAAATTCCAAAGCCATAGGGCCTTATGATGTGCATCTGCTTTCCAGAATTTCAAAGTCCCATCATCTGAGCAGGTATCACATAGCCCAGGGTGATTAGAAAGTATGAAGGCAGAGATCTTTCAGATTGGCCCAGCAAATCTTTGATTACTTTAAGTAAAAAAGAAAAGAAAGCAAAGCAAACAAAATAAACTTTAAGGTTAATTACGCTGCTATTAAAGATTCAGATGTTGGTACACTTTGTAGAGGGAAAGGGAAAATACAAATTATTCATATAAGGATACAGGTGGACTCATTGCAACAATGAGATGTACAACACATTATGTCAAAAAACGAACTTTACAATTTTGGCGTGGGAGGTGGGAGATGGGAAGGGATGGGAAGGGGAAACAAAGGAGGAGGCAACAATGTTTCATAAGAAATGTACTCATTATCTTGCTCATGTAATTGTAACTTCTCTGTACCTTATTTTCACAATTTAAAAAATTGAAAAAAAAAGATTCCAGGCAGATTTATAATGGTAAATGATGAGTTAGTACATATGTTTTGTAGATACTGAACTCAAATGTGTCAGAAAAATATCCTTGGATTCATAACTAGAAACTCTGAAGTGTAAGGTATATTAATTAGGTAAGTTTCATTAGGTAGCCAATAAAGAAAACAACACATGGTATTCAGTCAGGTAAATTAGTTTATTTTTATGTATTGATTTATTTTTGGTCCAGTTGTGGGGCCTGAACTCTGGGCCTGGGCGCTGTCCCTCAGCTCTTCAGCTCAAGGTTAGCTCTACCACTTGAGCCACAGTGCCACTTCCAGCTTTTTTCTTTTTGCTTATGTGGTGCTGAGGAATCGAACCCAGGGCCTCATGCATGCAAGGCAAGTGCTCTACCACTGAGCCACTTTCCCAGCCCCTAAAGTAGTTTATTTACTGAACTGCTGCCCATGCCATACATGGTGGAGAGGCATGTAGAAAAGGGGGGGGTGTTGGTGACCCAACCTAGGGCCAAGTCGTATCTAAGCCAAAGACCAGATGAGGTATGCCCAGGTTGGGGAAAAGTCTGACCACACTGGATCTGGATGTGACCTCGGGGCCTGGGACTCTCCTCTGGTCAGATGGAAAGTGTGACCAGTAGCTGACCAGGTTGTGACTTAATGGGGGGGAGGGGGGAGGTGGCTGCCTTCAGGAGTCCCAGATAACTAGGTAACACATAAAGGGTGGAAACTTAGCAAAGAAGTGGGGAGGTGTCTGCATAGGGTCTGCATGGCCTGGGGCAGACCTAATACCAAATACAAGTAGTACCTCTGCCATGTAATTCCTGACTCCAAACCATTCATTCTCAATCATTTCTTCCTTCCATCCTTCCTTCCTTCCTTCCTTCCTTCCTTTCTTCCTTCCTTCTTTCTTTCCTTCCTTCTTTGTTCCTTTGTTCATTTGTTCATTCCTTCCTTCCTTTCTTTTCTCTCCCCATCTCTCCTCTCTCCCTCTCTGTACCAATCTCTCCTCTCCTTCACTAAACCTCCCTCTCTCCCCTATCTCAGTATTCTCAACTCTCAAATAATGAACACTTGCTGAATTGAACTCACAAGCTCAATGGGCAAATATGAAATTTAGTTTAATGTTTCCTTACATCTCTACCACAGATCACTGGAATCAAATAATGTACACTCAGCAGCATGCCATCTCAAGCTATTTGGAGGAGGAAAGCAAGCATGTTTTTACTGCATTCTGTGAGGTCCACTCTGGGAAGGTGGGGCAGACTCCTCCCTCCTTTTGGCTAAATCTCAGCCCAGTTTCTGCATCAGAAGAGGTGACTGCCTCGAAGTGAACCAGTTACCTAAGTGACTCAGGTACTGGGCAGAAACCTAGCCTCTTGTGATACTGAGATTAATGGCATGATTCAACATGATTCACTAGTTTGTTGAGGCTGGGACTTCCTAAATTTTTGGTTAGGCTATGTTCAAATTGTGATCTATTTATTTCTGATTGCTAACCATGATTATAGATGTGAGCCAGTACATCAGATCAATCAAAGTCCTTTATCATACATGGAAGACATGAGGTTTCCCAAATGACATACCAGTTGACAGACAACAAAATAAGTCATTAATTCTGGTTAAGATGTGTTTTTAATGTGAAACAAAATTTACTTAGCAAAATATGACTACTGTGATTATACTTTTAAACTTACCCTACATTTTAATACCAAATCACCTATATTAGCCAATGATTAACTCAAATTACCTGTAATCATTTATTTCTGTCTTCTACAGATAGGCAGAACTGGATCACACACTATTAACTAAAGTGGTAGAATTTGAGAAGATCACACTTCTGAGACATTCTAGGAAGGAAAGTATCACCCATATCCACCTACTAGGTAGGGATATTGGAATGCAATCATGATCCCTGCTTTTTAGGCTAGGTGCAAAAATTGCTAATCTATGAGTAAAGTAACTTAAACAACAAAGGATTGGTGTAGTGACTCCAGTGGTGGAGTACCTGTCTGGCAAACACAACATCAAAACTCAAATCAACTTCCTAAAATTAAAATATGAAAAAGACATGTTGAACATGTGTTCAATGTAAAGATTTACAATAAATTATTGTAGTTATAATACCATCATTTATTTCTAGGGACAAACACATTTTGTGTCAAGCCTAAATGAAAAAATAACACACTATATACGCTTTGTATATGCTTTGGTAAAACACAGGTCTGGCTTACAATGGTGAACCCTTAAGTTTGCATGTGCAGTGGTGTTGCAGAGTTGTTAAAGTTTATGGAAGTCCATCTTTTTGTGAACTTAACATGAAATTACCTAACCAAACAGTTCACTGGACGGATACTGCTGATACACCCCCCCCACACACACACATATACACACATGTATGTGTTTATATATTAAGTGATACATGAATAAAATTAACGATGAATAAACTCAGTGAACAGATACCTTTCCCAAATAATTATTTTACCTGAATAAATTCATGCCTTAAACTCTCCAATCACACTTACATAGCTGCTGATTCCCATCAGCTTTTTTATGATAATTTTTTCTTTGTTTTTCAGATGAAAAAACCTGCCAATAAATATACCTGTATGACATTCCTTTCTTTAAAAAATGAAAATAATGTTGTGTAATCTGGTTGTTTATGTGTCAACAAAATAATTTTTTATAATTTCAAGTACATATTGTCTTAGACTTGGATCTCACTCATTTTCTTTCAATAATACCTATAGGAAGGGGAAAATGAAGGATCATTCTGTTACTTTGTGAGCTTCTGTTATTAATCACTGCAATAAGTATTATGAAAATGAAACTCTGAAATTATTTGGAGATTATTTGAAAGTTACCTTTCTACACACTCATGCTACTCCCTCAACTAAATCACAGAACTTAAAATAGGTAACATTTTAGCTGGGAGCCAGTAGCTGATGTCTGTAATCCTAGTTACTCAGGAGCTAAGATCTGAGTATGGTAGTTCAAAGCTAGCCTTAGCAGGAAATCTGTGACACACTTACCTCCAATTAACAGCCAGAACAACTGAAGTGGCCCTGTGGCTCAAGTGGTAAAGTGCTAGCCTTGATCTTAAGAGCTTAGGGACAGTGCCCAGGCCCATGACCATGAAAAAGAAAAACAAAAAAGGAAAAACAGGGGGGGAAGCAACATTTTAAAGCTTATGTATAAGGGGGGACCAAGATGGCGACGGGCAGTAGGGAAACGCCACAGCTCTCTCAAACCAAAAAGAGAGTTCGAGTTCCAACGCTTAATCTCCCCAAGAGACCGACAACAACAAAAAGACGAACACTCAGAGAAAAACCAGAGGTGGAAAATAACAAAAAAGAAAGAGAGGAAAAGAAGAATTTCAGAACAGAAAAAAGCGAAGACCCCTCCCCCAACCTTTACTGGCCCCGCTCCAGGCTGGGGCCGGAACCAGGCCCGGGAATCCAGCACCTGAACAACACGACCAATTCCTCCGAACTGAAGTAAAAAGTTGAGCATATGCCTCAACAGAGAGGAGAAAACCAGGAAACAACACTCCCCCGGAAAGCACGCCTGTGACAACAAAAGACCTGGAGGCCCAGGACAAGAGAAGCCCAAACACCACCAAAACTCCACCCATATACCCTAGACTGGGAATTGGGCAACACAGGCTGCCAGCACCTGATAGTAAGCAGGAGCTCAGACTGTTAAGGTGGCTCAGCAATAGAGTGATAGTCTTGGAGTATGAGGCTCTGGAACTGATTTCTCAGCATCACAAAAGCAAAAAGGGTCAGAAGTGGTGCTGTGGCTCAAATGGTAGGGTGCCAGCCTTGAGCTGAAGAGCTGAGGGACAGCACCCAAACCTAGAGTTCAAGCCCACAACCAGCCCAAAACAAACAAACAAAAACGCATCAGGAGCCCATAGCAGACTCCAGTATTTGGGAGAGTGCATCCAGAGCATCTGTTCTTCAAAAGAGCACCCGTAGGAGCAAACACAAGCAGTCTAGACTGCTCAACCCTTTCAAAGGCGGGAACTGCCAGCAATCTACAGCAGAGAGCTGAGAATCCTAAGTAAGTCAGAATAGCAGCTGGAAATAGGCTCCCAACAGAACCCAGATCAGGCACAGACTCTCTCTACCAATACAGAATCAGCAACCAAGCAAAGACAGACATACCAAAACAAAATTGAAAAGCAGTCTCCTGAACCTCCATGCGAAAATCACAAGGTTTACCACCACCCAGGACAGCAAGCTCACCTCAAAATCCAGCAGCCACGCAGGGGAAAGCCCCAGTGGGAGCAAAGCAGGAATGGAAGACAAAAGCTACATCCAAGGGTTGCTGGAGGTAATGACTCAAGAAATAAAGTGAGAAATTGAAAGAGCACAAGGATGATCTATCAAAAGAGATACAGGGTATCAAACAAGAGATGCATGCAAAAATAGAAGCTGCACAAACCTCAGTAAGAAGTGAGATAAACCCCAAATTAGAGGTAATGCATACCTCATTGAGAGGTGAGATCAGTACTCTGAGAACCAACATTGAATCCATAAAGGGATCCATTTCCTCCATGCAAACCACAATAGAAGCCACGATCAACAGAGTGAATGAAAGGGAAGGTAGAGTGTCAGATACAGAAGACAGAATGCACCAACTGGACCAAAAAGTGACAGATATAGAAAAATCACTCAAATTAAACCAAAGAGAAATTCAAGAGCAAGCAGATAATGCTAAAAAATTTAACCTTCGCATAATTGGAGTGGACGAAGGTGAGTAATTCCAGAACAAGGGAATGCAAGACCTATTAAACAAGATAATCAATGAAAATTTTCCCCACCTCAAAAACGACCATCTTAAGTACATCAAAAAAGCTTATCGAACACCCAACAAGCAAGACCCCAGGAGAAACACTTCCAGACACATTATAGTAAAAATGATAGATCTGAATGATAAGGAAACAATCCTGCATGCAGCAAAAATGAAGAAGGACCTGTACTACAACGGGAAAAAAAAGGAGAATCACTGCAGATCTCTCCACACAAACAATGAATGCAAGAAAAGCCTGGGAAAGCACCATACGAGCCCTGAGAGCCAATAACTGCCAACCCAGACTGATCTACCCGGCAAAGCTAGCATTCAAATTTGATGGAGAACTGAAAACTTTTAATAGCAAAGAAAAACTAAATGAATACATAAACATTAAGCCAGCATTACAAAGAATTCTAAGAGGGGGGACACAACCTGAAGAAAGCAGCCAGGAACTGGGGCCTGCCCCAAACAGGCGTTACTCAAAGTCTAACTGAGCAAGCACAGGAGGAAAGGAAAAAAGAAAAACTTAGGAAAACGGAATGGCAGGGACAACAATGCATCTCTCTATACTTTCTCTTAATATAAATGGGCTGAATTGGCCAATTAAAAGAAAATGAACTGAGGACTGGATCAGAAAACAAGACCCATCCATCTGTTGCCTTCAGGAGACCCACCTCTCAGCCAAACATACAAACAAACTCAGAGTGAAGGGATGGAAAAGGATCTACCAATCAAACGCCCCCAGTAAGAAAGCAGGTGTAGCCGTCCTGATATCTGACAAAATATACTTTTCATTAAAATCAGTACAGAAAGACAAGGAGGGACACTACATATTAATAAAGGGAACAATCCAAGAGGAGGATATAACCATCATCAACTTATATGCCCCAAATATTGGTGCACCCAGATATGTCAAACAAATGCTCTCAAACTTACAGAATAAAATAGATCCCAATACAATAATACTAGGAGACTTTAACACACCACTCTCACCAAAGGACAGGTCTACCAACCAGAGGATTGGCAAAGAAGCTACCGAATTAAGAGAGGCCATATTTCAAGCGGAATTAACTGACATCTACCGAGTATTTCACCCTAAAACAACACAGTACACATTCTTCTCAGCAACTCACAGAACTTTCTCCAAAATAGACCATATCATAGTTCATGCAAGGAACTTAAGCAAATACAAAGGGATCGACATAATCCCCTGTATCCTATCTGACCACAATGGAATCAAGCTAGGTCTCAATAACAAAGCATACCACAGAAATTTCTCTAATACATGGAAATTGAACAGCACACTCCTTAACAATGCCTGGATAACAGAAGAGATCAGAGAAGAAATAAAGCATTTCCTACAACTCAATGAAAATGAAAACACCTCACAAAGAAACTTGTGGGACACAGCAAAAGCAGTCCTGAGGGGCAAATTTATTGCCCTCAGTGCCCACATCAAGAGAATGGAGACAGACCAAGTAAATAATCTCATGTTGCAATTAAAACAGCTAGAAAAACAAGAAAAAATGGGACCTAAAGCTACTAGACGAAGCCAGATAACCAAATTAAAAGCAGAGAGTAACCAATTAGAAAATCAGAAAAACATAACCAAAATAAACCAAACAAAAAGCTGATTCTTTAAAAAATTTACTAAATTGATTGCCCATTGGCTAGATTAATTAAAAAAAGTAGAGAGGAAACCCATATTAATAGGATTAGGGATGCCACGGAAAACAACACAACACGTACCCAAGATATCCAAACAATTCTAACAGACTACTTTCAAAAGCTATACTCTCTAAAGGAAGAAAATCGGGCAGAAATGGATGCATTTTTAGAGAAATACAAGTTGCCCAAACTGAGCAAAGAAGAAGTTAACCAATTAAATAAGCCAATATCCTACAATGAGATACAGGAAGCTATCAAAAGTCTTCCAACAAAAAAAAAAGCCCAGGACCAGATGGATTCATAGCAGAATTTTATAAGACCTTTAAACAAGAACTAATACCCATACTCCTCAAGCTCTTCAGAGAAACAGAGAAGGAGGGAGCTATCCCAAACTCATTCTATGAAGCCAATATCACACTCATTCCCAAACCAGGCAAAGACCCAACCAAAAAGGAGAATTACAGGCCAATCTCCTTGATGAACACAGATGCAAAGATCCTTAACAAGATTCTAGCTAACAGAATCCAGAAACACATAATAAACATAATTCACTATGACCAGGTAGGATTCATCCCAGAGACACAGGGATGGTTTAACATACGTAAGTCAATAAATGTAATTCAACATATCAACAGAGCCAAGGTCAAGAATCACATGATTATCGCCACAGATGCAGAAAAGGCCTTTGACAAAATTCAACATTCATTCATGCTAAGAGCTCTGGAGAAAATAGGAATAGAAGGAACATTTCTAAAAACAATAAAAGCCATTTATGACAGACCAATAGCCAATATTATACTTAATGGGGAAAAGCTACAACCAATTCTCCTAAAATCAGGAACAAGGCAAGGATGCCCACTGTCTCCACTCCTCTTCAATATAGTCCTAGAACCCTTAGCCAGGGCAATAAGGCAAGAAAAAGACATTAAAGGGATCCGCATAGGGAAAGAAGAAGTTAAACTATCCCTTTTTGCAGACGACATGATATTATACCTCCATGATCCCTAAAAGTCCATCCCGAATATCTTAGAAATCATAACTCTCTTCGTCAAAATAGCAGGATACAAAATAAACCCACAAAAATCAGTTGCCTTCCTTTACACTGATAATGTACAGGAAGAGAGGGAAATAAAGGGAGCAACCCCATTCACAATAACCTCCCGAAAAATAAAATATTTAGGAATTAACCTAACCAAAGATGTAAAAGAACTATTTAATGAGAACTATAAACAGTTAAAGAAAGAAATTGCAGAAGACACTAGGAAATGGAATGACCTCCCATGCTCCTGGATAGGCCGACTTAATATAGTAATGATGGTAATACTTCCAAAACTAATATACAAATTCAATGCAATTCCTATTATAATCCCAATGACGTACATCACTGAAATACAGAAAACAGTCCAAAATTTCATATGGAACAACAAAAGACCTAGAATAGCCAAAACAAAGAAACACATGAGGAAATGTTCATCATCTCTGGTGGTGAAGGAAATGCAAATAAAGACAACCCTGAGATACCACCTTACCCCATTCAGAATATCCCACATCCACAAATCAGCCAACCACAAATGCTGGAGGGGAAGTGGAGAACGAGGAACGCTATTACACTGCTGGTGGGAATGTACACTTATACAACCACTTTGGAAAGCAGTCTGGAGGGTCCTTAGAAAGCTAAAGATTGACCTCCCTTACGACCCAGTCATACCACTTCTAGGCATCTACCCTGAACAACAGGAACCAATATACAAAGACACATGCACCTCCATGTTTATTGCAGCACTGTTCACAATAGCTAGGATATGGAAACAACCTAGATGCCCCACCACAGATGAATGGATCCAAAAATTGTGGTATCTATACACAATGGAATATTATGCAGCCATTAGAAATGACAGAATAATGGCATTTGCAGGGAAATGGATGGAGCTAGAAGGAATCATGTTGAGCAAGGTAAGCCAAGAACGAAGAGACAAACAGTACATGGTCTCCCTGATAAGTGGATGCTAAATCCAAAATGTTAGGTGATATGACAAAACTAATAGGACTTAAGAAACAAAGAACTCCCACTCATCTGGTTGAACCACTACCAAATATCCCCATGCTGTTGATCACATATATGGTATATAACATGTGAGCACCGTTATATATTACAGACTGTGATGGACAATTTGCTCCAGGAAAATTAGAATGAACTTGTGACTTTAAATTTGCATCATTATTCCACAATACTGTGAATTTCCGGAAATTATGTAATCACTTAATCACAATCAAAAAAAAAAAAAGAACCTCAGGGAAGGGAGGGAGGGAGGGGATGGTAGGGGGAAAACAATGGAGGGGGTAACCATGTTCAAGAGGTGTACTCATTACCTCACTCATGTAACTGTAACCCTCTGTATAGTATCTTTACAATAAAAAAATTAAAAAAAACATCTCATACTGACCATGACCTCATCAAGTACTCAAGATCTCTCCCTGTCCTGCCTCGACACTCGGCAGTCAGTTGAGGTCTAGTTATCCAACCAAGGATATGGGAATGAATAGATTTCTCAGCCATGGGATGCAGACTGGAGGGCTCTAGGTCCCTCTCTCTCGAGAAGGAGAAATGGGCTGATCCATCCCAGGAATGATCTTGGGTTGTGAATATCCTCAAAGAAACAACCCTTCTCAGAACCCAGTGCCTCTGGTTTTCCAACCAGCCTCGACCTTCAGTCGGCCCTCTCTGAATCCTACAACTTTCTTCTGGAATAAAGGCTGAGCCAGCAAAGAGACCCACCTCTACCTCTGAGAGTGGCAGTCACGGGGCCCTAGAGTTCCCTAGAGGAAGTCTCAGAGCAACACGGGTCTGACTCCCGCCCTCATTTCCTGGCTGTCCTGTGCCAGTGGCATGTCTACCTCTGTCTCTTGTCCAGGAATGAACACTGCGGGTGTCATTTTCAGATTGAGCCAGCAAAATTCCCATTCCCCAAGGATGTACTGCACAGGCATCCTGTAGCCAACGACAACCAGGTCGTCAATGGTGAACCCAGAGTGCCAGGATTTTAAGAGCCATGTGGCTGTGTCGAAGGCTCTATCACTGATGGTCTAGGTTGTCATTTGAGGTCATGGCTACAATGACCTGACATGCCTGATCTGGGATCGTCCTCCCTCTTCATCTTCATGCTTTGCCATGCCACATACACTTGGTTGAAACTTTTCGAATGAAAGGTTCTGGACAGAAGAGGAGCTTGGCATAGACTCAAGCCCCAGGCATCCCCCAGGAGATGGTGGAGAACTGGATTCCCTAAAAAAGACAATCTGGTCAGACTTAACCCGTTGTTGTCTGAGAAAGAGACATTCCAGTGTGACTGCTGCTCACCACAGTGACCCAGGGCCCAGTGGCAGGATGCCTGCCCTGTGCCCTGACAAGTCCCACCTGGGAGAGCGTCTGTCCTGCCTCCAGGCCAATTCAGACCTGCCATTGTATACAACAACTCTTGTTTCCTCCTCTAACAAGCAGCTCAGTATCCAACCACCATGGGAACCCAGTCCGAGAGGCACAATGGAGAGAAAGCTGCCGAAGCAAGCGTTTGGAAAGGAGCAGAGATCACAGCATGCAAAGCAGCCATGAAGATGTGTCTGCAATGAGTCCTTAGCTGGGTTCAGCAAAGAGAGGCCGGCGCAGGTGGGCAGAGCACTTCCATAAAGCTGCCTGTGGTGGATAAATGGCTTCTGATTTGACATGGACAACAGAATAAGGGACTGCAAGTTCAATGAATAATCTCTGGCCAGAGAAACAAGGTCAAACGCTTAAGTTTCTTCACTTCCAGTGGTTCCTGGTATTTCCAGCTGAGTGGACATCTTTCTGTGACCAGTGGGTGCCACCCCACCTTCTGCGGAGTCTGCGTGAGAGATTGTGTTGGACAAAGAGCTTCAAGGAAGCATGCCCCCAGGAAAGGAGTGTTGGTTCAAGGCTTCCCATACACTTGGCTGCACCTTTATAGCCTCTACCTTTATTCTTACTATATTCTTCTTGGCTGTACATTCGTTGCCTTTATTCTCATTTTGGCTATTTTTCTATTGATCCGTGAACAGAGCATGTTGTATTTTTCCAGTCCAATAGAGATGGCTTCTCTAAGTAATAAAGACTAAGGCCAAAGATTAAATGTCGGCAATCCCCCAATCAATCTATCATCTGATGTGACGTTGCCTCCAGAAACTCCTACAACTTCACAAGCGGTTTTGCAGCTCGTGAATAGTAAATATAGAGACTTAAAATTTCTAGATATGTCCAACAGACAAAATCAATAAACTAAACTAAGTTAGAAAGAGTTATCCCAGTAGTTTAGAGAGTTCTAAAAAAGAAGGGACCTCTGATTATATAAGAAAAAGAAAGATTCTCCCAACAGTTATGATTAAGTTTAGTCCAACTTACGTTATAGGGAATAGATGGTGTTTTCACACAAAATATAAAGTTAGTGACATATTTCCTGAACCAACCAAGAACCATTTCCTTATACAGGAGCTTATAAAGATGAAATTAATTGGATAAAATTAAAAAGAGTATAATGTAAGTACAGCCCTGTCTTAGGTTTGTTAATTATTAAACATAAAAAAGGCTGAATAGATGACGTATTCTATTAAACAATATGCTAGACTTGTTTCGCACCACTTAGCTTAAACAGTTGGTGGAATAGTCATTAATTTTCATGTAATTCATCAATGCTTTGCCTTTAAAAAATTGATTACGTGCTTAAATAAACAAAAAATCTATGTCACGATCACACACTGTATAAAAATGTTAATTCTCCTCAATAAAGATACACTCAGATGCAACTCTTTTGAGTCTATGTCTGTTGGTCACTTCGCCAACTCCTTTGCCCACCTATCCCGAGATCCCTGTCCCATCGGTCCCAGTGCTCCGGCTGAGCTGGTCCGTTGCAATGCTTATCCCTTGACAACCCCTCTTGACACTTTTTCACTCTATACCTCTCTAGCCATTGGACACTTTCTTATCTGACAGGAAAATAAACTCGGTGAGACAGGGGAGATTGAAACTCTGTGACCCACCCTGAAACCTCTGCTCTACCCGAGACTGTTTCCCTCTGCAGTCAGCGACCATACAGATTCTGGATGTCATGAAGTGACTGAGGGGTCTGTGGCTTGGTCCTACATACTGGATTTTGGCTCTTAAACTGACCCCACAGAGATTGTGAATGGTTGGCTCCCTTGATCCAGGGACTCCAAACCAAAGCTTGCATGCTCCCTTCTTCCTTCCTTTCCTCCTTTTCTCCCTCCATTGTTTCCTCCTCTCTTTCTCTTTCCTCTCTTTGTGTCACTCCTAAGCCTTGAACTCAGAGCATGGGTGTTGTCCCTGAGCCTTTTTACTCAAAGCCAACAGTCTATGGCTTGAGCCACTCATCCACTTCTGGCGTTTTCTTTTTGGTAGTTACTAGGCGATAAGAGTCTTACAAGCTTTCCTGCCTGGGCCTTAAGCCTCAATCCTCCCATCTCAGCCTCCTAAGTAGCTAGGATGACAGGTGTGAAGCACCGGCATCCAACTCAAACCAAGATTTCTTCATGTGCTGTGGAACCAGCACTGGAACCTTTCATTGTCTATGCCGCCCCCTTCCCTTACGGCCCTGGCACACACTGTAACCGTTTGTTGTATAAATAAATGAGCATCTGCCTACAACAATACTACAGAAAAGTCCCATTCAATTCAGGTAAGCATCCTTGGTGGGGGCAAAGCCTGATGTAGCTTTCTCACTGTTCTCTCTCCTTTCCTATCCTCCTGGTGCCACCCACTTAACTGTTTTGTTTCCAAGGATGTGAGCCATGATGTACTCACCGGATTCCGGGGTCTCTGGGATGCCTATCTTCTCAAAGATCTCTATCCAGCCACTGACCAGCTCTGTGGAACTCAATTCCCTACTCTGGTGTGAACAAAGTTGCTAGGAAGTGAATGCCCGGCTCAAGAGCCCTCTTCTCCACTCCCTGGGGCCAGAAAGGATGGTTTACCGTATCCGGCCCCCAAATTTCATGTTGCAGAGAAAGGATCCTTGAGGCATCCCGGGTCACTGAATCTCCCAGAGTCCAGTACAGGTTTTGGGAATTGTCTCTGTTCACAGCTGGCAGGTTGCTGCGGATGGTGAGGTCACAGTCTGTGCTCCCCATGACATCCTCAACTGTAGTGGTCACCCTACAGAGAGCCGGAGGAGAATCAGCAGCTGCCGGAGAAAGGCAGTCAAGGCATGACCTTCATAGCAGGAGACCATCTGGCTTGGGAACTCTGCTTGTGCCACTTTGAACGTCATTGTTTGGTGGCTGAAATGGTACATCTAATTTGACCAATCCAGAATCCCAGGCATTAGTAGAAATTGCCAGCTTCAAGAAAAAAAAAACCCTGGAAAATCTGGTATTTCACTTGTCCCAATCAAACTTAAAGGGTTCCAAAGTCAGTGTTCCCTTTTCCTTGCAGACAGCCTACAGCAGGTTACAGAAAATGGCATTCAGAGAGCCCTAGCTAACTGCCATGTCCTGATCCCAAGCAGGCTCCAGCATGGGGAACACACTTGCTTATCATTGCCCAGCTGGAAACAGCCCAGGAGGGCACATATTGAAGTCTGCAGAACTCCAGGGAGGACTGCCCCTGGAGGGTATCCACACCACCATTGGGTGCCCGGAGCCCCCTTCCCTGATGCCCACAGACACTGCCAATGCCTGGGTAAGATTCCTCTCTCATTCTCGGTCATGGTGAACCATCTGCCATGTCACACCGTTTGACACTTCCCAACCCTCCTAGCTTCACAGCCACTGCCCTACTCCCCCCCCATCTCATTCCCTATTTATGTTTGGCAGACACATTCCCAACTTTGAATTAGCTCCAATTATACACACCAGAGCATATTGTCTGGCTGGAAGAGTGCAGCTGTGGTCACAGTAGCCTCATGAGCCTTCTGGCTGAAGACAGAAGGGCAGGTGTCCACCCTGGTCTGCAGTTCACACAGGCCTCCTAAGGGAGACCAACACAGGTCCAGCAGCTACTGTGGGCTGCAGGAAAGGGGAAGAAAGAGGTGGAAAGGAACATCTACTGAAACCTTCCCTAAAGGAGCCATGAAACGGTGAAAGAGAATACAAAAATTGTGGCTGGGCTCATACTGGACATTAGTGATTCAAGAACAACAAATAAAATGCTCTTGCTCTTTTTAGACACAGTGACAAATATATTTTCATTGTTCTCATCTCCCTGCTATCCCAACACACACACACACACACACACACACAGAGAGAGAGAGAGAGAGAGAGAGAGAGAGACAAACACACAAAAATCCAAAC
The DNA here is from genome assembly GCF_024711535.1 of Dipodomys merriami. Classification (NCBI taxonomy): domain Eukaryota; kingdom Metazoa; phylum Chordata; class Mammalia; order Rodentia; family Heteromyidae; genus Dipodomys; species Dipodomys merriami. The sequence continues at coordinate 3,309,548 of NW_027202283.1, read as the reverse complement.
CAGTGACAGAAGACTTATCCATGAATTTGACAACTGATTATTCACCTGAGCACAGACAGGCTGTACCTTGAGAAAGATGATCTCTCTCTCTCTCTCTCTCTCTCTCTCTCTCTCTCTCTCTCTCTCTCTCTCTCTCTCTCTCTCTCTCTCTCTCTCTCTCTCTTTCTCTCTCTCTTTCTCTCTCTCTGTCTCTGTGTCTTTCTCTGTCTGTGTCTCTTTCTCTCTGTCTCTCTGTCTCTCTGTCTCTCTGTCTTTCTCTCTTTCACTCACACACATAAGCATACAGACTCAGAGCAGTGCCTCTCCTGAGTTTGTTGGTTTCTCATCTGGGCATGTACCAGCTCGAGGACGGGGGTTCCCTTGTCAGAACCAGGGGCTCCGACCCAAGGGGAACAATGCTCTAATAATGCAGAACCACCCTGCCTCCCCCTTTTTTTAGGGCCAGACCCTTCCCCTTGGCAACAACCAGCCTTGAATCCCCATTCACCAAAACCCTAGGACGCTGGGTGAAGGAGTCTGGAGACAGGTGGCTCCTCAGAGCCTGGACAGAAAACAAAGTAGGGGGTCATGGTGCCTCCAGAGACGTGTCTGACCTGGGGTGGGGTCGTTGTTGGGGACTTTGTTGGGGTCCTAAAGGCTATATATATGGATGGACTCCCTACTTCCAGCCTAGATACTTCTGGGTGACTTGGCAGATTCTTGGGTAGGACAAGGAGACCAGATGGCCTGGGAACACTAGCAGAGGTTGGCAGAGCTGGGAAATGTGATCACCCAGTCAGAACTGTTGAAAACTGGGGTTGTCAGCCCCCCCCAGGTTTGGGGGTACAAGCCAGGTGTATGTTTGTCAGAGGGGGTGTGTTTCTCTGCCAAATACCCACCTTCTATCTGACCCCAGTGCCCTCACCTCTCTAGTGAGCTCTTCTGGGAATGTCCTCAGGTGAAAGGGTGACTGAGCACAGAAGACAAAGGTTCACACATCAAGGGGGCCTATGTTCTGCATCTAACACCCCCTCCCAGTGAAAAGGAAAAGACCTTAGAAGGCAGGTGTGGAGGTGCTGCTTCCCACCTCTGACTAAAGCCACCAGGTTCCCAGCAGGGAAGGGTGCAGATGCGTGTCTATGTGGCTCCCACTGCTCCAGGCCAGGGGTTCTGTGGTGCCCCCTCCCCACCCATCCCTGCAGCTCCCCTTTTCCTGGAACACTGGCCACTAGGGATGAGGGTGGGATCCCTGGGTAGACACCCACATCCACCCCCCACCCCTGGAGTGCATTTGTGGCAGAGCCAGGGTGGACTGTGGGGCGCAGGGGATGTCCAGGGGGCGATGGAGAGAGGAGGTGAGAGGAACGGTTCCTGGTCCTCACGGGTAGGGGAAGGGTAGAGTAGGGGGGTTGCAGGGTGCAGGGGTCGTGGGGTGCAGGCATGCAGGGCGGCCATTCACATGTGCTGCTGGGAGAAGCTGCAACTCCGGGTGCGTGCCCCGAGTCTGAGGACCACAGGCCTGGACCAAGTCAAGGCCACAAGCCATCCAGGGGCACACCATCTCCCCTAGGTGCCTGCAAGAGGCTCCGAGTTTTGGTGCTGTCAGCTCCATCTTTGAAACACGGTGCTGCTGGGAGGAGGAGGAGGCATCTGCAGGCACGTGGTGGGGCTGTGTGCAGGCTCTGCTCCTTCTCCTCAGCCACCACCGCCGCCTCAGTGGCCTCCTGCCCTGTGAAGGCGGTTTCCGCCACCGTCTATGCCTCCACCTCAGTAGCCTCTGCTCTGCTGTGCTCCCTGCCGCCATGGCTGCCGCGACTCTGAGGGGCTGCGCCCAGCGAAGTGCCTGCCATGCAGGCTCAGCATCCCACGCTATGATCTGGGCGGCCACCACCACTGAAGCCGTTTCCACTGGTGCTTGTGCTCATGCTAACTCCTTTTTCTGCTCTCTCTTGGCCCCACAATCCTCTCCTGGGCCACCCCATCCCTGTTGCACACATGACCCTGAACCCTTGGGTCCCTGGCCATTGTTGCCACCAAAGTGGGCACCTGGGCTCGGCCCCCTCCTCCCCTGGGCCCCGTCCCCCACCCACAGTCACAGCCCTGACTGGGCCCTGAGGCTTCCTCCTCCACTCCACTCACCAAGCAGTTGCATGGTGACACTCATGCATGTATGTGTGTTTGTGTTTGTGTGTGTGTGATTGTTGGGGATAACTACCTCTCAAGGACTCAGAACATAGCACCCTCTGGGATGACTCAGCACACAACGCACTTCCAAAAACAGCTCAAAGCACCCTGTGTAAAGGACTCAGCACACAGCTCCCTTTGAAGGACTCAACATGCAGTACGCTGGGTAGAGTACTCAGCACACAGCACCTTTTGAAGGAGGGAGTCCATAGCCCGCAGTGTAAAGGACTCAGTGCATGGCATACTTTGAAAAACTCAGCACGAAGCACTGTTTCCCAGGGACATCATGTTAAGACTCCACACATCACACCATGTTAAGACTCCACACAGCAACCTTTGAATGGCTGAGTATGAAGCACCCTGTGTAAAACACCCAGTGCACAGCACCCTTCAAAAACTCAGCACATGGACTGGGAAGGTGGCTCAGTGGTAGAGCACTTGCCTTGCATGCAGGTGGCACTGGGTTCGATTCCCCAGCACCACATAAGCAAAAAGGAAAAAAGCCAGAAGTGGCACTGTGGCTCAAGTGGTAGAGTGCTAGCCTTGAGCTGAAGAGCTGAGGGAGAGCGCCCAGGCCCAGAGTTCAGGCCCAATGACCGGACCCCAAAAAAACAAACAAACAAACAAAAAAAACTCAGCACATAGAACAATTTTGAGGGCCTCAACACATACCACACTGTGGAAGAACTCAGCACACAGCAACATTTGAAGGACAGTACAGAGTACCCTGTGTAAAGGACTCAGCACACTGCACTCAAAAAGCTCAACTCATCCCTCTCTTCTCAAGGGCTCAGCACATAGCACGACCCTTTGGAATGAATTAGCATACCACACATTTTGAAGGACTCAGCTTACAGTATGTTGTGTGATGGACTCAGCACACAGCACCCTTTGAAAAACCCAGGACAGCCCACTCTTCTCAGGGACTCAGCACATAGCACCCTTTGGGATGATTCAGCAAACAGCACCATTTTGGGGACTCAGCACAAAACCCCCATGCGGGAAGGACCCAGAAATTGTGCCTTTTGAAGGACTCACCACAAAGCTGTATGTCACCAGTTCAGCTGTCATTAGAATTAGGGTGCTTTCTTCAGTATCACCATTCTTAAACACTTCACAAATCCTACTAGTTCACATTTAGCCAACCTGTGTTTTATGGGGAAAGTTCAGCTGGGAGGCTTGAACTCAAAGCTTGGGGGCCCTGTCCCTGAGCTCTCTGATTCAATGCTAGAGCTCTACCACTTGGAGGCACAGCTCCCATTTTGTTTTGTGGGGTTGTTCTTTGACAGGTCGTATGGTGATAAGTAAGGCCAAGTTGGGGTATCCGTGGGCAAAGGTTCTTAGCTCAGCCTGGAGCTGACCTCTCCCTTCCTTGTGTCCCTGGTAAGCCGGGCCTCCTGGAGCTCTCTTGGCCTAGGGTGGAACAGACCTGCTCTGGCATCAGCAATCAGGGTGAGCAAAAGTCAGCTTGGCCCTGGTCACTTCCCCAAATTGAACTCTTGACGATGATGGCATGGGGCCGCATGTTCTGCGTCTGGCCACCAGAGAGCAGGAGTCGCCCACCATAGAGATTGTACCTGCGAGTTGTGTTTACTCTTGCTTCCCTGGGGCCCCCATCATGCTTCAACCACCCTGGACAGGAAAGTCCTTGAGACTCTTACCTACAGTTAACCATCGAAAAGCAAATGGAGCTGTGGCTCAAGGGGCTGAGCACTAGCCTTGAGCAAGAAAACTCAGGGATAGAGCCTAGGGCCTGAGTTCACACACACACACACACTCACACACACACACACACACACACACACACACACACACACACACACACACACACACACACACACCCCACATGCATACAAAATCAGAAATTCCTACACTACAATCTTTGGGTATTCTCTACTTTTTCCCCACTAAGCCTGGTGGCTGCTGGCCTAGGTCTTTGATGCATATACCACCTGACATCTTTAATTTTTGGGAAACAGAATTGCTAGGAGGTCAGCCTTCCCCCATCCCAGCTCCATGAGTGGGTCATGTTCTATCCAGGCCCTTTGGGGCTCATTTACAGACTTGCCAAGATGCCTCAAAAGGCATCATACACTGGGCACTGGTGGCTCATGCCTGGCATCATTGCTATTCTGGAAGCTGAGATCTGGTGGATCATGGTGCCAAGCGAGTCTGGGCAGGACAATGTATGAGACTCTTATCCTTGATGAACAGTCAGAAAACAAAAGTGGTCCTGTGGCTCAAGTGGTAGAGTGCCAGCCTTGAGAAAAAGAGCTCAGGGACAGCGCTCACGGCCAACAACAACAAGGAGAGGCATTGCATGTTGGCTTTGGGATTGGCATGGCCAAATATAATTGGAATTTTCAAGTGCTCCAAGACAAAACAGTACCTGCTTTAGTCCCGTGCTCCTCCATCTCGTCTCACCCCTTGGCCTTGTCCATGCTTTGTGTCAGCATGGCTCTGGATTGATAGGAGGGCTCCAAGGAAGGTCCCACAGCAATCATCCCTCCTCCTTCTGCCCTCCTCACCCTGCTGCTTCTGCTCTTTGCCATAGACTGTCTTCCTGTAATCCATGCATGAGGTCATCACCGCCAACATAGTGGTGAGTGGTGGGTCTGGCCTAACTCGGGGCAGTCAGAGGTGGAAGTGGGTCTGGGACTAGGAGCTTCCACCCTGGGTGTGGGCTGAGGCCAGGGCTGACATTTAGTTCATCCTGAGCCTTGCAGTGGTGGGGAGACAGTGTAGACTCCACATTGAATCAGGTAAGATCAGAATCTGGAGGACCACGTGTGGGAGAGGATGTAGGACTCAGGGGGCCACTGTTGTTGGTACTCTCTCAGGACTCCCTTCTCCCTTTCTCATCCCTCAATGTTAGAAGAGAAACTTCAACTAAGGGTTTGGGAAGAGGGGGCGGGGGAGTATTTTGTTGTAAACCAGACTTGTGCTTCATATTCATCCTAGCTCTATTTATCTGAGGAATGGCCATATGGGTTTGGGGGGGGGGGGAATCATCTTAGCTGAACATGTGGCTCAGTGGTAGAGTGGTCGCCGACCATGCCTGAAGCCCTAGGTTCGATTCCACACAGAAAATGTTGGAAGGAGAGGTGGGGCTCAACTGGTAGAAGGCCAGCATTGATCAAAAAAGAGCTCAGGGACAGTGGCCAGGGCCTGAGTTCAAGCCCCAGGACTAGAAGAACAAATCTTTGTTGGACGGGTTTTTTTTGCTTTGTAAATAATTTATTATTTGTGATAAGCATAACATGGGCCTCTTTCCTGGCCACCAATGGGCCATTACATGTCCCTTGTGTTTGGGCCAAGTCCCAGCAGCCTATGCCCTACCCGACCCCCAGTTTAACTTCCCGTCACCTGGCAGATGGAGTCCTGAGAGAAGGGCACCTGGCCACTTAGTTCTGGTGGCTGCCAAGGCTTTTGAGAGTCAGTATGTCACATAGAGAGTCATCATCTGCATCAGTCTACAGAAGAAAGTGAGGGAGCACTCCTCACCTGAGCCTGGGAGCTGTGGGTGGATCTGGATGTGGGGCATCTTTGGCAGGATATGCTTCTTGGGGGAGTCCACTATGGGTTCGGGAACCCTGACCTCTCCTCTGGCAGTTTCCATGCTGTCTTCAAGTTGCAATTCTTCAAAACCTTTCTGCTGCTCCCTCATTTCACCCACCACCGACCCTGAGGCATCTGAAGCGGTGTTGGTGGTTGGGGGCTCAGCCTGTGCTGGCATCTGGAGACTGCTGTCTATGCCTTCCCCTGCTGGGAGCAACTGCAGCTCCTGCAGCACTCTCCTCTTCTCCATCTTCTCCTGGGACAGCCAGTGCAAGCACTCGGCTTTCTCCCAGCACAGCTCATGCAGGAGCAACATCTGCTCTTTACACACCAAAAGGGACTCTTCGATGGTTCAGATGTGTGCTGATAGCTGGCTGTATCCATGGTGGAGCTCACTTGCTGGACTCTGGAAGTCCACCTCATCAGGCAGGTCATGGATGAAGCAGATTTTCTTCTTAGATACCCATATGTCCCGCTTCCCATCCCCACACATACTGTGGTGACAGCTCATGGGGGAGAGGGCCTGTGGCTCCAGCTTAGTCTGGCACTGAGCTGCCTGGTGACCCGGGTGCCTACAGCGGGCCTGCTGCTCCTGTGGAAGGATTTTCCCCCTGTGGATCTCAGCCTCCAAGTGTGCTAACCGAGCCTAGTCCATCTATAAGATAGCATGGAATGTGGGCGTGGCAATAATTCTTGTATCCCATTGGTCAGAAAGAACCATGAAATAATGGTGGTGTGGCTGGAATCCTGTGATGCACCCAGAATGGGCGGAGTCAAGATGACAGTGGCCCTCTAGCCCCTTTCCCAGGGAACTCGGTCCAATTGAGTTGGGGACAAAAGGGTGACCTGTATAGCTGGATGGCTGCACAGATTGTTGTGTATGTCTGTTTCTTGCCAGTCCCGGACCTTGAACTCAGGATCTGGGCACAGTCCATGAGCTGCTTTTGTTCAAGGCTAGCCCTCTGCCACTGGAGCCATACGGCTCTACTTCTGGCTTTGTTGGCACTGAAGTTAGACAGGGGTCTCAAGGACTTTTCTGCTTAGGGTGACTTTGACCATGATCCTCCTATCACAGCCTTGTAAGTATCAAGGAGGACTGCTGAGAGCCACTGGTACCTGCCTAATCACTGGTCTTGCTGATGTTCTTGGACAGACCGGTGAGTTCCCTATCCTCAGGTTGAAGTGGTGGGAGCTGGAGCCCACAGTTTGAATCCTGGTCCTGCCACCTCCAAATGGCAGGTGGGAGATCCTAAGAAACTCATTCCTATCCATATGAATACCAATGGAATGTGATGTATGTCATGATTGAATGGGCAGTTCTTGAATGATTCTAGGATAAAATTATACACAATTATTTTATAGGACACTGATTGATTTTAATTAATACTTGATGAAGATTTAAACAATCACATTCATTAAATGGGGGCATAATGAATTACCTAAGTATTGGGTGTCACATAGTATAGAGATGCCATTTTTTCTGCCCGGACTTTCTTTACTTAATTGCTATATAGAATTTTCTGAATGTACTTTGGAATATGCAACAAGGTATATTATAGCTGACCTGAAAATCAATTATTCAAACAGTTTTTTAAATCAAAAATGACTATAGCAAAATAAAGAGGTAAATCCAAATTATGTGCATTTAAAGATAATGCTAGGTTAGTCCTCTTCTCACATTCCTCATTCCCTTGAGAATAATACACATTGTAAGGAAATGCTTAGAAAGTTTTGGAGAAATAGGTTGACTTTAAACTAGTGAGTTACTCTATGCTGAATCTTGTTTACTTTATATCTATAAAGATAAATTCTCACCTTATCATTTTTCTTAGGTTTATACTCAGGTTTAATCTCCGATGGGTGACAAATAAAGATATAAACATTTTTTAACAGTGGCTAAATTTAAGCTGAGGAATCTAGGTACAACTATACTCATGCAGGTAAGCCTCATCAGTCATGAGACCACGATATCAAAATGTTAACCAATGCTTACTGGTGTCAGGCTTATGAGATTTTGTGTATTATAAACAGTGGTGGGATGGGAAGGTGGCTCAGTGGTAGAGCGCTTGCCTTGCATGCAAGAGGCCCTGGGTTTGATTCCTCAGCACCACATAAGCAAAAGGAAAAAAAGCCGGGAGTGGTGCTGTGGCTCAAGTGGTAGAGCCTTAGCCTTGAGCTGAAGAGCTGAGAGATAGCACCCAGGCCCAGAGTTCAGGCCCCACGACTGGACCCCCCCAAAAAATAAATAAATAAAACAGTGGTAATTAGATTTGTTTTGTAATCAACATCATTTCATGGGTTAGGAACTGAAGTTAGACATTATACTCAGAACTAAATTGAAGGAGGAATCCAAAATTAGTCACCAAGATATACATAATTAACACAGTATTTTAAAAATGCAAGCTAAAGGAAATAATTTATGAAAAAATCAACATTTACAATAAATACAGAATCAGCATAACTGGTATTTCTTTTATCCCAGTTGCAATATGGCTTGCATGATGACTTTTCTGATTATATGTTTAGTTAGGTCTTGATATTTATTTGAAATTCTGTTCTTTCATATAATCATTTGTCAGATCAAAGAGGAAATTAATTCCATGCCAGAGTCAACATTCATAATAATGTTACAGTTGTATCCTGCTATTTTGCCAAAGTTTCAAATCACTTTGAGTATTTTGGATCTTTTTTGGATCTAACTAAATAGGTATGCAATTTTGTCTGTACTAGAAAGATTTTGACTACCACTTATTAAAATAGTATTTTCCAGAAACTACTTCTCTCTTTTCATGAGATTTTTAATGTCATTTATATCATGGGTTGATGTTTTCCTTTAATTAGCCCGCATTCAGTCTTCCACAAAGTATAATTTGGAGTTTAAAATTATGTACACTCAGGTACACTGCTCAGATTCTATTATTTGCATATTTTGTTCTTGTTAAATCAGTAGGATTTAGGTCTCAATATGGATACTATTGGACTTATTGGTTGCATTTCTGAATTCTTTAAGTATGTGATGATTTTTATTTTATTCTTTTAAATATGTGCAGCTCTCACTCCACATACAGTCACATTTGTTTTAAACAATTTGATCCATTCACGTGATTTGCTATATTAGGTTCATCTAGATGAATTTAATTACAAATTAACACAACTGTACTTCTGAGACAGTTATCTTTATGGAGCTACTCAAGGATAACATGTATATGAGGATTTTGTGATTCAAAACAACCGGACACAACATGTTTTTGTTCCTGGGGGAGTTCTACTTTGTTGGTTGTTTTTCCAGGTGTGGTGACTTCAACATATGTGTGCATTTTATTTCAATTGTTATATGTCTATATTTTGTTTCATATAACAGAAAGTACATAAATAATCAGTGATTTAGAACTTTTCCAAATAGATTTCTAAGAGAGATACTTGAAGTTTTGTGACATCTGGTACCGGGTAGGTCTTGTTAGTGGAAGGGGTAGCAGAATAACAGAGACATTCTTTGACATGATTGGAATTCTTCCTCCTCTTCCCTCACTATTTCCAATAGTATTCCTTCAAACCTTTAGTGGAAAGAAAATAATTTTTTCTGTATGAACTCATGAATTTTGCATTAATTAGGACACACTACACTTTTACATTTTCCTTCTTTTAAAATCACAGATGCAAATTTATAATGCTAAAATACCATCTAATAATTTATATGAAATGGTCCAAACTATTTTTGCTTCACACTATATGTAATATAGAGTGTAATAATAGTGAGTAATAGTATGTAATAATTGACTTTAGGGAAAGTCAATTACAAGGGATTTTGTGAGATACTGAGCAATAGTAAAAATTATGTTTGTTTCTATTAAAAACTTTAGTTACATCTAAAAATAACTCATAGTTATAAACTAATGCTAAAAAGTAAGATTGTTTATTGGAAAAAAGCCAGAAGTTTCAATAAGCTTGCTTTTTACAAATTGACTTGGATCTGGGCTTTGGTGGCTCATGCCTGTAATCCTAGCTACTCAGGAGTCTGAGATTGAGGATGGTGGTTCAAAACCAGCCTGGGCAGAAAAGTCTGTAAGACTCTTATCTCCAATAACCCACTTGAAAAGTAGAAACGGCAATGCAGCTCAAGTGATTCAGTGGAATCAATGAGCTGAAGAGCTGCGAGATATCGCCAAGGCCCAGAGTTCAAGCCACACGACCAACAACAACAACACAAAAAATTGACATGGATTTTTACTTTATTATTTCATGATTTTTATTGTGAAAATACATATAGAGGGGTTACAATTACATGAGAAAGGTAACGATTACATTTCTTATCAAGCATTGTTGCCCCCTACTTTGTTTCCCTTTCCCATCCCTTCCCATCCCCTCCCACCCAAAACCAACCCATGCACCAAACATTGGGTCCACTTGTATCCCTATTTAAAGAATTTGTTTTTCCCTTCTACTCCACAAATTATACCAACATCAAATACAGTCAAAACGGGTTATAACATGGGGGAGGGACATACAAAGCAACAAATAAATCATCTTATAAATAAGCTAGAAACAATACCAAGACAAAAAAAAACATTTTTGTCCTTATCTTGGGGTTCATTTCACCTAACATCAACTTATCTGACCGTTTTTGCTTGTCTCACAAATATACTAGTTATTGCAAATAAGGGAAACCGTGGGACCTATACTTTTTGGGCCTGGCTTACTTCACTTAATATAATTTTTTCCAAGGCCTTCCATTTCCTAACAAATGGGGCAATGTCATTCTTTCTGATGGAGACCTAGAATTCCATTGTGTAAGTATACCACATTTTCTTGATCCATTCATCTACTGAGGGGCATCTGGGTTGGTTCCATATCTTACCTATAGTAAATAAGGCTGTAATAAACATAGTTGTGCTGGTAAGCTTTAGTATCATCATGTTTGTGATCATTTGGGTAAATGCCCAAAAGTGGGATTGCTGGATCATAGGAGAGCGCTATGTGAAGTCCTTTAGGGAACATCCATACTGCTTTCCAAAGTGGTTGAACAAATTTACACTCCCATCAACAATGCAGTAAGGTTCCCTTCTGTCCACATCCCCTCCAGCTTCTGATGTTATTAGAGTTCTTGATTATAGCCATTCTAACTGGGGTGAGGTGGTATCTCAATATTGTTTAGATTTGCATTTCTTTTATGGTTAGGGAAGTTGAGTATTTCTTCATGTGTCTATTGACCATCCTTCTTTCCTCTTCAGAGAAGTTTCTCTTTAAGTCCCACTTATTTATTGGGAAGTTGTTTGAGGATTTGTTGTTAGATTTACTTTTATGAATTCCTGGTACATTTTAGATATGAAACCCTTGTCCGTTGTATGGCTAGTGAAGATCTTCTCCCAATCCGTGGGCTTTCTATTGATCTTGCTAGATTTACCCTTTGCCATGCAGAAGCTCTGCAATTTCATGCAATCCCATTTGTCCAACCTTTCTTTGATTTGTTGTGTTTCTGGGTCTCTATTAAGAAAATTTGACCTGTGACAAGGAGACCTAAGGTGTCTGCTGTGACTCCAGGTCTTTGAACCATTTGGAGTTGATTCTGGTGCAGGGTGATATATAAGCATTTAACTTTATTTTTCTATGAGTGATTAACCTATTGCGCCAGCCACTTACTGAGGAGGCTTCCTTTCTTCCATTCTATTTTTTTAGCTCCCTTATCGAAAATTAGATGGCTATATGTCTGTGGGTTAATTTCTGGGTTTTCACTTCTATTCCATTGTTCCTGAGATCAGTTCTGGTACCAATACCAAGCTGTTTTGATTATTATGGCTCTGTAGTAGAGTTTGAAATTTGGTATTGATATTCCTCCAGCACTATTCTATTAAGGAATGTTTTTGTTGTTCGAGGTCTTTTATTGTTCCATATGAATTTTTGGATTGCCTCTTCTATTTTCTTGAAGAATGAGGTTGGAATACTCATAAGTATCACATTGAATTTGTACATAGCCTAGGGAAGTGTTGCCACTTTCATGATGATGATCTTTCCAATCCAGGGATGTTTTTCCACTTTCTAAGTTCTGTTTTGATTTCCTTTTTTAGGTTTTTAAGTTTTCATCATAAAGATTTTTACATCTTTAGTTAAACTAACTCCTAGTCATTTTATTTTTTGTGGGGCTATTACGAATGGAGTTGTTTTCCTTATTTCAGCCACACTATTCTCATTGTTGGCGTATAGTAATGCCATTGATTTTTGAGGGTTAACATTATACTCTGCTATTCTGCCAAAGTTTTCAATGAGCATGAGGGATTTGGGAGTGGATTCTGTGGGAATCTTTAAATATAAGATCATATCATCTGGAAAGAGGGAGAGTTTTACATGATCTTTACCTATTTGGATCCTTTAATGATGGCCTCTTGTCTTATTGCTGTAGCTAGGTATTCTAATAGTAAATTGAAAAGAAGTGGAGAGATTGGACATCCTTGTTTCGTTCCTAAGAGGAAATGGCTTTAGTTTTTCACCATTAAGTATAATGCTGGCTGTAGGTTTGTCATATACAGCCTTTATTGTTTTGAGGAATGTTCCCTGGATTCCTAATTTTTCCAGAACCTTCATCATAAAGGGGTCTTGGAACTTGTCAAATGTTTTTTTTCTGCATTTATTGAGATAATCATGTGGTTCTTATCCTTGCTTTGGTTGATGTGATGAATTGTATTAATTGATTTGCATATATTTAACCAGCTTTGCAACCTTGAAATGAATCCTGTTTGATTTTGTTTTATGATTTTTTGGATGAATTGAAGTCGGTAGGCCAAAATTTTGTTGAGAAGTCTTGCATCAATGTTCCTCAAAGAAATGGGTCTGTAGTTCTGTTTCTTTGATGAGTCCCTGCCTGGTTTTGGGATGATGAGTCCAGTAGTGCACTTTCTCTTTCAATTTCATTGAAAAGTTGGAGGAGTATTGGTGTGAGCTCTGCTTTGAAGTCCTTGTAGAATTTCACTGTAAATACATCTGGTCAAGGGTTTTTCTTAGATGAGAGTACTCTTATTGATGTTTCTATTTCAATGCTTGATATGGGTCTGTTAAGTTGGTTTAACTCATTTTGGTTTAGTTTTGTCATGTCAATATTTGCTAGGAAAAGGTCTATTTCTACCAGATTCTCAAACTTATTAGCAAAAGCTTTCAGGAGTATTCCCTTATAATGTTCTGGATCTTGGTTGTTTTTGTGGTGATGTTTATATTCTCATATCTGAGTTTGTTTATTTCCTTGTGTGCTCTTCTTCTTCTGATAAGATTTGCTAAGGGTCTGTCAATTTTTGTTAACTTTTTGAAGAACCAACTCTTTGTTTTGTTGATTCTTTCTAGGTTTTTTTGGATTCTAATTAGTTTAATTCTGATTTAAATTTAATTATTTTTTCCCATCTACTGGATTGGTGTTTATTTTGTTGCTCTTTTTCATGAAGGTTCAGATGTCTAATTAAATTGTTGTTTTCAGATCTCTCTAATTTGTTGATGTAGAAACTCAGAGGTACAAAATTGCCTATGAGAACTGCATTTCCTGTGTCCCAGAGAAGCTGGTAATTTATGTGTTCATTTTTGTTGAATATCACGAACATTTGCATTTCCTTTCTAATCTCTTCTATGACGCATTGGTGATTCAACAGTGTGTTGTTTTGCCTCCATGTGTTACAGGACTTTTCTTTGGTGGCTTTTAGTGTTGAGTTCTAATTTTATTCCCTTGGATGCCATTTATTCGCCTTTATTGTGGTCTTATTGGTTTTCTATGTGTAGGACATCTTTAAGTATCCATTGTTTGTGTGGAGAGCTCTGCAGTGATTCTAATTTTTTTCCCGTTGTAGTATAGCTGCTTCTTCATTTTTGCTGCATGCAGGATTGTTTCCTTATTATTCAGATCTATCATTTTTACTATAATGTGTCTAGAAGTGTTTCTCCTGGGATCTTGCTTGTTGCGTGTTCTATAAGCTTCTGGAATGTAGTTAAGATGGTCGTTTTTGAGGTGGGGAAAATTTCCATTGATTATCTTGTTAAAAAGTTGTTGCATTCCCTTGCTCTGTAATTCCTCACCTTCTTCCACTCTGATTATGTGAAGGTTAAACTTCTTGGCATTATCTGCTTGCTCTTGAATTTCCCTTTGGTTTAATTTGAGTGATTTTTCCAAATCTGTCACTTTTTGCTTCAGTTGGTGTATTCTGTCTTATGTATCTGACAGTCTACCTTCAATTTCATTAACTCTGTTGACAGTGGCTTCTATTGTGGTTTGTATGGAGGAAATGGATCCCTTTATGGATTCAGTGTTGGTTCTCAGAGTACTGATCTCAGTATGTATTTCCTCTAATTTGGCGCTGATCTCACTTCTTACTGAGGTTTGTGCAGCTTCTATTTTTGCATCCAACTTTTGTTTGATATCCTGTATCTCTTTTGATAGTTCATCCTTGTGCTCTTTCAATTTCTGATCAATTTCTTGCTTTATTTCTTGAGTCATTGCCTCCAGCAACCCTTGGATGTAGCTTTTGTCTTCCATTCCTGCTTTGCTCCCACTGGGGCTCACCCCTGCATGGCTGCTGGCTTTTGAGGTGAGCTTGCTGTCCTGGGTGGTGGTAAACCTTGTGATTTTCTCTGTGATTTTCGCATGGTGGTTCAGGAGACTACTCTTCAATTTTGTTTTGGTGTGTCTCTCTTTGCTTGGTTGCTGATTCTGTATTGGTAGAGAGAGTCTGTGCCTGCTCTGGGTTCTGTTGGGAGCCTATTTCCAGCTGCTATTCTGACCTACTTAGGATTCTCAGCTCTCTGCTGTAGATTGCTGGCAATTCCCGCCTTTGGAAGGGTTGAGCAGCCTAGACTGCTTGTGTTTGCTCCGACGGGTGCTCTTGTGAAGATCAGATGCTCTGGATGCACTCTCCCAAATACTGGAGTCTGCTATGGGCTCCTGATGCGTTTTTGTTTGTTTGTTTTGGGCTGGTTGTGGGCTTGAACTCTAGGTTTGGGTGCTGTCCCTCAGCTCTTCATCTCAAGGCTGGCACCCTACCATTTGAGCCACAGCACCACTTCTGAACCTTTTGCTTTTGTGATGCTGAGGAATCAGATCCAGGGCCTCATACATCCAAGACTATCACTCTATTGCTGAGCCGCCTTATCAGTCTGAGCTCCTGCTTACTATCAGGTGCTGGCAGCCTGTGTTGCCCAATTCCCAGCCTAGGGTATATGGGTGGAGTTTTGGTGGTGTTTGGGCTTCTCTTGTCCTGGGCCTCCAGGTCTTTTGTTGTCACAGGCGTGCTTTCCTGGGAGTGCTGTTTCCTGATTTTCTCCCCTCTGTTGAGGCGTATGCTCAGCTTTTTACTTCAGATGGGAGGAGTTGGTTGTGTTGTTCAGGCACCAGATCCCCGGGCCTGGTTCCGGCCCCAGCCTGGAGCGCACTCGTTAGGCCTGTGCTGATGTGTATACCACCTAGGTTATGCAGCCTGGAGGACACAGTTCAAATTTCTTCTACTGTTTTATTGGGCATTTAAGCTCCCTTCCAGGGGCATTCTTTCTCTGGCCTGGCCATCGGAATGTGCTCCATGGGCTGGTGCAGCTCTCGAACAGTTCCCAATTTTAGTGGGTCCTGTGGTTCGGGTGTTGGTGTAGGGAGTCTAGGTCAGGGTCTGGGGATAACCTCCAGCTTTGGTCTACCTTGAGGGATGCACTGTCCCCTGTGGGGTACTCACGCTGGAGCTGGTTGTTTCTGTGTGGTGTAGGTCATCAGTTGTTGTTGCAATCCTAGTTCAGTTGGGGTGGTTGCGGGCTGGGCTGGGCGGTGGTGGCTCTGTGTGATTCTTTTCTGTCTCTGCCTCTATCGAAGCTGTTGGGGCCACAGTGTCCATGCTCAGGTGGCTTCTGCGCGGGTGTTCTGCAAGCAGCCCCCTGTGCTTCTGGGACCCGGGAGGCCCCTGCCTGGTTCTTGCGCTCAAGAACGGGCGGGTCTAGTGCTTCCGGCAGCTTCTGCGTGGTTGGTCTGCAGACATGTTCCTTTGTCGTGCTGCCAGTGCCGGGCAGCTTTGGCAGGATGTAGCCTCTATGCTTGGGTGGAGAGTGAGGGGTGGGGGTGGGATCCTCTTAGAGACACACGGCTGGTAGGTTTCTCTGTTCCTGGCGAACAGTTGTTCTGCAAAACGGTACCTCAGGCCGCTTCTGTGTGGGTGGTCTGCAAGCGGCCCCCTGTGTCTCTGGGGCTCAGGCAGCCCCCGCTGGGCTGGCTGGCCGGCAGCTTGGCGCATTGCCATGCGGCCAGTAAAGGTTGGGAGAGGGGTCTTCACTCTTCTCTGTTCTGAAATTCTTCTTTTCCTCTCTTTCTTTTTTTGTTATTTTCCACCTCTGGTTTTTCTCTGAGTGTTCGTCTTTTTGTTGTTGTCGGTCTCTTGGGGAGATTAAGCATTGGAACTCAACTCTCTTTTTGGTTGGGGAGATCTGTGGCGTTTCCCTACTGCCCCGTCACCATCTTGGTCCCCCCTCCTTATTTTACTTTTGAATGTAACTAATGTAGTATTTTTGTGTGTATTTTACTATTCTAGTATAACTTTATTTGCACCACTTACATACAATTTTTTTTAATTCTGAGATTTAAGAATGTGTTTTTTGAATAAGAATTTTGTTGTACTTTTATTTCAGTTTGCCATTAGGCCTTATAAACGCATACAATAAAATCCATTCTTGCTAGTATCAAATTCAATGATTTTGTAGACTAGAGACTCAAGGATATATCATTATATATCATACAGTGATGTGGGTCAATTTGTTTATAACTGCTCCATAAAATAATTACTAATTGAGGAAGCAGCCACTTCATCTGGCATCCTGGTCACTCTGATGAAGTAGGATCCTAGTGGCAGCCTGCCCAACTCAGGTGCTTCTGGGCATCTCGCCTGATTCTGTGGGAGGATATCAGGGTGTACCTACTGTTGGACTAGGGAAGCTGCTGCTTGAATGACACAGTGCCACTGTCCCAAATCTAGCACCCACCAGCCCCATGGGACTGGGCCCTAAGGATCAGCCCGTGATAGCACACACACACGGCAGGGCG
This sequence comes from Dipodomys merriami, assembly GCF_024711535.1. NCBI lineage: Eukaryota > Metazoa > Chordata > Mammalia > Rodentia > Heteromyidae > Dipodomys > Dipodomys merriami. Next base: position 3,292,789 of record NW_027202283.1, on the reverse strand, counting down.
GGGGAGCACCCACCTAGAAAGGAGTGCAGACAAAACAGAAGCCACTCTGGGGATCAGCTTGTACAGTATCATCCGTGGAGCAGTGGACGATTGTGCTCAGCTGTGGGGAGAAGACAAGAAATACAGGCCCAGGAGGGGTGATGCTAACTTTTGTACTCAGGCTGGCAAGGAAACTTTCCTCCAGACACTCTCCTGCAGGCTCAGGGTGCCCTTCCATGCTCCTTGTCCTTGGATTATCAGCCAGGGACACTCATGTCCGGTACTCCTGGCTGCTCTTTTGGGGTTTGTTAATTTACACAGAGAGCCCCTGCCTCAGACAGCAGAGTTATATTCTGGGTTTTGTAAAACTTTCTGCATCTGAGCATTTCCCAGTGTTTGGTCTTTGTATTGTTTCTTATAAATGCTTTGTGACATTTGTGTTTAGGTGTTGAGGTGCAGGAGGAGCCAGATTATGAACATAGTTTCCTACAATACTTTCATCTTAAAATGAAAATATATTCTTTCTAAAAATGCCTATCAGGAAATGAATTTGAGAGAGGGAAAAGGCAGTTTTCTCATGAGATCAAAATATGCTAGTTTTATATGCACGTTTTATGCATTCAAAATACAACTAAGTAATTCACTATCTAGGAACAATTGTCCAGACCTAAGAGTTAGGTGTCTTGGGAGCTAGAGCCAGGGTTTTTGTGAGGTTTATCCAAAGGGAGGGAAGAAAGTTAAAATCCATAGATTACTTTGTAGAATAAAAGTGGTAATAGCAAATGAGAATCACATAAATCCTCCCTGCTATTGGGGGTCTTTTATTCTTCCATATGAATTTTTGGATTGCTTCTTCTATTTCATTGAAAGTGAGATTGGAATATTGATAGTTATCACATTGAATTTGGATATAGCCTTTGGCAGTATTGCCAATTTAATGATGTTACTCTTCCCAATCTAGGAGCGTGGGAGGTTTCCCACTTCCTTAGTTCTGCCTTAATTTTATTTTTCAGGTATTTAAAGTTCCCATCATAGAGGTCCTTCACCTCTTAAGTTAACTCCTAGGTATTAGGGGGGGATATTAAAAAGGTATTGTGTTCCTATTTTCAGCCTCACTCTTATCGTTATTGGAATACAGGAAAGCCATTGAATTTTGAGGGTTAATTTTATATTCTGCTAGTTTGACAAAGTTTCTGATCAGCTCAAGTAACTTGGGAGTGGAGTCCATGGGGTTCTTTAAATACAAGATCATGTCATCTGCAAAGAGGGATAGTTTTACTTCATCTTTCCCTATTTAGATCCCCTTTAAGTTTGCATCTTGTCTTATTGCCCCAGCTGGCATTCGAATACTAAGTTGAAGAGGAATGGAGAGAGAAGACATCCTTATCTCATTCCTGAATTTGTAAGAAATGATTTTAACTTTTTGCCATTAACTATAATGCTGGCTGTAGGTTTGTCAATCCTTAGCAGAAAGAACAGTGCTGGAGCAATATCAGTTCCAAATTTCAAACTCTACTAAAAAGCCATAGTAATAAGAACAAAGAGATAATGGCACAAGAACAAACCTGAGGACAAATGGAAAAGGACTGAAGACTCAGAAATGAATCCACTGACCTATAGAACTTAATCTTTGACAAGGGCTAAAAAACATAGAGTGGGAAAAGACAGCCTTCTCAGTAAATAGTGTTGGCAAAATTGGTTAAACACCTATTAAACTAAAACTAGATTCGTATATATCGCCCTGCACCAGAATCAACTGCAAATGGATAAAAGAACTCAAAATAAAAGCAGACACTGTGAAAACATTATATGGAGGAATAGGAGAAACTCTAGGGCTCTTTAGTGCAAGCCAAAATTTTCTTAATAGAGAACAAGAAACAAAACAAATCAAAGAAAAGTTGGGCAAATGGGATTGCATGAAACAGCAGAGCTTCTGCAAGGCAAAGGTAAAAGCTAACACGAACTGTAGACAGCCCACGTACTGGGAGATCTTTATGAGTCATAAAATGGACAAGGTCTTATATCTAAAATATACTTAGGACACAAAAATTAAATTCTCAAAGAAACAACTGCCTGATAACTCAGTGGGCTAAAGACTTAAAGAAATATTTCTCTGAAGAGGAAGTAAAAATGCCCTTTAGACACATGAAGGAATGCTCAAGTTTTGTAGCCATAAAAGAAATGCAAATCAAGACAACATTGAGATCGCACCTCATTCCAGTTAGAATGTCTATAATCAAGAAATGTAATAATTACAGATGCTGGAGGGAACTCTACTGCATTGTTAGTGGGAGTGTAAAGTTGTTCAACAACTTTGGAAAGCAGTATGGAAGTACTTCAATAGACTCCATATAGAGCTCCCTATGACCCAGCAATCCCACTTTTGGGCATTTACCCAAATGATCACAAAAAAGATCACACCAAAGCTACCAGCACAACCATGTTTATTGCAGCATTACTCACCATAGCTATGATATGGAACCAACTCCGATTCCCCTCAGTAGATGAATGGATCTAGAAAATATTATATATATATACATATATATGTATATATATGTATGTACACACACACACACACACACACACACACACACACACACACACACACACACACACACACACTGGAATTCTATGCCTCCATTAGAAAGAAAGGCATTGCCCCATTTGTTAGGAAATGGAAAGACTTGTTAAAAATTATATTAAGTGAAGTAAGCCAGGCCCAGAGAAACAGAGGTCCCATGGTTTCCCTTATTTGCAAGGACTAGTACATGTCTAGGACAAGCAGAGAAGATCAAAGGTTATGTACATATGATCATATAAGATGATGTTAACTGAAATATACCCCAAGTCAGTCTTGGTTTTGTTTTTAATATACTTATAAGGCACTATGTGTTTCTTTTGTAGGTTCATCCCCCCCAAGATATAACCCCTGTTTTCACTGTATTTGATTCCAATGTTGTGCATCTTGTATATTCACTTTTGTAATTTGGGGAGTTGAAAGGATGTAGCAAAATGCTTAAATGGGGCTGCAGGTTGACCCATTGTGACGAAGAGATGTACAGGACACTATGTAGAAAATGAATTTACACTGTCAGGCAGGGATAGTGGAAGGAGGAGTTGGAGAGGTGGGGAGGGAAGGGATGGTAGGGGAAAAACCAAGGAGGAGGCAACAATGCTCGATAGGAAATGTACTCATTACCCTACTCATGTAACTGAACCCCCTCTGTACAGGATTTTTCCAGTGCTGCCCTCCGCATTGAATTTTTTGCCTTTTCTGGCTGTGGTTAAGTCCACCTGCTCAGTGGATTAGTAGTCTTCAAGGTATCTTGGTCCTCAAATGGGACTTGGATTATCCAGTGGTGGTTGGAACTGGGCCAAGGGCAGTGCAAAAACCACTTCCAGGACATGGCTTCTTCATTCCCCATGCAACTAGGATTGCAAGCAGTATTTCTCTGAATTTGACTCCAGAAAACAATCACTGAACCAAAAGGCAAGGCCGCCAAACACCTATCCTACTTCCCCCATTCCCTCCTTTCTCCATCCTTGGGAGAGTACAAAATAATTTCGCAGGTTTCATCAAACACACAAATTGCCCACCACCTCCCCTGGTAAACTAGGTTTCATGTCACTAAGTCATGTAAACGGATAATGCCTCACTCATTATTCTGGTCAACATCTTCAGGTTGTTTGATGCTTTAATTTTTTTTGTTGTTGTTGTTGGTAGGGGGGCCAGAACTCTGGGTCTGGGCATGGTCCCTGAGCTCTTCAGCTCAAGGCTATCAATTGAGCCATAGCGCCACTTCCAGTTTTTTCTGCTTATGTGGTGCAGAGGAATTGAAACCAGGACCTCATTCATGCAAGACAAGCACTCTACCACTGAGTCACCTTCCCAGCCCTAATGCTTTAATTTTTTAAATTTCTTTTTGTTAGTCCTAGGTCTTGAACTCAGGGACTGGGTTTTAGCATATCCCTGAGTTCTTCAGCTCAAGAGAAGATCTCTTCCACTTGAGCCACAGTGCCACTTCCTGTTTGGAGACAAGTGACTCACAGTCTTTCCTGCCAGGGTTTGCTTTGAACCGTGAATTTTTAAATTATATTCCTTCTAGGTGTTTATTGGAACATTACACTTTTTCTGGAATTTAAAGTTTTCTGTAAACATTTGTCTTCAAGTAATCCAACAACATTAAATATTACATTTAGAAGCTATCCTGTAGCACATACATTTTGAAATTATTTTGTTAAGATGAAATTCTTATTCTTTGTAGAAAAAAACCATTAAAATCCAAATGAGAACATGCTAATTTCAGGTGCCTTGAGTCTCATTCCTATTTTTTTTTCTCTCCAGTATCTTTTCTTGTTTTGGAACAAGTGTCATGGACTGTCCAACCATTCAAAGGAAGCTTATTCCATTAATTTAATAGAAAAGAATCCAATCTTCCTGCATCTCAAGGCAACTTTGAATATAATGTTAATCTGATAATTCACATAATTCAATTTTCATAGTAATTTTGATAATTTTTGGTTAAACCATTCATTAAAGAGCTTCCAAAAAGCAAGAATAAAAAATAATGTTCTGCTATCTAAGAAGGTTTAAAAAGCTAGTAATTCAACAAAACATATTCTATTCTTCCAAGATTCTATGGTGAAAATTTCTCTTTCATCATCGCCCTTACACTGATCCCTTCCCTTCAAACTTTCAGCTTTGTTGTTCCAGCTTTCATTTTGGTACTAGCATCAGTAATCTCTTTGTAGTATTTGACAATGAAATTCCATTTGATGTTAGAGATCTCAATTCATATTGCAAAAGGCAGACTCATGAGCATAACATTGAACATAAAATATTGAATATCATTAATGTGATCTTATGTAACTATTTCATAAATTAATATAAGTGCCACATAAATGTGCATCTTCATATAATTTTTATTTTTTTTATTTTTTTTTGAGTTACACATCAGCTTTTTTATTTTTTTTAATTTTATTTTATTTTATTTGAGAACATACTGTACAGAGAGGCTACAATTACATGGGCAGGATAATGCATACATTTCTTACCAAGCATTGCAGCCTCCTCCTTTGTTTACCCTTCACCTCCCTTCCCAGCCTCCCCCCTCCCCCCACCCAATTATACCCCCCTCACCCCCACACACCGACATTGTAAAGCTGGTTTTGACATGACATTTTGTACTTCTCATTGTTGCAACAGGTCCACCTGAATCCTTAAACGACTTGTTTTTCCCCATCTCCTCCACATGTTATACTGACATCAAATATAGTGAAAGCGGGGGTTACACTGTGGGGGAGGGACATACAAAGCAACAAAGAAATAATCTTATAAATGCGTTAGAAAACATGCATGAAAGAAACGAAAACATTAAAATACATATTTAAGGGTTCATTTTCCTAATATCACATTAACTGACCTTTTCCGCTAGACTCATACCTATACTAGATATTGCAAATAAGGGAAACCATGGGACCTATGGTTCTTTGGGCCTGGCTTACTTCACTTAATATAATTTTTTCCAAACCTTTCCATTTCCTAACAAATGGGGAAATGTCATTCTTTCTGATGGAGGCATAGAATTCCATTTTGTATATATAATACATTTTCTTGATCCATTCATCTACTGAGGGGCATCTGGGTTGGTTCCATATCTTAGCTATGGTAAATAATGCTGCAATAAACATAGTTGTGCTGGTAGCTTTAGTGTGGTCTTGTTTGTAAACATTTGGGTAAATGTCCAAAAGTGGGATTGCTGGATCACAGGGGAGATCTATGTGAAGTCTTTTGAGGAACCTCCATACTGCTTTCCAAAGTGGTTGAACAAGTTTACATTCCCACCAACAATGAAGTAAGGTTCCTTTCTGTCCACATCCCATCCAGCATCTGTTGTTGTTAGAGTTCTTGATTTTTGCTGTTCTAACTGGAGTGAGGTGAAATCTCAATGTTGTTTTGATTTGCATTTCTTTTATGGCTAGGGATGTTGAACATTTTTTCATGTGTCTATTGGCCATCCTTCTTTCTTCTTCAGAGAAGCTTCTCTTTAAGTCTTTCACCCACTTATTTATTGGGCAGTTGTTTCTTTGAGGATTTGTTGTTGGGTGGTTTAATTTTTTGAGTTCCAAGTATATTTTAGATATGAGACCCTTGTCCGTTGTATGGCTAGTAAAGATCTTCTCCCAATCGGTGTGCTTTCTATTGATCTTGCTAGCTATGTCATTTGCCCTGCAGAAGCTCTGCAACCTTATGCAATCCCATTTGTCCAACCTTTCTTTGATTTGTTGTGCTTCCGAGTCTCTATTCAGAAAATTCCGGGCAGCGCCAAGGAGACCTAGGGTTTCTCCAATTCCATCCTGTAATGTTTTCAGAGTGTCTGTTTCGACTCTGACCTCTTTGATCCATTTGGAATTGATTCTGGTGCAGGGTGATATATAAGGATCTAGCTGTAGTTTTCTACATGTAGTTAACCAATTTTGCCAGCACCATTTACTGAAGAGGCTATCTTTCTTCCATTCTATTGTTTTAGCTCCCTTATTGAAGATTAGATGGCTATAGGTCTGTAGGTTCATTTCTGGGTTTTCAATTCTATTCCATTGGTCCTGAGGTCTGTTCTTATGCCAATACCAAGCTGTTTTGATTACTATGGTTTTATAGTAGAGTTTGAAATTTGGTATTGATATTCCTCCAGCAGTGTTCTTTCCGTTGAGGAGCGTTTTTGCTCTTCGGGGTCTTTTTTTGTTCCATATGAATTTTTGGATTGCCTCCTCTATTTCCATGAAGAATGAGGGTGGAATTTTGATAGGTATCGCGTTGAATTTGTGGATAGCCTTGGGAAGTATTGCCATTTTCACGATGTTAATCTTGCCAATCCAGGAGCATGGGAGGTTTTGCCATTTTTTAAGTTCTGTGTTGATTTCCTTTTTCAAGATTTGAAAGTTTTCATCATAGAGGTCCTTCACTTCTTTGGTTAAGTTAATTCCTAGGTATTTTATTTTTTGTGGGGCTATTACAAATGGAGTTGCTTTCCTAATTTCAGCCACACTTTTCTCATTGTTGGCATACAGAAAAGCCATTGATTTTTGGGGGTTAATTTTATAACCTGCTACTTTGCCAAAGTTTTGAATCAGCTTGAGTAATTTGGGAGTGGAGTCTATGGGATTCTTTAAATACAAGATCATGTCATCTGCAAAGAGGGAGAGTTTTATTTCTTCTTTCCCTATTTGGATCCCCTTTATGTCTGCATCTTGTCTTATTGCTGTAGCTAGGCATTCTAATACTAGATTGAAGAGAAGTGGAGAGAGTGGGCATCCTTGTCTTGTTCCTGAGTTAAGAGGAAATGGGCTTTAGTTTTTCACCATTGAGTATAATGCTGGCTGTAGGTTTGTCATAGACAGCCTTTATTGTATTGAGGAATGTTCCATGGATTCCTAATTTTTCCAAAACCTTCATCATAAAGGGGTGTTGGATCTTGTCGAATGCTTTTTCTGCATCTATTGAGATAACCATGTGGTTCTTATTCTTGCTCCTGTTGATGTGATGAATAATATTAATTGATTTGCGTATATTGAACCAGCTTTGCATCCCTGAAATGAATCCTGTTTGATCATGTTGTATGATTTTTTGGATGAATTGTTGAATTCGATTGGCCAAAATTTTGTTGAGAAGTTTTGATTCAATGTTCATCAAAGAAATGGGTCTATAGTTCTCTTTCTTGATGAGTCCCTGCCTGGTTTTGGGATGAGGGTTATGATAGCTTCATAGAATGTGTTCGGTAGTGAGCTTTCTCTTTCAATTTCATTGAAGAGTTGGAGGAGTATTGGTGTGAGCTCTGCTTTGAAGGCCTTATAAAATTCCGCTGTAAAACCATCTGGTCCTGGACTTTTCTTAGCTGGGAGGTCTCTTATTGCTGTTTCTATTTCAATGCTTGATATGGGCCTGTTAAGCTGGTTTAACTCATCTTGGTTTAGTTTTGGCATGTCAATATTTGCTAGAGAAAAGGTCCATTTCTGTCAAGTTCTCAAACTTATTAGCATAAAGTTTTGAGAAGTATTCCCTTATAATGTTCTGAATCTTGGTTGTTTCCGTGGTGATGTTTCCATTCTCATCTCTGAGTTTATTAATTTGGGTGTGTTCTCTCCTTTTTCTGATGAGGTTTGCTAAGGGTCTGTCAATTTTGTTAAGTTTTTCAAAGAACCGACTCTTTGTTTTGTTGATTCTTTCTATAATTTTTTTGGATTCTAATTCATTTAATTCTGATTTAATTTTGATTATTTCTTTCCGTCTACTGGATTGGGGTTTATCTTGCTGCTCTTTTTCAAGTAGGTTTAGATGTGTCATTAAATTGTTAGTTTCCGATCTCTCCAATTTGTTGATGTAGGAGCTCAGAGCTCTAAACTTGCCTCTGAGTACTGCCTTTGCTGTGTTCCAGAGGAGCTGGTAATTTGTGTGTTCATTTTTGTTGAATACCATGAACATATGAATTTCCTTTCTAATCTCTTCCATGACCCACTCATGATTCACCAGTGTGTTGTTCAGCCTCCATGTGATATCGGACTTTCTTTGGTGGCTTTTGGTGTTGAGTTCTAATTTTATTCCCTTGTGGTCAGAGAGAATGCAAGTTATAAGTTCAATGTTTCTGAATTTAGACAAGTTTGCTTTGTGGCCTAAAATGTGGTCTATTTTAGAAAACGTTCCATGTGCTGCTGAGAAGAATGTGTATTCTGATGCTGCTGGGTGAAATGTTCGGTAAATGTCTGTTAAGTCTAGTTGATCTATGCAGCTGTTTAGATCTGCGGTTTCTCTGTTGAGTTTTTGCCGAGTTGATCTGTCTAGTGGGGAGAGTGGTGTGTTAAAATCCCCAACAATTAATGTCTTTGGATCTATATGGCATTTGAGGGAAAGTAGTGTTTCTTTGATAAATTTGGGTGCTCCATTGTTTGGTGAATAGATATTTAGAATTGTAATATCCTCCTGAAGGAGAGATCCTTTAATTTGTATGTAGCGACCTTCTTTATCTCTTCTCACGAATTTTAATTTGAAGTCTATTTTATCTGATATTAGCATTGCAACTCCCGCCTGTTTATGGGGGCCGTTTGCTTGGTAGATTTTGTTCCAGCCTTTAACATTGAAAATGTGTTTGTTTTTACGGGCAAGATGTGACTCCTGCAGGCAGCAGATAGAAGTGTCTTGTTTTTTACTCCAACTAGACAGTCTATGTTGCTTAATTGGAGACTTCAGTCTGTTAACGTTATGAGATAGGACTGAGAGGTATTTGGGAGTTCCTGCCATGTTATACACCTTCTTGGGGGCTGCGAAAACTGGGTTCTTCCTAAGGTTCTTGGATTCTCAGTTTGGGTGCAGTTTCTTGGCTTTTGTTGCGGTCTTGTTGGTTTTCTATGTGTAGGACATCTTTAAGAATCTTTTGCAGGGCTGGTTTGGTGGAGATGTATTGTTTCCATTTTTCTTTGCTATGGAAGGTTTTAATTTGGCCTTCAGTTATGAAGGAGAGTTTAGCTGGGTACAGTATTCTTGTTTGATAGTTGTTTGTTTTTAGGGCATGGCATACGTCATTCCAGGCTCTTCTTGCTTTGATTGTCTCTGCTGAGAAATCTGAGGTGATTCTAATTGGTTTCCCTTTATAGGTGATTAACCTTTTCTCCTTGACAGCTTTCGGGATCTTTTCTTGGTCTGGGTTGATCCTGTATGGATTATAATGTGACGGTGGGATGTCCTATTCTGGTCTGGTCTATTTGGGGTTCTAAAAGCTTCTTGTATCTGAATAGGCCTATCTTTTTGTATGTTTGGGAAGTTCTCTGCTAGGATCCTGTTAAACAAATTTCCTAGACCATTAACTTCTGTTTCTAGGTGCTCCTCTACACCCATTATCCTTTGATTGGGCCTTCTGATGGTGTCTTCCAGGTGTTGGATAGACCTATCATATTTCTTGGACTTGTCTTGGATGGTTGTATGTTCTTTCTCTATAATATCTAGGCTGTCTTCAATCCCTGAGATTCGATATTCTGCATGGTTTAACCTGCTGTCAAGACTCTCTACTTTGTTTTTTATCTCTTTTCCTTCTAATTGGTCAGCTTTTTTTTTAATATATATATATATATATATATATATATATTTAATTTTTTTATTGTAAATATACTATACAGAGGGTTACGGTTACATGAGTGAGGTAATGAGTACACTTCCTCTTGAACATTGTTACCCCCTCCATTGTTTTCCCCCCACCATCCCCTCCCTCCCTCCCTTCCCCAAGGTTCTTTTTTTTTTTTTTTGATTGTTATTAAGTGATTACTTAATTTCCGGAAATTCACAGTATTGTGGAATAATGATGCTCATTTAAAGTCACAAGTTCATTCTAACTTTCCTGGAGCAAATTGTCTATCACAGTCTGTAATATATAATGGTGCTCATATGTTATTTACCATATATGTGATCAACAGCATGGGGATATTTGGTAGTGGTTCAACCAGATGAGTGGGAGTTCTTAAGTCCTGTTAGTTTTGTCATATCACCTAACATTTTGGATTTATCATCCACTTATCAGGGAGACCATGTACTGTTTGTCTCTTCGTTCTTGGGTTACCTCGCTCAACATGATTCCTTCTATCTCCATCCATTTCCCTGCAAATGCCATTATTTTGTCATTTCTAATGGCTGCATAATATTCCATTGTGTATAGATACCACAATTTTTGGATCCATTCATCTGTGGTGGGACATCTAGGTTGTTTCCATATCCTAGCTATTGCGAACAGTGCTGCAATAAACATGGAGGTGCATGTGTCCTTGTATATTGGTTCCTGTTTTTCAGGGTAGATGCCTAGAAGTGGTATGACTGGGTCGTAAGGGAGGTCAATCTTTAGCTTTCTAAGGACCCTCCAGAGTGCTTTCCAAAGTGGTTGTATGAATGTACATTCCCACCAGCAGTGTAATAGCGTTCCTCGTTCTCCACATCCCCTCCAGCATTTGTCGTTGGCTGATTTGTGAATGTATGACATTCTGACTGGGGTAAGGTGGTATCTCAGGGTTGTCTTTATTTGCATTTCCTTCACCACCAGGGATGATGAACATTTCCTCATGTGTTTCTTTGCCATTTTCATTTCTTCATTTGAGAAGTCCCTCTTTAGTTCCCTTGCCCATTTAGTAATTGGTTTGTTAGGTTTGGGAGGGATTAGTTTCTTGAGTTCCCTATATATACAGTATGTTAACCCCTTGTCTGATATATTGCTGGTAAATATTTATTCCCAATTAGTTGGTTGTCTTTCTAGCTTGGTTGCGATAGCTTTATCTGTGCAGAAGCTTTTTATTTTAAGGTAGTCCCATTTGTCAAGTCTCTCTCCAATTTGTTGTGACCCTGGGACTCTGTTCAGGAAGATCCTTCCTGTGCCTATTAGTTCAAGTGTCTCTCCTACTCTGTCCTGCAGTAGTTTCAGAGATTCAGGTTTAATGTTAAGGTCTTTAATCCATTTTGAGTTGATGTTGGTGCATGGTGATAGGCTGGGGTCCACATTTAGTTTTCTGCATGTGGCTGCCCAGTTTTCCCAGCACCAGCGGTTGAAAAGGCTGTGTTTCTTCCATTGTATGTCTTTGGCTCCTTTGTCGAATATCAGCTGGCTGTAGGCCTGTGGATTTATTTCTGGATCTTCTATTCTGTTCCATTGGTCTTCGGGTCTGTTTTTGTGCCAGTACCATGCTGTCTTTTTTATTATAGCTCTGTAGTAGAGTTTGAAGTTCGGCATGGATAGCCCTCCCATATTGTCTTTATCCCCTAGAATTGTTTTGGCTATTCTAGGTCTTTTGTTGTTCCATATGAATTTTTGGACTGTTTTCTGTATTTCAGTGATGTACGTCATTGGGATTTTAATAGGAATTGCGTTGAATTTGTATATTAGTTTTGGAAGTATTACCATCTTTACTATATTAAGTCGGCCTATCCAGGAGCATGGGAGGTCTTTCCATTTCCTAGTGTCTTCTGCAATTTCTTTCTTTAACTTTTTATAGTTCTCATTAAATAGTTCTTTTACATCTTTGGTTAGGTTAATTCCTAAATATTTTATTTTTCAGGAGGTTATTGTGAATGGGGTTGGTCCCTTTATTTCCCTCTCTTCCTGTACATTATCAGTGTATAGGAAGGCAACTGATTTTTGTGGGTTTATTTTGTATCCTGCTATTTTGCCGAAGTGATTTATGATTTCTAAGAGTTTGGGGATGGAGTTTTTGGGATCGTGGAGGTATAGTATCATGTCGTCTGCAAAAAGGGATAGTTTAACTTCTTCTTTCCCTATGCGGATCCCTTTAATGTCTTTTTCTTGCCTTATTGCCCTGGCTAAGGGTTCTAGGACTATATTGAAGAGGAGTGGAGACAGTGGGCATCCTTGCCTTGTTCCTGATTTTAGGAGAATTGGTTGTACCTTTCCCCATTAAGTATAATATTGGCTATTGGTCTGTCATAAATGGCTTTCATTGTTTTTAGAAATGTTCCTTCTATTCCTATTTTCTCCAGAGCTTTTAGCATGAATGAATGTTGAATTTTGTCAAAGGCCTTTTCTGCATCTGTGGCGATAATCATGTGATTCTTGACCTTGGCTCTGTTGATATGTTGGATTACATTTATTGACTTACGTATGTTAAACCATCCCTGTGTCGCTGGGATGAAGCCTACCTGGTCATAGTGAATTATTTTTTTTATGTGTTTCTGGATTCTGTTAGCTAGAATCTTGTTAAGGATCTTTGCATCTGTGTTCATCAAGGAGATTGGCCTGTAATTCTCCTTTTTGGTTGGGTCTTTGCCTGGTTTGGGGATGAGTGTGATATTGGCTTCGTAGAATGAGTTTGGGATAGCTCCTTCCTTCTCTGTTTCTCTGAAGAGCTTGAGGAGTATGGGTATTAGTTCTTGTTAAAAGGTCTTATAGAATTCTGCTATGAATCCATCTGGTCCTGGGCTTTTTTTTGTTGGAAGACTTTTGATAGCTTCCTGTATCTCATTGTAGGATATTGGCTTATTTAATTGGTTAACTTCTTCTTTGCTCAGTTTGGGCAACTTGTATTTCTCTAAAAATGCATCCATTTCTGCCCGATTTTCTTCCTTTAGAGAGTATAGCTTTTGAAAGTAGTCTGTTAGAATTGTTTGGATATCTTGGGTACGTGTTGTGATGTTTCCCGTGGCATCCCTAATCCTATTAATATGGGTTTCCTCTCTCCTTTTTTAAATTAATCTAGCCAATGAGCCATCAATTTTGTTTATTTTTTCAAAGAACCAGCTTTTTGTTCGGTTTATTTTGGTTATGGTTTTCTGATTTTCTAATTGGTTAATCTCTGCTTTTAATTTGGTTATCTGGCTTCGTCTAGTAGCTTTAGGTCCCATTTTTTCTTGTTTTTCTAGCTGTTTTAATTGCAACATGAGATTATTTACTTGGTCTGTCTCCATTCTCTTGATGTGGGCACTGAGGGCAATAAATTTGCCCCTCAGGACTGCTTTTGCTGTGTCCCACAAGTTTCTTTGTGAGGTGTTTTCATTTTCATTGAGTTGTAGGAAATGCTTTATTTCTTCTCTGATCTCTTCTGTTATCCAGGCATTGTTAAGGAGTGTGCTGTTCAATTTCCATGTATTAGAGAAATTTCTGTGGTATGCTTTGTTATTGAGACCTAGCTTGATTCCATTGTGGTCAGATAGGATACAGGGGATTATGTCGATCCCTTTGTATTTGCTTAAGTTCCTTGCATGAACTATGATATGGTCTATTTTGGAGAAAGTTCCGTGAGCTGCTGAGAAGAATGTGTACTGTGTTGTTTTAGGGTGAAATACTCGGTAGATGTCAGTTAATTCCGCTTGAAGTATGGCCTCTCTTAATTCGGTAGCTTCTTTGCCAATTCTCTGGTTGGTAGACCTGTCCTTTGGTGAGAGTGGTGTGTTAAAATCTCCTAGTATTATCGTATTGGGATCTATTTTATTCTGTAAGTTTGAGAGCATTTGTTTGACATATCTGGGTGCACCAATATTTGGGGCATATAAGTTGATGATGGTTATATCCTCCTCTTGGATTGTTCCCTTTATTAATATGTAGTGTCCGTCCTTGTCTTTCTGTACTGATCTTAGTGAAAAGTTTATTTTGTCAGATATCAGGATAGCTACACCTGCTTTCTTACTGGGGGCGTTTGATTGGTAGATCCTTTTCCACCCCTTCACTCTGAGTTTGTTTGTATGTTTGGCTGAGAAGTGGGTCTCCTGAAGGCAACAGATGGATGGGTCTTGTTTTCTGATCCAGTCCTCAGTTCATTTTCTTTTAATTGGCCAATTCAGTCCATTTATATTAAGAGAAAGTATAGAGAGATGCATTGTTGTCCCTGCCATTCCGTTTTCCTAAGTTTTTCTTTTTTCCTTTCCTCCTGTGCTTGCTCAGTTAGACTTTGAGTAACGCCTGTTTGGGGCAGGCCCCAGTTCCTGGCTGCTTTCTTCAGGTTGTGTCCCCCCTCTTAGAATTCTTTGTAATGCTGGCTTAATGTTTATGTATTCATTTAGTTTTTCTTTGCTATTAAAAGTTTTCAGTTCTCCATCAAATGTGAATGCTAGCTTTGCCGGGTAGATCAGTCTGGGTTGGCAGTTATTGGCTCTCAGGGCTCGTATGGTGCTTTCCCAGGCTTTTCTTGCATTCATTGTTTGTGTGGAGAGATCTGCAGTAATTCTTATTTTTTTCCCATTGTAGTATAGCTCCTTCTTCATTTTTGCTGCATGCAGGATTGTTTCCTTATTATTCAGATCTATCATTTTTACTATAATGTGTCTAGAAGTGTTTCTTCTGGGGTCTTGCTTGTTGGGTGTTCGATAAGCTTTTGTGATGTAGTTAAGATGGTCGTTTTTGAGGTGGGGAAAATTTTCATTGATTATATTGTTAAATAGTTTCTTGCATTCCCTTGCTCTGGAATTCCTCACCTTCGTCCACTCCAATTATGCGAAGGTTAAATTTTTTAGCATTATCTGCTTGCTCTTGAATATCCCTTTGGTTTAATTTGAGTAATTTTTCCATATCTGTCACTTTTTGGTCCAGTTGGTGTATTCTGTCTTTTGTATCTGACACTCTACCTTCTAGTTCATTCACTCTGTTGACAGTGGCTTCTATTGTGGTTTGCATGGAGGAAATGGATCCCTTTATGGATTCAATGTTGGTTCTCAGAGTACTGATCTCACCTCTCAATGAGGTATGCATTACCTCTAATTTGGCGTTTATCTCACTTCTTACTGAGGTTTGTGCAGCTTCTATTTTTGCATGCATCTCTTCTTTGATACCCTGTATCTCTTTGGATAGTTCATCCTTGTGCTCTTTCAATTTCTGATCAATTTCTCGCTTTATTTCTTGAGTCATTGCCTCCAGCAACCCTTGGAAGTAGCCTTTGTCTTCCATTCCTGCTTTGCTCCCACTGGGGCTCTCCCCTGTGTGGCTGCTGGCTTTTGAGGTGAGCTTGCTGTCCTGGGTGGTAGTAAACCTTGTGATTTTTCTCTGTGATTTTCGCATGGAGGTTCAGGAGACTGCTCTTCAATTTTGTTTTGGTGTGTCTGTCTTTGCTTGGTTGCTGATTCTGTATTGGTAGAGAGAGTCTGTGCCTGCTCTGGGTTCTGTTGGGAGCCTATTTCCAGCTGCTATTCTGACTTACTTAGGATTCTCAGCTCTCTGCTGTAGATTGCTGGCAGTTCCCGCCTTTGGAAGGGTTGAGCAGTCTAGACTGCTTGTGTTTGCTCCTACGGGTGCTCTTTTGAAGAACAGATGCTCTGGATGCACTCTCCCAAATACTGGAGTCTGCTATGGGCTCCTGATGCGTTTTTGTTTATTTGTTTTGGGCTGGTTGTGGGCTTGAACTCTAGGTTTGGGTGCTGTCCCTCAGCTCTTCAGCTCAAGGCTGGCACCCTACCATTTGAGCCACAGCACCACTTCTGACCCTTTTTGCTTTTGTGATGCTGAGGAATCAGATGCAGGGCCTCATACATCCAAGACTATCACTCTATTGCTGAGCCGCCTTAACAGTCTGAGCTCCTGCTTACTATCAGGTGCTGGCAGCCTGTGTTGCCCAATTCCCAGTCTAGGGTATATCGGTGTAGTTTTGGTGGTGTTTGGGCTTCTCTTGTCCTGGGCCTCCAGGTCTTTTGTTGTCACAGGAGTGCTTTCCGGGGGAGTGTTGTTTCCTGATTTTCTCCCCTATGTTGAGGCGTATGCTCAGCTTTTTACTTCAATTGGTAGGAGTTGGTCGTGTTGTTCAGGCGCCGGATCCCCGGGCCTGGTTCCGGCCCCAGCCTGGAGCGCACTCGTTAGGCCTGTGCTGATGTGTATACCACCTAGGTTATGCAGCCTGGAGCGCACTCGTTAGGGCTGTGCTGTTGTGTATACCACCTAGGTTATACAGCCTGGGGGACACAGTTCAAATTTCTTCTACTCTTGGTAGTCTTGACCCAGGGGCGCTGTTCCTGGCTTGGGCATTTAAGCTCCCTTCCAGCGTGCTCTTGCTCTAGCCTGGCCAGCTGAGTGTGCTCCATGGGCTGGTGGAGCTCTCAAACAGTTCCCAGTTTTAGTGGGTCCTGTGGTCCGGGTATTGGGGTAGGGAGTCTAGGTCAGGGTCTGGGGATTCCCTCCAGCTCTGGTCTCCCTTGAGGGATACACTTCCCCTGTGGGGTACTCACCCTGGAGCTGGTTATTTCTGTGTGGTGTAGGTCATCAGTTGTTGTTGCAATCCGGGCTGGGTTGGGCGGTGGTGGCTCTGTGTGATTCTTTTCTGTCTCTGCCTCTGTCGAAGCTGTCAGGTCAAGAGTGTCCACGCTCAAGCAGTTTCTTCGTGGTACCTCTGGGGCCCGAGTGGCCCCGCCAGGTCGTTGCGATCGTGATCGGGTGGGCGGGTGGTCTGCAGACAGGTCCCTTTGTCGCGCTGCTGGTGCCGAGCGGCTTTGGCGGGATGGAGCCTCTCTGCTCAGGTGGAGAGTGAGGGGTGGGGGTGGGATCCTCGTGGAGACTCCTGGCTGGTAGGTTTCTCTGTTCCTGGTGATCTGCTGTTCTGCAAACCAGTACCTGGTGATCTAAAAGCGGCCCCCTGTGTCTCTGCTGTGTCTCTTGGGGCTCCCGCAGCCCCCGCCGGGCCGGCTGGCCGGCGGCTTGGCGCACTGCCGCGCGGCCAGTAAAGGTTGGGGGAGGGGTCTTTGCTTTTCTCTGTTCTGAAATTCTTCTTTTCCTCTCTTCCTTTTTTTGTTATTCTCCGCCTCTGGTTTTTCTCTGAGTGTTCGTCTTTTTGTTGTTGTCGGTCTCTTGGGGAAATTAAGCGTTGGAATTCGAACTCTCTTTTTGGTTGGAGAGAGCTGTGGCGTTTCCCTACTGCCCCGTCGCCATCTTGGTCCCCCTCTCCAATATGGCTTTTTATGGGTTAATTGAAGATGAACTCTCACAGACTGTTCTGCCTAGGTTGGCTTCAAATTTCCACCTTCCAGGTCACAGCCTTTTTTTTTTTTTTTTTTTGGCCAGTCCTGGGGCTTGAATTCAGGGCTTGGGCACTATACCTGAGCTGCTTTTGCTCACAGCTAGCACTCTACCACTTGAGCCTCAAAGTCCATTTCTTGTGCCTACTCTGAGTCCAGGTGTCTTTTGATTCTGAGTCCAAGCCTGTTCCTAGTCTAGGTCCCTCAGACTCTGTGCCCACTCTGAGTCTATGCTGGTTCCAATTCCAGACCTGTTCCTGGGCCTCCTTGTAGTCCAGTCTATGCCTATATCTTTTCTTTATTTTTTTTTTTTGGGGTGGGGTCCCGGTCGGGGGCCTGAACTCTGGGCCTAGGCGCTGTGCCTCAGCTCTTCAGCTCAAGGCTAGCACTCTACTACTTGAGGCACAGCACAACTTCCAACTTTTTTCTTTTTGCTTATTTGGTGCTGAGGAATTGAACCCAGGGCTTCATGCATGCAAGGCAAGCACTCTACCACTGAGCCACCTTCCCAGCCAGTATGTCCACATCTTTTCTATGCCTGCTCTGAGTCTGGGCTGCTCTGGGTCCTGACTGCTTGGAGTCCTGGTTGCTTTGAGTCTGGGTCTGCACCTGGCCTACTTCAACTCTGGACCTGCTCTGGTCTGGGCCATGTTCATTTTCCGGGCCTGCTTCATGTTCTGGCCAATTCCTAGTTTGATTAACTCAGAATCTGCATCTATTATCAGCCTGTTCAAGGTGTTCATGTCCTTAGCAAAGCCTAGGGGTTGGGAAAATTGTATAAGACATTCATTTTCCAGTGTCTAGGTTTTATTCCCATTGTACTAGGCATATGAAAGTATTTTGTCTAGAGTTAAGACCATGAAAATGATCCTGTGTTCCATGGCCTCCTTCAAGCTAGGTAGGCACCTTTACACTGAGTCATGTCCCTTACCATCACTGTGTCAGGCCTGACCTGAGATCTGTCTCATTAGAAGCGGGGCGGTGGTATCAGAAGGTGAGAGCAGAAAGTGTGCTCTAGATGGCTTTTTCTTTTTGTTCTCAGCCATAATCCAGATCACACTCAGCATAAAAGAGGCTCCAGGATGCTGAACCCTTGTTCTACAGAGACTTCCTTTGGCTTCAGGTCCTGGGTGATGAGAAAATGCAAAGGGTTCAGAAGCCTGGAATTATGAGTGTAGGATCTGGGTGTAAGGCCTAATGTAGTATGGTTTGGCTGGACCTCAACAAATCTTGCTTTGGAGAAGATAGTGAGTTAGGGCATAAAGGGATCTGTGGAAAACATTTCTGCCAGGTGCTAGTGGTTCATGTCTGCTTTCCTAGCTACTCAAGAGGTGAAGCTCTGAAGATTGCAGTTTGAACCCAAGCCAGGTAGAAAAGTCCTTTTTCTTCAATAATCACCAACTGTCCCCTTCCTTTCCCCCCTCTCCCCCCAAAAGGGAAACAAAACCTCAAGAAAAGCACCTAGGCTGAGTTCAAGCCCCAGGACCAACACAAAAAGATTTTTGTTTTCATCATATAGGTTTGATACACATTTTATTAGGCATTCAAAATTATTTCTATTTCTTTTTGGTAAATTCCAGTGGTATTGTGTCCCATGACCTCTCATAAGCTAGGCAAGCACCTCAGCTCTTAGCCTGGCCATCAAGATTTTGATGCATGTTGTCTTCTTTTTTTGTTTTGTTTTTGGTCCAATCGTGGGACCTGAACTCTGGGCTTGGACGCTGTCCCTCAGCTCTTCAGCTCAAGGCTAGCACTCTAACCACTTGAGCCACAGCGCCACTTCCGGCTTTTTTTTCTTTTTGTTTATGTGGTGCTGAGCAATCGAAACCAGGGCCTCATGCATGCAAGGCAAGTGCTCTACCACTGAGCTACCTTCCCAGCCCGCATGTTGTCTTCTTCTGACTGTAGGATAAAATGTGGAGAGTATGGAAGCTTGGTATCTTTAATAGAGGTTCATGGTATGTGGCCCAATGTGGGATGGTCTAGAAAGACCCCATCAGAACTTGCTCTCGCAAACTCATATCTTGCCCAGGTCACTCGCCTTTCTCCAAGTCTGCATCAAATTTTCATCTATACTTTCATGTTCATTCTGCGGCCTGGAGAAGGAGATGAAGGTGTATGTGAGAAAGGACATCCAGTCCCTTCCTGCTTGGTGCGTTGGTGCTAACCAGAACAACTTTGGTGACTCTAGGTTCCTACCCAGGCCTCTGAGTCTTCAGTGCACTTTAAGTTTGTATTTTGGTCATATTATGTTCAGTACCTGTGGGGTTGGGAGCTCAGGATATGTGTGGAAAAAAATGTTACTTAATTAATTTGTCAGTTCTGGGGCTGGAATTCAGGGCCTGGGTGCTGTCCCTGAGCTCTTCAGCTCAAGGCACACATTCTACCATCTGAGCCACAGTGCCACATCCAGTTTTCTGGTGGCTAATTGGAGATAAGTGTCCCCTAGACTTTCTTTCTCAGGCTGGCTTTGAACCACAATCTTCAGATTTCAGCATCCTGAGTAGCTAGGATTATAGGCGTGAGGCACTGGTACATGGCAATACCAAGTTTTTTTTTTAATTATTATTGTTTTTGGTTTTGCCAACCCTGGGGCTTGAATTCAGGGCCTGGGCACTGTTCCTGAGCCTATTTTTGCTCAAGGCTAGCATTCTACCACTTGAGCCACATTGCAATTTCTACCTTTCTTTTGTTTGTTTTGTTTATATGGTACTGGGGAATCGAACCCAGACTTTCATGCATGCTAGGCAAGCATTCTATCACTAAACCATATTCCCAGCTGCATAGCACATTTTTATCTGTGCTTTCAGACATGTTCATCCCGTAGCCTGGAGAAGGCAATGAACACATGTGTGAGGAAGGACAACCTATGCATTCTTCCTTGGTAACTTGTACCTGTCAGAGCAACTCTGGCCACACTAGGCCCATCCCAGGCCTGTATCCTTAGCACCAAGTCTTTACTGAGCTTTCAGCTCTGTCCTGCATAGGATATGGGGACTAGGGGGTGAGGGGATGGGTGACACATGTTTATATTTTCATTATTTATTACAGACATTTTATCAGGCATTCTGAGGTATTTCAATTTGCTTTGGTGAATTCCAGTGGTATTATGTTCAGGGCTCTCCACAAGTTAGGGCAGCACCTCAACATTACCACTGTAGCCACGCTTCCAGTCCTTTTGCTTCTTCCCATTTTCTTTCACATTGGTTTGGCTGTGGTCTGCTATTCTCCTTCTGTCCATAAATAGGTAAACAGGCATGCACCCCTATACTAATCCCTATTTATTTGCAGATTAAAACAACCCTGAGGATTGAAGTTATGCAGCTTGTCCACCATTACATAGCTAGGTCTCCATGCAAACATCATTTCAACTTAGGCAGTTATGTGGTCACCTTAGACCTTTCTAGTTTGAAACACGAATCACTGGAAGGTGTAGAAAGAACAGTGGCAACTCAATCCCTTCAACACTGATGAGTTTGTCTTGGAATAACTTGTATAATAGCATAAGTTTTGGGGAGAGGCAGATGGCCAGAATGCTAAAGACTCTTTAGTGTGGTGGTGGTAGTGGTAATGGTGGTAAGGGTAGTGGTGGTGTGTGTGTATTGAGAAGTAAGCTTGACCCTGCTGTATTTCATCCTCACATAGAATCAGCTCTTCCTCTGGTGTCTGGAACTGCCTTCACCCTAGTATTGCACAGAGACATTGCTGTCCAGGGGCTTGGGGTTAGGAGCCCATCTTCTGTGTTTACATTGGAACAGACCAATAAGAACATCCCTGCATTTTGTGCTAAGGACTTGGTTTCCACCAAAGGACTCTGAACACCATTTACCCTTTTCTGACCCTTTGCATCAGGGAAAACCATCTGTTTCTTTTTTTTTTCTGTCATGGGGCTTGAACTCTGGGCCTGGGTGCTGTCCCTCAGCTCTTCAGCTCAAGGCGAGCACTCTACCACTTGAGCTACAGTGCCACTTCCGGTTTTCTGGTGGTTTTTATTGGAGATAGGAGTCTCACGGTCTCTCCTGCCAGGGCTGGCTTTGAACCGAGATCCTCAGATCTCAGCCTCCTGAGTAGCTAGGATTACAGGCGTGAGCCACCAGTGCCCGGCATCCATCTGTTTCTTAAAATAACTAAACAGGTTATGATGTGGTGAACACCATAATCCTGGACCCAGGGAGTAAAGAAGATAAGGCAGGGGTTCATGGGACTGATATTTTATTTATTCATGTGTTCATTTTTGATGTGCTTTGCCTTAGGTCTTGGTGTGTCAACCACATTTGAGTCATACTCCAATCCTCCTGCCAAAACCTTCTGAGTAAAGGGATTACAGTTGTGTGTCCATCTGTTTATCTCAATGAGATCTTTTATGTTGTGGGTTTTAGAAGTAATTAGAAGGGCACCTGAAAGCTTTGCCTTGTCTGCATGTATTTTTTCTTCTTCTTTTTTGCTGATGTGGTGCTGAGGAATCCAACCCAGGGTCTCAGGCATGCAAGGCAAGCGCTCTACCACTGAGCGACCTTCCCAGCGCACTTTCATCTCTTAAAACTTTGATTACCAATGTAATTTGGTAACATCGTGACTCTACTTGTTATTTTGGAATATCCCATAAACATCCATAAATTGATAATGTTCACTAAAGGATTGGAAGTGGATAGGGATAGAGACATGTTAGATTATAGGTAGTAGATATATCTTTATTTATTGCTGCTTTGTAAAGCATTACCATATATCCACCATGACAATACCAGAGAATAATTTTCCTGCAGTATACAATTTTCCTTTACTTATTCTGCCATCCACTATCCCCTATAAATATGAATATTTTCCCTTTTTAATTATTTTCACAATTAAATTATTATAAGATGGATTTTTTTTAAATTCCCTCATTTTGTTTGGTTTTGTGATGGTAGATATTGAGACCAGGGTATGATGTAAGTTATGCTAGTATACTATCCCCCTAATTTATCCTCATTCCATCATATTCCATCATGTAGGGATTTAGAGTTGCTGGATATTGTGTTTTATGAAGCTTGACTGAAACTTGCAACCTTCGTGATCTCTCAGCAGATTCTGGTGGCTCTTACCTGTAATCCCAGCAACACAGGACATTGAAAACTGAAGATTCAGTTCTAATCCAGACTGGGCAAGAAACTCTGTGAGTCTCTCATCTCCAATTAATTACAATAAGCTGGAAGTGGAGTTTTGGCTCAGGTAGTAGAGCACTAGTTTTGAGCAGAAGATACTCAAGGTAACCGTGAGCACAAGCCTAAAACATTCATGTGAGTGTGTGAGCATGCACACATACACACACACACACTCACTCTCTCTCTCTCTCTCTCTCTCTCTCTCTCTCTCTCTCTCTCTCTCTCTCTCTCTCTCTCTCTCTAAAGCAACATTGTATTTTACATTCACATCCAGAGATTGGACAACATCTCGGCAATTTGTGAAATTCATTTTTGTATTTCTTGAAGGAAAAGGATAGATCATGGCACACAGAAGCCAAGACTTCAGAGGCAAGTACTGTATAAACAAATAGCTTGTAAAAAAAAAAACTAAATACCAGTTTTCTATCTAGCTTTACATATAACATTCCTTAAATGCTGTAGTATTCTTAAAATAATAGTCATCATAACAATAAAAACAATGCAGCACCTTTTCCTTCTCCCCTTCCTTACTTCATAAAATATTTGGCAACAGAATTAAAAAAGTCTTTTTTCTTACAAGAATGGACACCTGTAAAAATATCTATGTGTGTAATGTTTGTTTACCAATGCTTCTTTTATCTTCCCACCTCTAGGTACTTGCATATTTTGCTGATGACTGCCCTTAAGGGCAAACAGAAGATTAGGATACAGAAACAAAATAATGTCCTAAGATATAGATGTAAAAAACATGTGCAGGAAGCACATAGCAGGCTGAGAGTGCCCTGAGAAGTAAAATTATTTGTGCCGAGTAATAGGAATAGTGACTAATAAGGCATGGATCTGACCTAAGAATGGCTCCTTGAAGCTGAGACCATGCCAGTACCTAGGGGATTCGACAAACAAGGTATGCTGTTTACTATGTCCATATGTGTATATTGTGATGTTGAAGTGGTGATTTCAAACTCGTTTGTTTTGGGGAAGGTCTTACGTGAGCAAGCAGCTTAGATTATTGGAACCAGAGAGGTGACCTTGCCTCCCTCACAGTGGATTAGAACATGGAACTGTGATAGCAAACTGTGATAATAAACTGTGAAAGTTTGCTCAAGTCAGCTCATTTGGCCTGTGGCTCTGGAACAAGAAAGATGTTCTTATTCTGTGTTCAAAAGTCAGGAGACTTGGGGCTGGGAAGGTGGCTCAGTGGTAGAGTGCTTGCCTTGCATGCGTGAGGCCCTGGGTTCAATTCTTCAGCACCACATAAGCAAAAAGAAAAAAGCTGGAAGTTGTGCTGTGGCTCAAATGGTAGAGCACTAGCCTTGAGCTGAAGAGCTGAGGGACAGCGCCCAGGCCCAGAGTTCAGGCCCCATGACGCCCCCCCCCCAAAAAAAGTCAGGAGACTCTGGTCTCAGGCAAGAGTGAGTGCATCACTCAAAGCTTCAGACATTGGATCAGTGCCAAGAACCAAATCTAGTTTCTCAGGCCTTTGTCCAAGTAGAAACCAAGAGAAATACAGAGCAACTCAGGCGAGGTGTAATCATGATAGGAAACCTATTTGATCTCATCTTACTCAGACTAGAACCATCTTCTAGTGTGCTTTTAAGTGTCTATATTGAAATAATTCTTTCTACGTAGTTTTCAATCCACTCTATTACAGTTACTCAATTTGAAGTGTGCTCCCAATTCCATGTTTGAAAGATCCATTCTTTTTACCACCTTAGTGTGAAAAGGAGTCGGCTCCAACCTGGGATATACCCTGTAAATTATGGAGCTTGGAGGCAGGCCTGGAGAGGCTTGTGATTAACCTAGTCCCTGCCCACCAGAAAGGAGATCTCTTCTTTATTCAAAACTTCCTATACAACTATAGGCTGTGGGAAAATGGAGCAAGTGCTGGCTGTTATGTTTAAAAAGTGAGTGCTCCTCTTTCAATCTGGGGCTGCTCAGCCAGCCCTCATGGATGAGTCTTGGGAGTACTGGCTCCAATCTGAGACTGTTTGTTTCACTGGGCTCTTCTCACAAGAACTTGGCATAAGACAAAGAAAAACACACCATGACTAATTTCTTAAGACTGGCCAGCCAGGACATTTCATTTCCCTCAGAAGCTATTGGAGCTTTAGAAATCTGTGACAAACCAGGATTACAGGCATGAGCCAGTAGCTCTCACCTAGCTGAGGCTCCAGGAAATCACATTTACCATTTGTAAATAAGTTTTCAGTAGTAATCCTGGAGGCCTGTGAAATAATGTAATCAGAGAAAGGGCTAGGGTGTCAAAGGTGGCTAAATGACTTCTGAGCCAGTAGGGATTGTAGCGACCGTCTACTCGACCAGCGAGAAAGAACGACCACCACACCAGGAGTCTTCTCAGATCACGCTTTATTGGAGAGCCTTTTAGTTGTAGGAGAGCTTGGGCGCGAGATAGCGTGCACCAGAAACATAGCCGCTTATATAGGGAAATAGGAACGTGGGTCGGTCTATTGTTGGTCACCTGCCTTTCACCGTCACCAGGTGTCATTGGATTGGCTGGGGACTCTACCTGGCTCGCGCACGCGCACAGCCCAGGCGTCCCGCCAAGCACCGTCTAATATGGGGTGGTTACCTCAAAGCTGCAAGGGAGTGGGCGGAGTCTCGCCCCGGCTCCCTACAGTTCCCCCTTCTTTGTTTTTTGGCAACAGGTAAGAGTAGAGGTTGGGCCTCTGTCTAAAACATTAATGAGAGGACCTTGCACTGGCCTTCGCCTGAGGGGCTCCTTCCCCAGTGATGACCAGGCCCGTCCGATGCCTTTTTTGCAGAGGTGGGATCTTGGGCATCAACCCACTTGCAACCCAGCATGCTCTTCTTGAGGAGATGAGAACCATCTCCTCAAGTGCAGTGCACTTGCCTTGCACCCTGTCCCAAATTGCAAATTGCATACCTGTCCGGTGCAATGGGATCCCCTGATCCCTCGGGGTGCTAAGGCTATGCAGAATGGTAAGGCTTAACTGCCTCTTAGGGCCGACAGCCAAATCTGGGGTGAGGATCCACTCTCCAAAGCGGCTAATGCTTGCAAGATAACAACCTTGTCCCTTCTGGTTTGGGCTCGAAGGCGACAGACCAATCATAGGCAGACCACGCATCCTCCCAAGCAGCAGGCTAAAAACATTCCGACTCCCACCCGCTCTTTGGAAAAGGACACTGCAGAGGCAATCCAGTCAGTAAATTGTAACAGCCCACAGCATCATTGGTTTAGCTATCACAGGGATTGCTATTAGCACTGTTGCTAACAGCAGGAAGATCAGCTGCATCTTCAAGAGGGGGTTCTGCTGCAGTCTCCACCGGCCTGGTCAGTCTCGTTGGCACCCAGTGAGGTACTTCTTGACTCTGTGGAAAAACACAAACAGCTCCCCTGGATCTCGTTATTACCGGATCCGGTCCACACCATTTATTATTAATAACATCCTTCCACATAACCATGTCTTTAGTATCCATGGAGTCTCTTGTCATATGCCGATCTGCGGCAGACTGATCGTTGTCATTTAGAATTAAAAAATTAAGGGTAAAGAGCGCAAGAGAAAGTCTTTCCCTGGGGGACGCGGACTCAGCAATTCCCCCTTTTTGCTTTTGAAGCATTTCTTTTATGCTTCGATTAGCTCTTTCCACTATACCTTGTCCTTGAGGATTGTAGGGCAATCCGGTGGTGTGGGCAACCTGCATTTGTGCGCAAAAGGCGCGAAAACCATGGGAAGTATAAGCAGGGCCATTATCCGTCTTAAGTCTAAGGGGCTTTCCCCAAGCTGCCCAAGCTTCTAAGCAGTGTATTCTGACGTGAGACACCTTTTCTCCTGCCAGAGGTGTGGCATGAATGACACCAGAAAAGGTGTCCACAGACACATGTAAATATTTCAACTTACCAAATTCCGTCAGATGAGTAACATCCATTTGCCATAGGGCGTTTGGTCTCAACCCCCTGGGGTTTACCCCCACATGGGGAGGATGAAGAAAGGTAACACAAGATTTACAGGCTTTAACAATATCTCTTGCCACATGCCTGGACAAATTATATCTTTTCCTAAGGGTATTAGCAGGTATATGATACAATCTATGAAAGTCTTTTGCCAATTCTACAGGATCAGCAGCAACCAGAGCCATAGCCCGTGTTGCCTGGTCCACCAAATCATTACACTTTGCCATCGGGCCCGGCAACATAGAGTGGGCACGAATATGTCCAATATAAAAAGGATGTTTTCTGTTTAAGATAAGGCACTGAATCTGTAACAAAACATTAGAAATTGTACTGGCCTGCTTAACTGAAGCAGCAACTTCAAGAGAAGCAACGGCATTTACAACATATAATGAATCAGAAAATAAGTTAAAAGGTTGATCAAATCTTTTAAAAACTTCAAGCACAATTAAACATTCAACAGCCTGTGGGGCATTCGGCCGAAAATTAAAGACTACCGGCTGTTTGTGTCCTTGAACAAAAAAGGCACCTTGTCCAGATTTTGATCCATCCGTAAAGAAAGTCAGAGCATCAACCAAGGGCTCCTTTGAAGTGACAACAGGAAAATACACTAAATTTTTGTTAACTATGGCGAGCAGAGGATGCTTAGGATAATGATTATCAATTACATTTGGAAATGAGCAAACAAGAATTGCCCACATAACCATTGTGGCTGCTAAAATTTCAACTTGCTCACGGGTGTATGGAATAATTAATTTATCTGGAATTTTTGCAAAGTGCATTAAACAATATACCCAAAATTGCCTGTTTAGGCACTAATTCAGGAAAATATTGAACAGTTTTTGCTCCCACAGAATTGCCGTGGAGCCACAATAAGGGGCCATTTTGCCAAAGAACCCCCGTGGGATAATTTTCTGTTTTTAATATACATAAATCAATAGGTAATTTTAAATCAACCCGTGAAAGTTGAGCCCTAGACAAAGCTGCCTCAACCTTTTGTAGGGAATTTAGTGCTAAAGGTGTCAGGGATCTAGAGGAGGTGACTTCAGGGTCGCCCTCCAAAATAGCAAATAAAGGTAACAACTCTGACCGAGGAAGATTAAGAAACCCCCTTATCCAATTAATATCTCCTGCCAATTGCTGAAAATCATTAAGTGTTTTAAGATGACCAGTTCGAATGGAAAGTTTTTGTGGTTTAATCTCAGTAGGAGAAACAATGGTTCCCAGAAATTGAACAACACTAGTCTGCTGAACCCTCTCAGGGGCAATAATCAATCCTTTATTAGCTAAGGTCTCCGTTACCTGCCCAAACACTTTATGAAGAGTCTCTACCGAGGGAGCAGCCAACAAGATATCATCCATATAATGGACAATTCGTACTTTTGGAAATTTTTCCCTAACAGGGGTTAATGCAGCCCCCACGAACAATTGACAAATTGTTGGGCTATTAGCCATCCCTTGGGGGAGAACTTTCCACTGATAGCGAGCATCCGGGGTTTCATGATTAACCGAGGGCAAAGTAAAGGCAAAGCGCTCCCTATCCTTTTCATAAAGAGGTATGGAAAAAAAGCAATCCTTAATGTCTAAAGCTAAAATAGGCCACTCTCTAGGTAACGCAGAGAGCAGTGGAAGTCCCCTTTGGATGGGTCCCATAATTTGCATCTGGGCATTTACTGCTCTAAGGTCATGTAATAATCTCCATTTTCCGGAGGCCTTTTTGATCACAAAAATTGGGGTATTCCAAGATGACACTGAAGGCTCAACATGCCCCAGCTGCAGCTGTTCCTGGACAAGAGTTTGAGGCGCTTCCAATTTTTCTCGAGAGAGGGGCCACTGAGGAACCCACACCACCTTTTGCGTTAACCAAGGTATGGGTACCGCACCTTCAGTGGAAGCTTTGTTTTCAGAGGCCCCTAAGAAAAACCCAAACCCTTCCTGTCCTGTTTAGGAAGTGGCTCTATCGGCTCCTTGCGTCCTTGGAGACGCCGACCAAGCCCCAAGGCTGGCACAAATCCTTGCTGTTTCATCATATTCTGACTGGCCTCAGAATAATCATTAGTTAAAGTTAGCTTTAGCTGTTGCTGCACATCTCTTCCCCAAAGATTGACAGGGACGTCTACCACAAATGGCTGCATTTTTCCAACTTGGCCTTCGTCTGTTCTCCAAGTCAATTCTTTTGCACTTAACTGTGGGGCATCGGCATAGCCCAGCCCTTGTAAGGTCTGGGAGGATTTCTGAGTTGGCCATTGCTTTGGCCACTCCCCTCTTTGGATGGTGCTTCGATCTGCCCCTGTATCCACCAGTCCCTCAAATCTTCTCCCTTCCACTTGGAGAGTTAGCATGGGTCTTTGGTCTAAAGTTATGGATAGGCATGTAAGGTCGACTCCAGTGGAGCCTAGCCCTTTATCTCCTCTCTCTATCTCCTTAGCAGGGAAGTTGCCATGAAGAGAAGGCAAAAGCAGAAGCTGTGCGATTCTGTCCCCGGGAGAAATGGACACCACTCCATGGGGGACATGGCAGAGGACCTTGATAGTCCCCGTATAGTCAGGGTCAATTACTCCCGGGAAAATTATTAATCCTCTCATTGTGGAGGAGGAGCGTCCTAAAACTATTCCTACAGTGCCTTCATCTAGGGGTCCTGTCATGTCTGTCTCCACAATCTGGACTCCCATCTGCTGTGTTAATACCGTCCGGAGGTGGCACAGAGGTCCAACCCTGCGGAGCCTGAGGTTGCTCTTCTTGGCTGGGGGGTTGTTGCGGGTGCTGTCCAGGAGCCAGAGTCTGAAATGCCCCATAAACTTTCGGGCCCTGGGGACGAGGGCCCTTTTCTCCGTTTTTTGGCTCCTGTTCCGAATTAGTGTTTGGAGTAATTTGGGGTATAAAATGTCCATTGATGTCTCTAACTGACCTGCATTCGTTGACCCAATGCTTTCCCTTTTTACAACGAGGACACACTCCTGGAGTCCTTGGCGGCCTGGGTATGTTTTGTGCAGGACCAGCTTTTTGTGGGCATTGCTGTCTAAAATGTCCCAACTGACCACACCGGAAACACCCTTTTCCTTTACTATCTTTTGCGGCCCCGGCAGCCGACAAGACAGCAGCTGCCAGCCCCGCATTGGTCAGGGGGCCACCTACTTCTCTGCAGGCTTTTAACCAAGCTTCTAGGCTTTGGGTTCTTACTGGGGTAATTGCCCTCTGACATTCCTTGGTGCTTTGTTCAAAAATGATTTGTTGTACAAATGGCATGGCTGTTTCCAGATTTCCTAATACCCGCTCGGCTGTCTCTAGCATACGGGCAACAAAATCAGAAAATGGCTCATTAGGGGCCTGCATGATTTTTGTTAGGTTGCCAGCCACCTCGCCCTTGTTTGGGAGGGCTCGCCAGGACCTGTAAAAAACCTCGTTTACCTGGCGGTATACTTCAAAGGGATATCCTGTCTGGTCTACCGAGTAGATTCCCTGCCCTAGAAGCATGTCTACGGTCCAGTCCGGGTGCCCGTCACGGACATTTTGTCTGTATTGGGCTTGAGCCTTGTCTTGAACAATAGACCGGAGATCGAGGAACTGCCCATGATTGAGACAGGTACGGGCTACCTCAAACCAGTCCGTGGGCGTCATGGCATTGACGGTCAGTCTTCGGAGCAGGGCAGTGGTATAATTAGCCGTCACTCCATAAGTCCTGACTGCCTCAACTAAATCTTTTAACTGGGAGTAGGAAACCGGCTCAAAATTTCTTTCAGCAGTAATTGGATTTTCAAAAACTGGGAAAGCGGCTGCCAGCCGCGACCAGGTATTTTCTTTTATAAAGTGACTCTTCCCTGCCGGCGGGCACGGAGGGGGGGCCGACGGGTGAGGGGCAGCTCCGTTTCCTCTCCCTGGCTGCTGCGGTACTCCCACCCCTAGGGGGCGCCACCCCCCATATCTGTCTGCCTCGTGCTCCGCCGCAGCCTCTTCTAAGTCTTCACTATCAGCTGGATCAAGCTGTTCTCCCTCCTCCTCTAACATTTCTTCCTCTGAGTCACTCACAAGATTACTATATTCTTGGTCCCGCCCTTCCACATGTAGGGCTGAGAACCGGTTTGCTTTTAAAGAAGGGCATGGGGGTCTCCTTGAGGCCCCCTCCCTAAAACCCTTCTCCTTTTGTGAGGGCTGCAGTCCCTCCTGCTTTAATTCTTTAGGATCCTTTTGTCTTTTTTCCCTTTTTCTTTTAGGCCTATTTTCCTCCCCCTTACTGTATGCTGACTCTGATAGACTATCCTGATGCTGCGTTAGTACTTTGCATCCTTCCTGGATTAAATCAAACCCTCCCTCCTCGAGGCAAGTGCGCACCATCAAAAAGACAAGCCACAAAGGAAGAAGAAATGCAAGCAACCAATAAATATCTAAATCTACAGTGAACAGCATACCGGGGGATATTTACCGACGTCCCCTCTCCGCGTGTTGAGTTCTGGCTCCGGTTCGGCCTCTCGCACGGGTCCCGTCCCTGGTTCGTTCCCGGGTTTCGGCACCACTTGTAGCGACCGTCTACTCGACCAGCGAGAAAGAACGACCACCACACCAGGAGTCTTCTCAGATCACGCTTTATTGGAGAGCCTTTTAGTTGTAGGAGAGCTTGGGCGCGAGATAGCGTGCACCCGAAACATAGCCGCTTATATAGGGAAATAGGAACGTGGGTCGGTCTATTGTTGGTCGCCTGCCTTTCACCGTCACCAGGTGTCATGGGATTGGCTGGGGACTCTACCTGGCTCGCGCACGCGCACAGCCCAGGCGTCCCGCCAAGCACCGTCTAATATGGGGTGGTTACCTCAAAGCTGCAAGGGAGTGGGCGGAGTCTCGCCCCGGCTCCCTACAAGGGATGCCTTCCATTTGTAAGCCCTGAACCATTTACATTTTATGTCTTGCTACTTGAACTCAGGGTCTAAGTACCAATCTTTTGGTGCTCACAGCTAGCACTCTACCATTTGAGTCACAGGGTCATTTCTGCCTTTTAGATAAGGGTCTTCAAATTTTTCTGCCAGACTTGCTTCAAACGGTGATTCTCAGATCTCTGCATCCTGATTAGCTAAGATTGGAGGTGAATCATTGGCACATTTACTTTGAACAGACTTCTATAAGCCTCTTAGCAGAATTTTCACAGGACTGAATAGACATACTTCACTGTTGTCTCTCAGTTTCACATTCCCATCTGGGACTTAGCCAGATCCTTAGGTGTCCTGTTAGTTCTGAAAAGAGGAGCCATTAAAGTGATGTTCTCCTGTCCTCCCATAGGTACAGATCCCTCTGCCCTAACTGTAAGGAAGATGAACAAGAAGTAAGTGAACTCTGGCACAAAGAGAAGGCCTCTCCTAGCAAACTGGGTATCTTTGAGGCTTCTGATTCAAAGTACACATTTCTCCTTTGCACACTATTTATGATTTCCACCAGGGAGTTAAGGTTTGGGACTTTAGTAGTTGGCAGATGGCATAGGTGTGGGTGTGGTTGTGGTCTCTCATCAATGACAAGGGAATATTGTGTGCAGAGAATCATATCCTGGGGGGAACAACCCACAGTGAGAAATATGGAGAATTGTCTTGCAGCAGCTTCTTAGAACTGGGTTGTGAGAAGCATCCTAATCCCAGGAATCTCCTCCCACTTCCTAATAAATGCACCTCTGCATAGAGGATGGACAGCCTCTGCATGGGGTTTGTAAGAAAGGGGCTATGGGAGGCAGAGAAGGGGGAGGGCAGGTTCTCACCTTGCCACCAATCTGCTCCCAGAACCCTTTATTCCATCTTCACTTTGCGGATGGACTTTTCCACTGATGACTTCTATGAGCCCATGAACCAAGACACCCTGAATAAACTCATATACTATGTCATATTCAACTTGCACTCTTGGACTTGCTCTTCCTCTTACACATCCTTCTTGACCAGTGGAGTGACACATGATTTATCAGAGCTAGAAAAAAGAGGAGTCCTTGTATAGGTGCCAAGACTTTGTGAGTAGTGATCGAAACTAGGCCCCTAGGGATGGGCTTCTCGGGATGGTGATTGGCCAGGAGCCCTTAGTACTACCCAGCTTGACAAAATGTCCTTTTATGGATATTCTCTGCCAGGTAATGCCTGTTTCTTTTTGAAAATATTCAGGCATCGGTGCTGATTAGAAACTCCCTACCTTCTCACCACTGTTCAGTCCAAACTCAAGTTCAATAGCTTTCTTCATTAAAACCTCATGGCAGTTTAATTACACCTGAACTTATAGACTCCACTCTAAGAATCCTTTACTTATTTACATTCTCAGGTTTCGATCACCATAGAGCAGCTTTCTCTGAATTCGAAATAAAGAACCCTCAGTGGCGTCACCAATGGTGATGATGGAGATCTGGAGTCATCACTGGACTCCAGAAAGAATGTGAATGTAGAGCAGATAAGGCCATTTGCAGAAAAGACCAAGCATATTTCGAGTCCTGTGGATGTCCCACTTGTTCTGAACCCTACACATGACGCAGATGAACCTGCAGGTACTCCAGTGGAAGAAGATCCAGAATTTATTAACTTGACTTTCACAGTCTGCCTAGATCAGCTCCAGGTGAGTCAAATCAGGACATGTCTTGGCAAGAAGGATAAACCAGCACTTGTGGGGTTTGAGGAAAATTTCCCCAGTCTGTGTTCAGAAGCACCAATAAGTGATGTCTCAAAGCTTGATTCGGTTGAGGAAAGGGAGTCTGTCCTCACAGAGTATCTGCTGCAGGAAAACCAATCTCCAATGGAGAAATCTGAATATGTCCCTCCCTCAACTCAGGAAGAGAAGCCTTTCTGTAATGAGGTGGTAGATCCCTTTGACTACCCTGACCTAGCATTTCTGCTTATAGGCAACTTATAGGAAGATCTAGTGTTATAGGTTCCTTCTCCCCTCCCTGGGAAAATATCTATTTTACTTTTTGTCATGATTGATGTAAAATGTTTATTTTATTTACTCTTCTAACTCTATTAAAATGTCAATATTTATGTTGTACAATTCTTGAATCCTATATACTGTGGATTTTTTCTTCCTATAATCTGATGACCCAGGCACATGGGTCCTGAGTGGGTTGAAATACCTGTAGCTGTACAAGAGAATCTACTGAATATAGAGGCAACTATTAAATGCATAGGCAGTGGCAAAAGTCCAGGCCATGCCTCTAGCTCTAGGACATAGCAGACATAGCAGACCAGACATCCTAGAAAGGTGTTCCTCCTTGATCCTCAAGCTCATAATCTGTCAATTGGGACAAATGCCAGAGTAAATGTAGTGGTACATGGAACTCTCTTCCAACAGTGAATTCAAGTATCATTACACATCCATTGTGCTTCATGCAAACATCTAAGAAAATTTCACCCTAAATAACATCAAAAATCTAGTTTGGGGAGAAAATATTTAACAAGATACATAGGATCCCACAATTCAATGAAAATGAATACACATCAAGAAACCTGTGGGACACAGCAAAAGCATTCCTGAGGGGGCAAATTTATTGCCCTCAGTGTCCACATCAAGAAAATAGAGATGGACTAAGTAAATAATCCCATGTTGTAAACTACTAGAAAAACATGAAAAAAGTGGAACCTAAAGTTACTAGACGGAACCAGATTACCAAATTAAGAGCTGAAATTAATGAGCTAGAGATTAAGAAAATTATAAATAAAATTAATAAAACAAAAAGCTGTTTTTTTAAAAAAATACATAAAATTGATGGACCTTTGGCAAGATTACTTAAGAGAGGAAACCCAAATTAACAAGATCAGGGATGCCACGGGAAAAATCACAACAAATACCCAAGACATCCAAGCAATTCTAAAGAACTATATCCAGAATCCATACTCTCTAAAGAAAGAAAACCTATCAGAAATGGATGCATTTTTAGAGAAATACAAGTTACCCAATCTGAGCAAAGAACGAATCAATTAAAAAAGCCAATATCTTACAATGAGATAAAGGAAGCAATCAGAAGTTTTCCAACAAGGAAAAGCCCAGGACAAGATGCATTCACTACGGAATTCTGTAAGACTTTTAATGAGGAACTAACACCCATACTCCTCAGCCTCTTCTATGAAATAGAAAAAGAGGGAGCTATCCAAAACTCATTCTACGATGCCAATATCACACTCATCCCCAACCCAAGCAAAGGCCCAACAACAGCAACAACAAAAAACTACAGACCAATCTTCTTGATGAACACAGACAAAGATCATTAACAAAATTCTATCCCACAGAATCCAGAAACATATAAAAAAACATACATCATGACCAAGTAGGCTTCATCTCAGAGATGCATGGATGGTTTAACCTACATAATTTAATAAATGTAATCCATCATATCAACAGACCCAAGGTCAAGAGCCACATGATTATCTCCATTGATGCAGAAAAAAAGCTTTTGATATGAGACAATATTCATGTTAAAAGCTCTGGGAAAAATAGGAATAGAAGGAACATTCCTTAAAACAATAAAAGCCATATACGATAGACCAACAGCCAATATTATACTTAATGGGGAAAACAACCAATTCTCCTAAAATCAGGAACAAGGCAAGGATTCCCACTTTCTCCACTCTTCTTCAATATACTTCTGGAAACCTTAGCCAGAGCAATAAGGCAAGAAAAAGACATTAAAGGGATCCGCATAGGGAAGGAAGAAGTTAAATGATCTCTTTGGGCAGATGACAGGATACTATACCTCCATGATCCCAAAAACTTCACCCTCAAGCTCTTAGAACTTATAAACTAATTCAGCAAAGTAGCAGGATACAAAATCAACCCACAAAAATCAGTTGCCTTCCTGTACACAAACAATGTACAAGCAGGAAGGGAAATCAAGGAAACGGCCTCATTCACAATACCCCCCCAAATAAAATATTTAGGAATTAGCCTAACCAAAGATGCAAAAGAACTGTTTAATGAAAACTATAAAAACTTAAAGAAAGAAATTATAGAGGACACCAGAAAGTGGAAAGACCTTCCCTGTTCTTGGATAGGCAGACAATGTAGTGAAAATGCCAAAATTAATATACAAATTTAATGCAATTCCTATTAAAATCCCAATGATGTACATTGCTGAAATACAGAAAGAAAACAGTCCAAAAATTCATATGGACATCAAAAGAACTAGAATAACCAAAATAATTCTAGGCAAAAAAGAAAACATGGGAGGGATCTCGATGCCTGACTTCAAACTCTATTATAGAGACATAATGACAAAGACAGCATGGTACTGGCACAAAAACAGACCCCTGAGGGGCTGGGAAGGTGGCTCAGTGGTAGAGCACTTGCCTTGCATGCCTGAGACCCTGAGTTCGATTCCTCAGCACCACATAAGAAAAAAGAAAAAAGCCGGAAGTGGCGCTATGGCTCAAGTGGTAGAGCACTAGCCTTGAGCTGAAGAGCTGAGGGACAGCACCCAGGCCCAGAGTTCAGGCCCCATGACCAGACCCCCCCCCCAAAAAAAAAGAAACAGACCCCCAAAGACCAAGGGAATAGAATAGAAGATCCAGAAACAAAACTACATGCCTATAATCAGCTGATAATTGACAAAGGAGCCAAACACATACAGTGGAAGAAGCACAGCCTCTTCAACTACTGGTGCTGGGAAAACTGGGCGGCCACATGCAGAAAACTAAAAGTGGACTCCAGCCTGTCACCATGCACTAACCACTCTTAGGCATCTATCCTGAACAACAGGAACCAGGATACAAGGACATATGCACCTCCATGTTTATTGCAGCACTGTTCACAATAGCCAGGATATGGAAAAAACCCAGATGCTCTCACTACAGATGAATGGATCAAAAAATTGTATTTATATCCAATGGAATATTATGCTGCGATTAGAAAGAATAAAATAATGGCATCCACAGGGAAATGGATAGAACTAGAAGAAATCATGTTGAGTGAGGTAAGCCAAGAGGAAAGAGACAAATGGCACATGGTCTCCCTGATAAGTGGATGTTAAATCCAGAACATACACAGTAAACAAGACTCGAGAAACAAAAAACCCCCACTCATCTAGTCCAATGATTACTAAATGACCCCATGCCGCTGACCACATATGGTATATATGTGCACATCGGAGGGAAACTAGGAGGAGGACACAGAACTAGAGGGAAACGGGAAAACATACAACAGTGGGACCCATCGGCTGCACCGGACATTGATCAAAACAAACCAAGCAACTTAAAGGCAGCGATGGGAGGGAGGAAATGAGTGGGAAAGAGAAAACAGCTGACACTATGCAATATCACTCAATATGGAAGAAATAACTGTATAGTCAAAGCCCATAGAAATCATAAACTTCATGGACCATGATAGGCAATTTGTCCCATGAGTGTTAGAATGTGTTTGTGACTTTAACTAAGCATCACTATCCCAAAATACTTTGAAATTTATGAAATTATGTAATCAATCACAATAAAAAATTTGGAAAAAAGATACATAAGAAATATGAACACTGACATAAAATACATCATAAATAGGAGAAAGAAGACTTGCATAAATGGAAAATGACTTGCCAGATGTCATGGACCATCTCACTAATTGTAGCTTCTAAAGTGGCATATTCTAAAGATGGAGGTTCAAAGCAGCACCTGCAGACAAATCTTAAAGATCCTTATTCAATGAATCAGTAAAAGTCAGGAACTAGAGGTGTAGCTAAAGTTCTATGTACAAGTGTTGAACAAAAAATAAGCAAGAGAGCAAGGTCCTGAGTTCAAATTCCAAGGTGGCATGAAAGATAAATATATCAGAGAAACAAAATTTGGGCAATGGCAATTTTAAACTAAAGAAAAACATATACAGGAAAAAGGAAAAGTACATGTTAATACTGTCCTTGAACAGTTTTTTCTCTTGTCCATAGCTCCAATTTTGGATATTTGTTGTTGTTTTTTTGGAAATAATTTTTGGAAAGGTTTTTCTTCCTCAGGTGGGTTTTGAATTACCGTCCTCAGATCTCTTCTTTCTGTGTAGTGAAGATCACAGATGTGAGTCATCCTCCCCTACTTAACTTCCTCTTGTTTTTGCAGTATCCAATTAGTTTGTTTAGGATTTCTTATAGTCCCTTACACATTTTAGAATGAATTTTGCAATTAATTTAAACCCAGGTCACAATCTTGTAAGGGGTATTTTGAATGCAAAGGCAATTTGAAAAGTACTGCTCTTTTAGAAATATTTTATTTTTTGGGGTCCGGTTGTGGGGCCTGAACTCTGGGCCTGGGCACTGTCCCTCAGCTCTTCAGCTCAAGGCTAGCGCTCTACCACTTGAGCCATAGCGCCACTTCTGGCTTTTTTCTTTTTGCTTATGTGGTGCTGAGGAATTGAACCCAAGGCCTCAGGCATGCAATGCAAGCGCTCTACCACTGAGCCAACTTCCCAGCCCTCTTTTAGAAATATTAAGTCCTAGCTGGGCACTGATGACTCACATTTGTTATCCTAGCTTCTAGGAGGCTGAGATCTGAGGATCACAATTCAAAGCCAGCCTGAGCAAGAAAGTCTGTGATATTCTTACTCTAATTAACCACCCCCAAAACCAGATGTGTAGCTGTTGCTTAAAGAAGTAGAGTGCTAGTCTTGAGCAAAAAAGTTCTGGGACGTTGCCCAGGCCATGACTAAAGCTCCACAACTGATAAAAAGTAAAATAAAGTACAATATTGAGTCCTTTAGTCATAGGACAGGGTTATTTTTTCCATTTCAGTGGATCTACTTGAATTTAAAGGCCTTTTTCCATTTCCAAATCACTCATCTTTTTATTGTTGATGTTCTGTGGTGGTATTGGTGCTTGAATTCAGGATAGGAGCTATCCTTGAGCTTCATTTAGCATGAAGCTAGTACTGTACCACTTGAAATACAGGTCACTTCCAGGTTTTTTGGTGATTAATTGGATCTAGGATGTGGTGCAGGAGGAAGGGGAGTAGAAGGAATGGATTGGGGGTGTCCCTCCTTACCCTGGTGCTTTAGTCATATGAGATGGAAAGTTTGCTGAAAATGGGCAGGTCTCCTGAATTGTCCAAGATGGGGGAATCTGACCCAGCATGGCTCCTGCTGTACTGCACAGGTAGCCTTGACCCAAGAGAGAATTCTGAGGGGTGGCATGAGAATCAAATATGTGAGAGAACTCAGACATGGATCAGAATAGGAAGGTGGTGGGGTAGACATGAAAGGCAGCCCCATGAAAGAGGTAAAGAACAAATACCTGACTCTAGAAGGTGAAGGGGTTATTGGTGCCATCAGGAAGGTTGGGTGAACCCAGGAGGTCATCGGCAATCAGGATGGGTGTTGGGATGATCGACGTGGGACTATCTAGCAGCCTCGTGGTGGCAGCAGTCTCATTGGCACTGGAAAATCCAGCAAAGCTAAAGCTATGCTGGAGATAGGGAAGGTCTGAAGAAAGGTCCTGGCCAGGGCTCTGTGTTCCTTGGCTTTGTGGATGAAGTGGCAGCAGGGCTCATAGAGGCAAAGGTTGGTGACATGGAAGGTACTAGATCTTGCACTTGGGATGGCAGGCTAGGCTGTGGAGCTTGTGGATGCTGTGCATGAAGTGACACTTGTCTCTATATTTATAGGTGTTTTCTTCAAATTGGAGGAATAGCTATTTCTTATAGCGACTGGAATTGACCTGCCTCTTTTGGTCTGCTTCTAATTGGGCAGCAGCACCTGTGAGAAAGAGCAGTCTCTGAAGCTGCTGTCCCTAGAGTACAAGACTGGGACTGGCTCACCCTTCAGGTTGCTGATGACCTAGTTCTGGTGGAACTTGGTGCTGGGCAGGGTGTTGGCCAAGTGCCTCCAAGGGAAACACCTCAGCAGCAGGAGAGACCACTGCCTTCCTGTCCAGCAAGCAGCCCCTTCTCTGGGAGCTCTGTCATTGAGCATCTTGGCAACCAAAACTTGCATAAAGCTTCTCTCAAGTTGAAAATGGTGGCAGATATGAGTGGGGTAGTCATTGTGGACACTGACAGAGGACAAAGGTGCAGATTTGGTGTCATGAAGGTCCTGATGTGGGGAAGGTGCTTACTCTGCCACTTAGGTCAGGAGTCCCACATGTCTAATCCCAGGGCCCCTCACCTTTCTCACTCTGCCCTCATAGAACTTTAAGTGGATTTTTTTGTTTTCTTTTTAGATTATAAAATGTCAGTGCATCAAATACAAGGGATTGCTGCATATTAATTGGGTTGCATGTAGTCAGGTTTTTTGTTTGTTTTTCGTAAGTCGTGGGGCTTGAACTCTGGACTTGGGCACTATCCCTGTGCTCTTCAGCTCAAGACGAACATTCTACTGCTTGAGCCATAGCACCACTTCCGGTATTCTAGTGGTTAATTTGAGATAAGAGTCTCACTGACTTTTCTGCTGGGCTGGCTTTGAACTGTGATCCTTAGATCTCAGCCTCCTGAGTAGCTAGAATTACAGGCGTGAGCCACTAGCACCCGGCAAGTAGTCAGTTTTTCATCAGAACAAATACCTGAGAAAAGTATCTTCTGAAGTGAGATTATGTGTGTGGAAGATAGGAAGAAAAATGAGAAAAACTGGAAATGTTGGCAGAGGCTGTAATTTGGGCTTTTGGGGAACAGTGCAAGGATATTATACATTCAGTGGCACTTTGAAGCAAGGTAATAAGACCCTCTCAAAAATATTAAATAAAAAAGGGATAGAGGCACAGTTCAAATGTTAGAACATTGCCTAGTGTGTGTCTGGCCTGGAGTTCACTCCCTAGCCCCAGAGATTTGACTTGGAAGGGGCTAATCTGAGTGTTACATGTAATGAATAGCAGGTTCTCTAGCACTGATCTTTTGATTAAATTGAATTAATGTGTGTGTGTGTGTGTGTGTGTGTGTGTGTGTGTGTGTGTGTGTGTGTGTGTGTGTGTGTAGGTGGTATGGTGTAAGAGATAGCAACTGAGTTTCAATCTTCTGAAGGTGAATATCTAGTTTTCCCAGCACCATTTTCAGATCCAATTTTTTCTCTGGTAAAAATGGAACAGTATTGATTCAGTTCACTCTAGAAAGATAGAAGGTAGACAGGGACACATAAGAAATATTTTGGTCCAGTATTCTGTTTAAATACAGAGCTCAAGCTTTTTGTTTTAGCTTTTAGTTTTGTGGCGGGCACTCTGCCCCTTGAGCAACACTTTCACTCCCAGCTTTTTCCTGGTGAGTTGATGAGAAGTGTCTCTTGAGTAAGTAGTATTATAGGCCTGAGCTTTGGGTACTGAGCTACAAAAGAAAACAAATTTAAATTTTCTAATAGATTTATTTTTACAGCATAGTTATGGTATAATACAGGTATATCCATATATCCCATACATATTGTGGATTGTTTTCTTGTGCTTTTGTTTTGTTCCAAGGGCTTGAACTCAGGGTCTAGGTGCTATCCCTGAGCTTTTTTGGTCAAGACTGTTGCTTTACCACACTTTGATCCACACTTTGGATCCACACTTTGTGTTCACCCATGGATCAAAGAGAAGGGTTACAAAAATATTTTCTTTTCTTTCTTGCATCTTCTTGAAGGTGTTAGAGAAGAGAAGACCTTTGACAAATGGGGCTATTGGGTATTTGACTTATTGTGAGATGTCTGCTTATCAAATTAAGACATTGTTCAAAGAGCACATTTGAACCAGTCTGTGTTTACATATACAGCGTCCAGAAATAATGAAAAACAAAACCAATCAAAAAAGAGAATAATCATTCATTTTCCTGAGTATGAAAACCCAGGAAAATGTTTCTATGCCCTATGAACTTTGACCCCACATGCTATAGCAGGATTATTTTGGTATAGATTTTCTGGCCCCCTTCATCACACATAGCAGAAGGAGTGCAGGAGGAGCAGCTTAGCAGGAAAGCAGCTAGGCAGTATTGAGATGCAATGCAGGCCCCTTATGGACCCTCTTGATCTAGGTTCTGAAGAGGATGCTTCAAGGTAGGGGCAGTGGGAGTCAACCCCAGAATGGTCAAGCTGAAATCCTGAAAGCCTGTGAACAGCTTTCTATGCCCTGGATTGAGTGAGTTTGCTGATTCTTACATTCATATTCTTCGCCCAATAAACAAACATGGCACCTCAAAGCAGAGTCCTGGGCCTGCCCTAGTCCTTGTGAGTGAAAGGTGCTGGAAGCATAGGAAGCACAGTGATCTAGCAGGCAAATCTGGAGGACTGAAAGGCTATGGAAATGGCAGCCCTGGTTACTCAGAACCAACAGATATCCCTTGCATTGGCCCTGAATTCCAGGAGACTTGGCAGTTTCCTCTCAATTCTGTGACAAGTAGGCTAAAGGCAATTCTGTCTGATGC
Organism: Dipodomys merriami; assembly: GCF_024711535.1. NCBI lineage: Eukaryota > Metazoa > Chordata > Mammalia > Rodentia > Heteromyidae > Dipodomys > Dipodomys merriami. The sequence continues at coordinate 3,250,987 of NW_027202283.1, read as the reverse complement.
ATGGTGACAAGATGCCTAGAATTACCAATTCAGGCCCTAGGAAAGGCTGGAGTTCCAACTCCAATCTCCACTAATCATAAACCAAGGCCAACCAGCTGTATCAATAAAGCCATGTGTCTCCTTGGATAGTAGTTGGAGCTGGCAACAAGTGTCTCACACCTATAATTCTAGATACTCAAAAGGCTCAGATCTAGGGTTTGCAGAAAAATCTGGACAGAAAAGTCCTGAGACTCATATTTCCAGTTAACTAACCAAAAAAAACTCAGTGAAACTTTGGCTTAAGAAGTATAGCGCCAAGTGCTATACTTGAGTGAAAAAGCTGAGTGAGAGTGTGAGACTTTTAGTTTAAATCCCAATACTGCTGTTCACACAAGGTGTGTACTTACACACACATGCACATATCTCTGTGCATCACCTCCTTCTGGGATGCAATAATAGATGCTGAGAGTTAGCTCTAGTATCAATATTAACTCATTTCCAGTTTGACGACTGTATTCTACACACAGCAGTAGTGTGAAAGCTTCTCAGAAAATGAGTCCCACCATGCTTACAGTGACTGAGCTTGGGCATAGGTGCATCCCTTCTGCTAGCTTTTGAGGGACCTCACTGTGCATCTGTGGACATTGTCTGTTCAGAAAAAAAGCCTCTTCCCACAGTCACCAACAGCCACCAGAATGTGGGGAGAACTGGTCTGAGTAATGATCACAGGATCTTTATTTCATCTTTGTTAGATGTTTTTGCCTCATGTGGAGTCAGGATGTATGGCAAAGATGATTTTAATAGTTTGATGCACAAAGAGATCATTGAATAATTATTGATATTTACCATGTAAGCACAGGGTACCAACAACAACAGTGATTACATATTCTATTGATGATTCTTTGTTTTTGTTGTTGTTCTTCATGGGAATTGAACTTGAGGCCTGGGTACTGTCCCTTGAGATTTTTTTCGCTGAAGGCTGGAGTTCAATCACTTGAGCCACATTTGGCATTTTTGTGGTTATTTGGAGATAATAGTCACTTGGAAGCCTGGAGCTGGATGTTCACCCCTGTAACCTTAATTACTTAGAAGTCTGAGATCTGAGTGTCAAGATTCAAACCGCCTGGGCCAGAAAGTCCATGAGAGTCTTACCTCAAGTTACCATCCCCCAAAAGTCAACTGGGATCATCATGTCTGAGCTTCCTGATTATCTTGGATTGCAAGTGTGAGCTATCAGCAGTTTATTTGTAACAAATAAGCAAATAATAAAATAAATAATAATTGTAAAATAAATAATAAATACTATCTCTTTAAATAGTTTTAAAGAGATTTTCATTTTATTTCATGTGGACAATGCATGTTGATCAGTGTTACCCTTTCCATTATTGTCTACCCTCTTTTTGTTTGAACACAGAGTCTCTGTATATTCCATGTGATCTTCTTGTTTCAGTTTCTTGAGTGTTGTGATTATAGGCATGCACCACAATGCTTAGCTTTGTAAGTCTTATTCTCAAACCAAAACAGAATGCCAAGCAATATTTTCCTAGTTTCTGCTGCACTACATTACAAATATGCATTAAGAATGTCAGACTTTTCACACCCTGAAAATGTGGTACACTGACATCACACTGCATACAATATGCATGGTACATGGGGAAGTTAGCCAAGTGGTCTAGGCTAACCTGACACTGAGTCCCATGTAAACCCAGGTGTATTCTGATGCTGCTGGGTGAAATATTCAGTAGATGTCTGTTAAATCTGGTTGATCTATGCAGTTGTTCAGATCTGCGGTTTCTCTATTGAGTTTTTGCCGAGTTGATCTATCTAGTGGAATGAGTGGTGTGTTAAAGTCCCCAACAATTAATGTCTTTGGATCTATGTGGGATTTGAGTTAAAGTAGTGTTTCTTGGATAAATTTGTGTGCTCTGTTGTTTGGTGTATGGAGATTTATAATTGTAATATCCTCCTGAAGGAGCAATCCCTTAATTAGTATGTAGCGACCTTCTTTATCTCTTCTCACTAATTTTAATTTGAAGTCTATTTTATCTGATATTAGTATTGCAACTCCTGCCTGTTTATGAGGGCCGTTTGCTTGGTAGATTTTGTTCCAGCCTTTCACATTGAAAATGTGTTTGTTTTTAAGGGCAAGGTTTGACTTCTGAAGGCAGCAGATATAAGGATCTTGCTTTTTAATCCAACTAGACAGTCTATGTTACTTAATTGGAGACTTAAGTCTGTTAATGTTGAGAGATAGGACTGAGAGGTATTTGGGAGTCCCTGCCATTTTATCCACCTTCTTGGGGGCTGTGGCAACTAGGTTCTTCCTATGGTTCTTGGATTTTCAGTTTGGTTGAGGTTTCTTGGCCTTTATTGTGGTCTTCTATGTATAGGACATGTTTAAAAATATTTTATAGGGCTGGTTTGGTGGAGATGTATTGTTTCAGTTTTTCTTTGCTATGGAAGGTTTTTATTTGACCTGAGGTTATGAAGGAGAGTTTAGCTGGATACAGTATTCTTGCTTGATAGTTGTTTGTCCTTAGGGCATGGCATACATCATTCGAGGCTCTTCTTGCTTTGATTGTCTCTGCTGAGAAATCTGAGGTGATTCTAATTAGTTTCCCTTTATACGTGATTGATCTTTTCTCCTTGACAACTTTAAGGATCTTTTCCTTGCTCTGAATTGATCCTGTGCAGATTACAACATGATGGTGGGATGTCCTGTTTTGGTCTGGTCTATTTGGAGTACTAAAAGCTTCTTGTGTCTGAATAGGCCTATCTTTTTGCATGTTTGGGAAGTTCTCTGCTAAGATCCTATTAAACAAATTTCCTAGACCATTAACTTCTGTCTCTAGGTGCTCCTCTACAACTATTATCCTCAGATTACGCCTTCTGATGGTGTCTTCAAAATGTTGAATAGATCTACCATATTTCTTGGATTTGTCTTGGATGGTTGAATGTTCTTTCTCTATAATATCTAGGCTGTCTTCAATCCCTGGGATTCGATCTTCTGCATGGTCTAACCTACTATCAAGACTTTCTACTTTGTTTTTCATTTCTTTTCCTTCTACTTGTTTGGCTTTGTTGGGGGTTTGTTATAGATCTTGTATGAACTTCTTTACTTCCTTAATTTGTGTTCAGTGTTTATTCTCAAGTCACTTAGTTGATTGGTTATGGTTTCCCTGGACTCCCATTCCTAGAAGGTGATTTCTGAGGATTTCAGTTCAAAGCCAATCCTGGCAGGAGCGTCTGTGAGACTCTTATCTCCAATTAACCACCAGAAAACCTGAAAGTTGTGCTGTGGCTCAAGTGGTAAAGTGCACACCTTGAGCTAACGAACTCAGGGATCATGCCCATGCCTAGAGCTCAGGGATCATGCCCAGGCCCAGAAATCAAGCCCCACGACCAACAAAAAGAAAAAAAAAGGAATGGGTTAAATGTTAAATAAATCTGAACTTATTTTAGGTTCTATGAATTCAGGAAATGTTACAATAATGGAAATACATTTTATTTCATAATATCAGGATTTGAGATCAAATGGGTATTATGATTCCTGTTATAGAACAAGATAGATTCAGAGTTAAGAGTGAAAAAATCTGTAGGGTTTAGGAAAACCTGCAATTTATTTCAAGAATTACAAGTCAATTTCAGTTAGGATGACACAAAATGAGGGATTTTCATAAATTATATAATTGGGATACCATTTGGGTCAAGTTTATGGTTAGGATTACAGCCATGATTAGGGTTAGAGTGAAGGAGAAAAAAATGAGGCTCAAATTGAAGGTAAATTTTAGAATAAGCCTGGTAAGAGTTAGAATGAATGTGAACTAGAGTATTGCTATATTAGAATCTACTTACAATCAGCTTATGGTTATACTCAATGTTCCAGTTAAGGTTAAGTTTAGGGTTAGAAAATGACTAAGGTATTGGGAAAAAATTGTAACCTATGTTTGGAAGCCTTATTTGAATCAAGTCAGGATGAGTGAAAATTAGTTTACTTGTGTTAGTGTTGACATATAATTTATATTAAGATTAGGGTCAGTATTTTCTTCTGATTATGATTAGTGTTATGAATAGGAATATTTTTAGTATGAAATTGAGTTTTCAGTACAAAGTGGACGCAAAAAATGTGAGATTGAATAGTAACTAGAGCATTATCATTATATTTATTTCTCAGTGATCATTCTTGTAATGATTAATGAGAGTTTTCCAGCCAGGTTTCAGTTGAGAGTTAGCGTTAAGTAATGGACTAGATGATGAGTAAATCTGAAACTGTTTTAGGGTACAGTGGTTCATGAAAAGGTAAGATCAAGGGAAAATACCATATTTTTCCTGATGTGAGAATTTGAGGACACATAATGGTTCATGTTAGGGAACAATATAACTTCAGATGTAGAGTCAGGAAATTTGTGGGAATTAGGGCAAATTGAAATTCATTTCCATAGTGCAAACTGGAACATTCACTAGAATGAATAAAAACTAGAATATTTTTCTTAAACATTAGAATTGGACTATCATTAGGGTGAAAGTTAGATTTCCGTTCTAGATGGGCTTAATGTTAGCATTAGGGAAATGGAAAATTTAGGGTCTAATTGAAAGTAAATTTTTGAAAAACAAGTCAAGTTACAATTAGGATGAATGTGAAATAGGAAACTGTTCATAATAGAAGGATTAGGGTATGATTAGTGTGAGGGTTAGCTTGAATGTTCCAGTTAGGGTTCGGGTTAGAAAAATGGCAGGATATTTAAGTAAAACTAAAAACTATTTTGAGAAAGATGAGTTGAATCAAAGATAGGATAAATAAAAACTAATATATTTGTGTGGCTTTTAGAATTCAAAGGCAATTGGTTCTAGAGTTGTGGTTACTTTTCTAATTTATGAACTAATGAATTAAAGGCACAATTCTTTCATTCTTACAAACCAAGACAATCACAATTTGGGGAACAAACTCAATTTTCTACATGAAAATGTGTCTTAAAATATTTTCAAACGTAAATAATAGTGAACAAGGTGTCATTTATTAAAATTAGGTAAGTTGATGATACAGCTTTCAAAAATATACAAACACACGGGACAGAAACTCAGACATCTTACCAGAAAAACAGATATTCTACTTGCTCTAGTTGGGAAACTGTGTGTGTGTGTGTGTGTGTGTGTGTGTGTATGTGTGTGTGTGTGTGTGTGTGTGTGTGTGTGTGTGTATGTGCGCATGTGTGCGCATGTGCGTGTGTGCATGCGTGCATGTGCGAGTGTGCGTGCACCCACCACAGGTCTTCAACTCAGGCCTGGGTTCTGTCATCATCTTATTCAGTGCAAGGATGGCACTAAACCACTTAGCCACAAGTCTTCTTCTGGCTTTTGAGCAGTTAATTTGAGATACATATCACATGGATTTTCCTGTCTGGACTTAATCTTATGATCCCCAGCAATCCTTGGATTAGTGTTACTGTGGGTGTTACCACAAAGTGACAGTTCATTAATCTGGGAACAATATAGAAGTACTTGTGCAAGATACAAAGTAACCAGTTCATTAATTTGGGAGTAACACAGGATCACATTAGATTGCCTTCAAACACATTGTTTCTGATGAGTTTATCTGAACCCCAAGACATAATCAAAACCTATTAGCCACAATGTATGAAGTAGCACATATTTATGGCACAGGATATGTACAATGAATTAAATCCTGAATCAAAAAACAAATCAGAAATAGATGGTCATTGAGATGAAGTCTAGACTGGAGGCCTGTAGTGAGCAGCAGAGCATCTGCATAGTGAGCACAAGGCACTGAGTCCAACTCCTAGGACCATAAAGAAGAGGTAGAAGAAAGTGAAAGTGTAGGAGAAAGAGGAAAGGAAAGGAGGAGAAAGGTGTAAGAGAGGAGGAAAGGCATAGCAGGAGGAAGAAGAGGAGGGGACAGGGAGAAAGTTGAAGGGAAAAGGGATGTAAGAGGGAAACAGGACCCTGGGGAAAAGAAACAGGAGAGGAGACAGAAGGAGAAAGATAAATGTAATATAACAACAAGAATTGTTGGAAAAAATTTTGCATAAGTGATCTGCATGTGCATGGCAGGATTATTTTTAATCAGTGAGAAAGCTAGCACGGTGACAATATGGGTGATACCTGTTGTTCGGTCATTTTATTTTCTTTCTTCAGTGAGGAGTTCAGAAGAAATCCTGTTTGGTGTTTGACAGCTATATTCAGGATTTCTTTTTCATGAATTAAACATGGGAAGGAACTATATGCAACCTCCCTTAATTAAAAAAAGAATAGAAGCTATATTTATTAGTATTACTGTGCATGAGGAAATCGTGGAGATTTTTGGTTAATTCAGAGGGCTCCATGCAAAAATATACGACAAGAGGGAATTAAAACTGTTTTTAAAGTATAATACATTATCATGGATGAGAAGTTTTAGTGGATGTTTTTCTTTTTCTTTTTCTTTTTGCTAGTTGTTCAGTGCAGCAGCAAGGCTGTACCCTGGAACCCATTCGAAGTCACCAGATGAACCTCAATTTCTGTAGTCCCTGTGGGTGTGGGTGCCTCTTCAGGCACCCGTTGAGAAGTGGGGTCCCCTTCCTTCTGGTGAATGTACAGTGAGGTGATGTGTGTGCATGCTCCCCAGCATTGCCAGATGAGCCCCGCCCATCCTTCCCACCTCCCATCCCAGTCTCTGTTGCTCCATTTCACTCAGGATCTGGCAGCCATGGGGCTGGAGTTGAATCCACTGCTGCCTTCTCTTCCTCCAGCTGTGCTGGTACTGGTCTGCAGTGGTCTTAGGTGAGAGTGCCATCCCAGGGAGACTCCGTTCTGAGGTCACTGCCTGCCCTCATGGGTGTGGGGTGTGGGGACACCATGTTTGTACACTGTACAGTCCACGGGAGAAGGAAGGCTGGGCGGGCAGTCCACCCCTTTGAGGCCAGGCAGCCCAGCTGTGGTTCACCTTATCAGTCATTTATTTATTGTGAAAACACCATACAGAGGGGTTACAATTACAAGGGCAATGAGTACATTTCTTTTTTGGGGGGGGGTCCGGTTGTGAGGCCTGAACTCTGGGCCTGGGCGCTGTTCCTCAGCTCTTCAGCTCAAGGCTAGCACTCTACCACTTGAGCCACAGTGCCACTTCCGGCTTTTTGCTTATGTGGTGCTGAGGAATCGAACCCAGGGCCTCATGCATGCAAGGCAAGCACTCTACCACTGGGCCACCTTCCCAGCCCCAATGAGTACATTTCTTATCAAGCCCTTTCCCATCCTCCTCCCCCCACCACCAAAGTTGTAAAGTTCATTTTTCGACATAACGACTTGTACATCTCCTTGTTGCAATGAGTCCACCTGTATCCCTATTTAAACTATTTGTTTTTGCCCTTCCCCTCCACAAATTATACCAACAGCAAATACAGAGAGAGCAGGGGGTATTCAAATGTTTTTCGTTCACTCGATTATTTCTAACATATTTATAAGATGATTTCTTTGTTGCTTTGTATGTCCCTCCTCCACGGTATAACCCCTGCTCTCACCTCATCAGTCTTTAAGGTGGTCTGGAGACTGGAGTTGTGTGCTGGCCCCTCTGCCAGAAGGCTTGTGACAGCTGCACAGCTCAGCACCCTGGAGCCCCTTTAGCATCCCCACAGACTTCCGTTTTCTGGTCCCTGTGAACTCGGGTATGGGCTCATCCCTGCATATGCCCATCAGTGCCAGAGGAGTCTGGACTTTCAATGCACCAGCTGCAGCACCAGGGGCCTGAAGTCCTTTGGCTTTGCTGTGTAGCCTCCTCCTTCGTCCTTTTGGTCTGCATGGGCCCAGATCTGGGTGACATTCTGGGGATGCTCCGTTTGGAGGCTCACTCCCTACCCTTGTTGTGCTCCAAAGCAGGGAAATGGGTCTGGCCTTGGCTGTGTAGTCCACACAGATGGAAGGCAGGACTTGGGGTCTGCCTTGCCTTCCATCCTGGCTTTGGCCCCTGAGGCTGGTTTGCTTGATCTGGTCACTGATGGAGCCTTGTTGGCCGCAGCCCACCACAACAAGTGCTGCACCTGCTGCAGCAGCAATGTGATGTCCTGGGCCCCCTCAGGGTCACCACAGGGACCTCTGATGGGTCTACATGCGCTGGGTGTGGGTGTCATCCCAGGACTCCCATTAGGAAGTGCCACTCCCCTTTGTGGTACTGGAAGCAAGAGGTGCCACATATAATTTCTACGTTCTAACATTTTCCTTCACTGAGATAAATAGAACTGGGAGATTTAAATAACTTTTATAAAAACCAAATATTTAACCTATATCACTTCAACCTGTTAAACTATTGTAATTTTTTTATCTAGTAGTAATTCTTTTTTTTTTTTTTTTGCCGGTCATGGGGCCTGAACTCTGGGTCTGGGCGCTGTCCCTCAGCTCTTCAGCTCAAGTCTAGCGCTCTACCACTGGAGCCACAGCGCCACTTCCGGCTTTTTCTGTTTATGTGGTGCTGAGGAATCGAACCCAAGTCCTCATGCTTGCAAGGCATGCACTCTACCGCTGAGCCACTTTCCCAGCCCTCTAGTAGTAATTCTTTCTGTAATTACTTATTTTACTTTTGAATGTAACTAATAAATATTTTGTGTGTGTTTTACTATTCTAGTATAACTTCGTTTGCACTACTTACATACAATTTTTTTTCAAATTCTGATATTTAATCATGTGTTTTGGATAAGAGTTTTGTTGTACTTTTATTTCAGTTTGCCATTATGGCCTTATAAATACAAACAATAAAATCCATTTTTGTTAGTATCAAGTTCAATGATTTTGGACTATAGACTCAAGGATATAGCATTATATATCATACAGTAATATGTATCACTTTGTTTAAAACTGCTCCATAAAATAAGTAGTAATTCAGGTGGCAGCTACTTCATCTGGCATGCTGATCCCTCTGGTGAAATAGGATCCTAGTGGCAGTCTGTCCAAATGGGGCCCTTGTGGGCACCTCGCCTGGGACTGTGGGAGAAGATCAGGGTACACCTCCTGTTGGGCTAGGGCAGCAACCCAGTAGCTTCTGTGTGAATGACACAGTGCCACTGACTCACATCTAGCACCTGCCTGCCCCGTGGGCCTGGGCTCTGAGGATCAGCCCCTGGGAGCACACACACACCGTGGGGCAGAGACCGCCCACCTAGGAAGGAGTGCAGACTGAATAGAAGCCATTCTGTGGACCAGCTTGTACAGTATTTATCCTTTATGAAGCAGGGGACAATTCTGCTCCACTGTGGGGAGAAGACAAGAAAGACAGGCCCAGGAGGGGTGATGCCAACTTTTGTATTCAGGCTGGCAAGGAAACTTTTCTCCACGCACTCTCCAGCAGGCTCAGGAAGCCCTTCCATGCTCCTGGTCGATGGAGTAGTAGCCAGGAAACTCACGTCTGATACTCCTGGCTGCTCTTTTGTGTTTGTTTGTTAATTTATTCAGAGAGCCTCTCCCTCAGACAGCAAAGTTATATTCTGGGTTTTGTAAAACGTTCTGCATCTGAGCATTCTCAGTGTTTGGTTTTTGTGTTGTTTCTTGTAAATGGGTTGTAAAATTTGTGTTTTAGGTTTTGAGGTGCAGGAAGAGGAGCCAGAATATGAACACAGTTTCCTATAAGCCTTTCATCTAAAACTGAAAACAGATTCTCTCTAAAACTGCCTTTCAGGAAATAAATTTGAGAGGGGAAAAGGCTCTTTTATCATGAGATCAAAATGTGCTATTTTTATATGCATGTTTCATACGTTCAAAATACAATTAAGTAATTCACTATCTAGGAACAATTTTTCAGATCTAAGATATAAGTGTTTTGGGAGCTAGAGGCAGGGTTATTGTGAGCTTTATCCAAAGGGAGGGAAGGAAGTTAAAATCCATAGATGACTTTGTAGAATCAAAATGGTAATACAAAATAAGAATCACAAAAAACCCTTTGTGCTATTCGGGGTCTTTTATTCTTCCATAATAATTTTTGGATTGCTTCTTCTATTTCATTTAAGAGTGAGATTGGGATATTGATAGGTATCACATTGAATTTGGATATAGCTTTTGGCAGTATTGCCATTTTCATGATGTTAATCCTCCCAATTCATGAGCATGGGAGGTTTCCCACTTCCTTAGTTCTGCTTTCTTTTTCTTTTTAAGGTTTTTAAAGTTTCCATCACAGACGTCCTTCACCTCTTAAGTTAACTCCTAGGTATTTTATTTTTTTGTGCGGCTATTAAAAAGGGTTGCTTTCCTAATTTCAGCCACACTCTTATTGTTATTGGAATACAGGAAAGTCATTGGTTTCCAAGGGTTAATTTTATACTCTGCTAGTTTGCCAAAATTTCTGATCAGCTCAAGTAACTTTGGAGTGGAGTCATGGAGTTCTTTAAATACAAGATCATGTCATCTGCAAAGAGGGAGAGTTTTACTTCATCTTTCTCTATTTGGATCCCCTTTCAGTTTGCATCTTGTCTTACTGCCCCAGCTAGCATTCTAATACTAAGTTGATGAGGAGTGGAGAGAGTAGACATTTTTAATCTCACTCCTGTATTTATAAGAAATGGCTGTAACTTTTCACCATTAAGTATAATACTGGCTGCAGGTTTGTCAATCCTTAACAGAAAGAACAGTACTGGAACAATATCAGTTCCAAATTTCAAACTCTACTAAAAAGCCATAGTAAAAGAACAGCTTGGTACTGACACAAGAATGGACCTGAGGACCAGTGGAATAAGACTGAAGACTCAGAAATGAATCCTCTGACCTATAGCCACTTACTCTTTCACAAGGGAGCTAAAAAAACAGAATGGAAGACAGACAGCCTTTTGAGTAAATGGTGTGGGAAAAATTGGTTAAACACCTGTAGAAAACTAAAGCTAGATTCTGTATGTCACCCTGCATGAGAATCAACTCTGAATGGATCAAAGACCTCAAAATAAAAGAAGACACCAAGAAAACATTACATGAAGGAATAGGAATAAATCTAGGGTTTTTTTTTTTTTTTAGCACAGACAGAAATTTTCTTAATAGAGAGCCAGAAACAAAAGAAATCAAAGGAAGTTTGGACAAATGGGATTGCATGAAACATCAGATCTTCTGCAAGGCAAAGGTCATAGCTAGCAAGATCAATAGAAAGCACACATACTGGGAGAAGATCTTCTCGACACAATGTCTTATATCTAAAATATACTTAGGACTCAAAAAAAATCCCCCAACAATAAATCTTCAAACAAACAACTGCTCAATAACTAAGTGGGCTAAAGACTTAAAGAGAGACTTCTCTGAAGAGGAAATAAAAATGGCCATTAGACACATAAAGAAATGCTCAACTTTTCTGGCCATAAAAGAAATGCAAATCAAGACAACATTGAGATTGCACCTCACTCTAGTTAGAATGGCAATAATCAAGAAATGTAATAACAACAGATGTTGGAGGGGATGTGGTTAAAAGGGAACCCTACTGCATTGTTGGTGGGATTGTAAATTTGTTTAACCACTTTGGAAAGCAGTATGGAAGTTGTTCAAAAGAATCCGTGTAGAGCTCCCCTATGATCCAGCAATCTTACTTTAGGGCATTTACCCAAATGATCACAAACAAGGTCATACCAAAGCTGCCAGCGCAACCATGTTTATTGCAGAATTAGTCACCATAGCTATGATATGGAATCAACTCTGATGCTCCTCAGTAGATGAATGGATCAAGAAAATGTGATATATATCTATATATATGTATATAGATATAGACATACACACACAATGGAATTCTATGCCTCCATTAGAAAGAATGCAATTACCCCATTTGTTAGGAAATGGAAAGATTTGGTAAAAATTAAATTAAGTGAAGTAAGCCAGGCCCAAAGAAACATAGGTCCATGGTTTCCCTTGTTTGCAAGGACTAGTACATGTCTAGGACAAGCAGAGAAGATCAAAGGCTATGTACATATGACCATATAAAATGATGTTAAGCGAAATATACCCCAAGTTAGAGACATAGTGGTTTTTCCTTTCTTGCTTTTGTTTTTAATATAATGTACTATGTGATTCTTTTGTAGGTCCACCCCCCCATGGTATAATCCCTGTTTTCACTCTATTTGATCAAGTGTTCTGCATTTTGTATATACATTTTTGTAATTTGGGGAGTGTAAGAGATATAGCAGAATGTTTAAATGGGGATGCAGGTTGACCCATTGTGATGATGAGATGTAGAGGACACTGTGTCAAAAATGAATTTACAGTGTCGGGCAGGGGTCAAGGAGGGAGGAGTTGGGGAGGTGGGGAGGGAAGGGCTAGGGGAAAAACAAAGGAGGAGGTAACAATGCTCGATAGGAAATGAACTCATTACCCTACTCATGTAACTGTAAACCCTCTGTGCAGTAATTTTACAATAAAAAATATAAAAATATCTCTGCCTGGTGTAGATTTCCAATGCTGCCCTCGGCATTGCATTTTTTGCCTTTTTTGGCTGTGGTTAGGTCTGCCTGTCCAGTGGATCAGTAGTCTTCAAGGCATCTTGGTCCTGAAGTGGACTTGGATTATCTATTGGTTGTTGGAACCAGGCCAAGGACAGGACAAAACCACTTCCAGGGCCTGGCTTCTTCATTCCCCATGCAACTAGGATTGTAAGCACTATTTCTCTGAATTTGTCCCCAGAAAAATCACTGAACCAAAAGGCAAAGTCACCAAACACCTCTCCTCCTCCCCCCATCCCCTCCTTTCTCCCTCCTTGGGAAAATACAAAATAATTTTGCAGGTTTTAGAAAACACACAAATTGCCCACCACCTCCCCTGGTAAACTAGGTTTTAAGTCACTAAGTCATGTAAACAGATAATGCCCCATTCATTATTCTGGACAACATCTTCAGGTTGTTGGATGCTTTAATTTGTTGTTGTTGGTGGTGGTGGTAGGGGGGCCTGAACTCTGGGTCTGGGTGCTGATCCTGATATGTTCAGCTCAAGGCTAGTGCTCTATCACTTGAGCCATAGTGCCATTTCCACTTTTTTCTGCTTGTGTGGTGCTGAGGAATTGAACCCAGGACCTCATGCATGCAAGACAAACACTCTACCACTGAGTCTCCTTCCCAGGCCTAATGCTTTAATTCTTTAAAATTTCTTCTTGTCAGTCATGAGGTTTGAACTCAGGACCTGGGTGTCAACATATCCCTAATTTCTTCAGATCAAGGAGAGCCCTGACCGCTTGAGCCACAGTGCCACTTCCTGTTTCTAGACAAGCATCTCTCAGACTTTCCTGCCAGGGTTTGCTTTGAGCAGCGAATTTTTAAATTATATTTCTTCTACGTGTTTATTGGAACATTACAGTTTTTCTGAAATTTAAAGTTTTCTATAAACCTTTGTCTTCAAGTAATCCAACAGCATTAAATATTACATTTAGAAGCTATCCTATAGCACATCAATTTTGACATTATTATGGTAAGATGAAAATCTTATTCTTTGTAGAAAAATCCCATTAAAGTCTAAATGGGAAATATGCTAATTTCAGCAATCTTGAATCTCCTTCCTCTTTTTTTTTCTTCTCTCCAGTATCTTTTCTTGTTTTGGAACAAGTGTCATGGACTGTCCAACCATTCAAAAGGAAGTTTAGTCCATTAATTTTATAGAAAAGGAATGCAGCCTGCCTGCATGTGAAGGCAACTTTGAGTACAATGTTAATCTGATAATTCACATCATTGAATTTTCAAAGTTGTTTTGATAATTTTTTGTTAAACCATTCGTTAAAGAGGTTCCAAATAGCAATAATAAAAACCAATGTTTTGCTTTCTAAGACGGTTTTAAAAGCTAGTAATTCAACAAACACATTCTATCCTTCCACAATTTCATGGTGAAGAACTTCTCTTTTATAATTGCCCTTACCACTGACTCCCTCCCTTCAATCTTGCAGCTTTATTCAGTTTTATTGTTACAGCTTTCATTTTGGTACTAGCATCCATAATCTCCTTGTAGTATTTGACAATGAGATTTCATTTGTTGTTAGAGAGCTCAATTTATATTTCCAAAGGCAGCCTCTTGAGCATATCATAGAGCATAAAATCTTGAATATCATTAACGTGATCTTATACAACTATTCCATAAATTAATATAAGTACCACATAAATGTGCATTTTCATATAATTTTTAAAATGCAAAGTAGTTACATATATATTTCAAAAATAATTCAGACCACTAGTAGAAGAGACTAAGCTAAACCTTTTGCATCTTCATCAATATTCTTTGTAAAATTTTCTTTTCTCATAAACTTTCACCTTAGAGCCTTCTTTTCCTAGCAAGAAGTTATAAGTGATGTCCTTGGATTTTAGTGACCTCTGAGTAACCTCTTTTCTTTCCACCACCAGTTAGTCCTTCATGTTAAATACCTGAGGAATAACTTGGACCAATGTGCCTGCAAGAGGAGTACCCAAGTCGACTGTCTGTGCCCAATCTACCCTTTGTTTGGGAATGGAGTATCAGAGAGAGGGGTGTCAGGGATCAGGTAGCTGGAACCATGGTGTTATGAATTATGGGTAGCAGAAAAGAGTAGTAGAGACTAGGATACCAGGGAAAGGGTAACTGTGACTGTAATTGCTGAGTTGCAGTGTCAGGAAATTGGGTAGCAGCAACAGCTTTGCAGGGGTTGGGGTAGCTAATACAGGCATCCAGAACTGTTTAGCAGGGGCAAGGAAGCATAGAAAAAATGAAAGAGCAAAAGTCGTGAGGGATTGTGGGGCACAATCAGGGTAAAAAGGTCATGAGTGTGCAAACTGGGTAGCCAGTACTATGGTAGAAGCAATTTTCATGGTGGACTGATGTGGTGCAGAGCTCTGGGTTTGCCTCTCCAGTTTTGGCTGTTAGATCTTTAGGGAAACTAACTCTAGCAGCTATTATCAGCTTGTTGTGTTCAGGCACGTGCCATCTATAAATGTCTACTCCAAGTAGATTGCATTCTTTGACACCAGTTATAGGATCTTTGCTCTAAGCATCCTGAGAGACCACACTCCACAATGCTGCAGAACAGTCTCCACATAGTGAGCTGCAATCACCTCATACAACTCTTGCTGCTCCTCTCCAATGTCAATTATGATAGCAAGGGATCTGAGATGTGCTCAGCAGCAGTGCTCTGGGAAGCTACCAATTCTTACTCTGGCCTTCTGGGAGCTCCCTAGCAATGTGAAAGAGCACTTGCTGTGGCTCTTCCAACTTCTCTCTGTGGCTCTGGACAGCCAGACTCTTGTACCTCAGATGGGTTACTTTGATGTCCATGTGGCCTCAAACTTGCTCTATCTTCTCTCTCTAGGTGCTCTTCAGCTTCAGCTTCAGCTGCCTCTCCTTTTCCCTCCAGGTAGCTCACTTCATCCCCACATCCTTTGAATTCTGCTTCATATCACACCAAGGCCTTCCACTTTCTCATTTACCTCTGTAGCTAGCTGTGAATCTGGCACAACAAGCTATATGTAACTTCTGTATCTGTTTATCAAGATTTGAGCTGGAATCCAAGGTGGTACTAGCTCACTGAGAACATGGGAAGCATCTTAAATACTCCCATGCCATTCACTGCTCATTGAGAAAGATGCAATTGTGTTGTGGTCAGTCTCTCCTTCTCCATTTCTGGCTCAGCAGAATAAAGTGAAGTCACAATGGAGCTACCAGACAGCTGCTATGTCAGAAAGTGACCCAACGAAAGATAATTTTGCGAGGGGATACTTATCAAATGTAGTAGGATGAATGCACATATTTATAGGACACTACTAAGGGCTTTCATCTGACTAGTTATGTTATGTCCAAAATGGCAGACCAATCTTAGGCTCTCGCCTAGATCTTCCTGTTCTGAAGGCCCTGAAGACTCCTACATACAACTCAGACTTAAGGACATGGGTAAATAAAACAGTAGGTGAGAGCCGGGTGCTGGTGGCTCACGCCTGTTATCCTAGCTACTCAGGAGGCTGAGATCTGAGGATCGCGGTTCAAAGCCAGCCTGGGCAGGAGAGACCATGAGACTCCTATCTCCAATAAATCACCGGAAAACCGGAAGTGGCGCTGTAGCTCAAGTGGTAGAGCGCTCGCCTTGAGCTGAAGAGCTGAGGGACAGCGCCCAGGCCCAGAGTTCAAGCCCCACGACCGACAAAAAAACAAAAACAAAAACAAAAACAGTAGGTGAGTATGGATTAGTATTCTGAAGGTATGCTAAGGTGTTGTCTTGTCATGACTACCATGAAATCAATGTCCTTTCTCTGACCTTCACCATAGTTCTTTATTTGGCAAAATTGGCAAGTTTCTTAGTGTGCCACTTTCTCCTGTTAGTTCAGTGCACAGGTTAAAACTGAAGAATTAGAAAAATTAGGGCTGAGTCCATTTTACAATTTGCTAATTTTGCTAACTGCTGATTCTGCTTCTGTAAACTTGCTTACGCTGGCACTGACCCTTCCCTTCCCAAAAATGAGTTAACAAGTTTCAGGGACCAGATGTCGGCCCCAGGACAAGGTCAGTGGTAGTAGATAAAGAACAGACAGTACGTGTTCCTCAGTTCCCATTTAGAAATTCCCCAGACAGGACCTTGAGATAACGACCACCTGGCAAGACCACAAGCTAAGCCAAATGTCAACCAATCATAGGCCTGTAACCATGTAAACCCCCCTTAAACCAACCATGGGCCAGTCATTTTACAAAGAGTGTTACAAAATTTCCCGCGTGGCAAAGTGATTGTTGGCGTATATGATGACCTTTAAATGAACCAATCATGGGATGCTTTGTGTTATGCGTTAATCTTGTGGTTTTTACCTTTAAAAAAGGGCTTGTAACCACTTCTCGGGGCTCCCTGTCTGCTCGGGACAGAGAGTCCGTTTGCACAAATGTCAAATAAACTCCTCTTGCTTATTGCATCTCCCAGCCTGGAGTCTGAGTTTCTGGGGCGCCCTCCCATTGACGAAAGTATTCCAGGAGTCTGGGGTCTTTCAAAAACATTAAGCATGCCAAACCATGGGTTTCCATTGTCCTAGTAGAAGTTTTGCATTCTAGGATCTTCCTTCTAGGTAAGTCTATTCTTGGGCCCTCATATGCATATGCTCACAGAAGTGAATGTCTCACAAACCATGGAACATAGTTGGCCAATGATGATTAGCTCACACAGAGACTCAAGAAGTTTGGGTCTGTAGCCTTTCTGAGAGGCCTTGGACTAGGTACTGTGGGCAACATTGACAGTAATTCCTCAGAGCAATACCACTGGCAGCAAGTGAGCCCTGACTACTACTTAGCCCTTACTAGTTCTCCCTCGGGTATGAACACATGAACAAACCCAGTTTAGCTTATTGCACAGTGTCCTCATCAATGAAATCATTTTGAGCCTAGGAGAAACTCTTCATTTGAAAAGCAGTACACATAAGAAGCAGATGATGGCCCACACTCAAATGCTTCAGGAGAACAGATTGTAAGGGTGTCTACACAGTTGGGAAATAGGATTCTGAGGGGTGGGAAGGGATGATTTTAGATAGCAAACTTAGAAGTAATTATACAAATTCCTAACCTAACTTTCTTCTGCCCCTCAGATTCAATTCAGGAAGTGGTGGAATGTTTATAATCACAAAATGGAGTTTTTAATCCCAGGCCCAAACTTTAGGTGTTCTTGTTACGTCTTCACACCTGCCACTGATGTAAACAGTCAGAAGGGCAAAGGGGAAGGGAGCCCCTGCACAGGAATATAAATGGAGCTTACAAGCCACTGCAATCTGTGACTTTCTATGTTGAAGGTAAGATAAAAGGCAGTTTGAGTTTCTAAGAACTCAGTTTCTAGGCTACATGGCTCCTTCAGAACTTCTTTCACTCCTCCTGTGTTTTGAGAGCAACAGTTAGTACAGTACTTCTGTCTCTTAGGGGCAATCTTTCTCTTCACACAATGCTTAAAGTAGACAATAGGTGGAAGCTGCCATTAAATAAAAAAAAGTATGAAATCAGGCTGGAAAGATGGCTCAGTGGTAGAGCGCTTGCCTTGCATGCATGAGGCCCTGGGTTCAATTACTCAGCACCACATAAGCAAAAAGAAAAAAGCCGGAAGTGGCACGGTGGCTCAAGTGGTAGAGTACGAGCCTTGAGCTGAAGAGCTGAGGGACAGCGCCCAAGCCCAGAGTTCAGGCCCCAGGACCGGACCGCGCCCCTCCCCAAAAAAGTATGAAATAGCACACAGTGAGTGCTTCCCCTGAATTCCTGGACCTAACAATCTCTCATTTCTGCAAGGCAAGCACTCTACCACTGAGCCACCTTCCCAGCCCCCAATTTCTCATTTCTGAAGAAAAAATGATTATGGGTGAGTACTAACAGCCTCCATTGCATGGTGAGCTTAGAACACTTTTCCCAAGGCAGGTTCTGTCCAGGTATTAGGATGGCTGAGATCTACTGGATCAATGAACTTACAGACAATGCAAGACAGAAAAGTCTAAGAGACTGAGTCTCAAAAGAAGAAACTGGACCAAGAAGAGAAAACTTATCATTGCTGGAAATGGAGAAATTCAGAGAATGTTTCTCTGAATACAGACAGGGTAAAATTATAACAAAGTTCTAAGTTGTGGCTCATTAGTAGAAACTATCAAGTCAAACCTCATTAAAGCTAAAAATAAAACTTATGAAAATAAAAAAACTATTTGGATTTCAGTACTAACATCTATTTTAAGATGTGTGTGTGTGTGTGTGTGTGTGTGTGGAGTCTGAGATTATGTATGGGACAGCATTGGTTCTTAAAAATCACAATATTGACGCTGTCCTTTAGGTGTCCAATTGAAGTCTGGTGGTGTTCTAGCTCTACCAGTTGAAACACACAATTCTCAATTTCTTCTGATTAACTGCAGATAAACATGTAATGGATATGTCAAGCTGGGTTGGTTTCAGTTGTACTCTGTCGATATTATGTTCACAATGAACTATACCACTGTGGACAGGGACAGGAGGGAAAATCAGAGACAGAGAGCAAAGGAAGGGATGAGATTGTCAAACCAGAAATGAACTCATTACCTAATTTACAAAATTAAAAATCTGGGTTGATGATTCTCTCCTCCAGTTTTTGTAGGTGCCCTTAAGGCCCATCGGTGGAGATTTTGAAGGTTAACTTATATGATAATTAATATAGAGCCAGAATCTCTTAAGAAATTTTATGAAAAGCATTTCATTCTTAGTACTGGTTTCTCTTTGAGTGGTGATTCTATATGTTGTTGGCAGAGCTAATTTTTTTCCTTCTTGTCTTTAGTACTTGTCAGGTGTTGAAATCCTTCTTAAAGCTTTGCAACAGAGGTCTGCTATATCTTGGCACCCTGCCCCTAACTAAAATGGTAATCAACGTTTGAAATTAATGTACTTGATATGAGTTTTATTTATTTATTTAATTTGTTTTTGGTGGTGAACTCTGGGCCTGGTCGCTGTCCTTCAGCCCTTCAGCTCAAGACTAGTGCTCTACCACTTGAGCCTCAGTACCTCTTCTAGCTTTTCTGCTTAGGTGGTGCTGCAGAATCAAACCCAGGGTCTCGTGCATTCAAGATAAGCTGTCTACCACCGATCCACCTTTTCAGCCCTTAGGAGTGGTATTTTTGTGCACGGATCTATCAAGCAAATCTATTTACCAAATGTGTTCATTTGCCACTATACATATTCAAAATTATGAATTATCTGATATTTTAATGAATAAAACTGTTATCATTGTTACCAGAAATTGTTTGTCTCCTCATGCTGTAAACATGGAGGAGGCATTTTAAACTAAAACTACAAAATAAATTTTAAGATCTTGGTGTTAACAAATGTGTCCAGGTGTTGTTACATTAAACAGAGAATTCAAGATGGTTTTTCTTCATGAATACAGAGATCAAAGTTCTTATAATACTTTTTTCAAAATGCAAATTAAAGGGAAAATCAGTCAGGAGGTAAAATTTATATTGAATGTAAATTTTTAAAGAGGAAAAGAAGATCCTAGACGGCAGACTAAAGACAAAGCAACATCAGAGCCCTATATGCTCAATACTAAATAAGAAGCTTTAATTGAAAAATTCAGCTGGAATGTGAGCATCAGGCAAAGGCAAGCAATCAGAGCCTACCACCAACAAAGAAACACCATAATGTATATCTCAGAAAAAGGAAACAATTTCAGACCAGGGCTCAACATCCTTATCCTTGATTTCAATGATACACATCCACCCCCCCTACACACACACAGAAACACACACACAGAAACACACACACAGAAACACACACACACACACACAAACACACACACACACACACACACAAGAATGTATGCAACAGCTCAACCTACTCACATCCATTCAACATGAATCAAAGATCTTCCTGTTATATTTGAAACTTTAAAAGTTTCAAGTCTTGTAAATAATTGATAACAGATGCATAAGCAATTATTTTCTGAATAGCATCTGCTATGAAAATGAGAGTTCATGATTGTTATAACTACTTAAACATCTCTGAATCTCAAAAGAATTAAACTAGAGACAATCCGAATTTGGGGACTATATTTCTACCAGCTCTTCTGCAAAGGCTTAATAAGAAGTTATGAAATCTAAACTTAAATACCAAATCAATACAATTAATAATTGTGTAAGTGAAGTGAAAGACACTGATCAGAGACCTATGCTGTCTCCAGTTCTCAGCCAGCTGCACACTGTGGCACCTTTGATTCTGCTGGGCCTGGCCCACAGTTGTATTCCCAGAGCAGTGATCCTGCTGGGGTTGGGGCTGGGAGATTTGTGGAGAGGAGGGGTGGCCACGGGGGAGGCCAAGCTGGGATTGGGGGTGATGGTGGTAGGGAGAGAATGGGAGGCCCTGGCAGAGGCTGGTGAAGGGAGGAAGGAGGCAGTAGCCCAGTGGCTCAGGAAGCAGCAACTGCAAAGGCAGCTGGGTTCTGGGGAGTGTCTGTGAGGTGCAGAGTTTGGCCCCTGGGGTCTGGTGGCTGGGTGAGGAGAGGAAGGAGTCTCAAATCCCACCTAAACAGACAGTGAGAAATGAGACAACCAGTGGCTGAAGAATTACAAGAAGAAAGGCAGGGACTTGGGATTGTAGGTAAACTCTGGGGGCGGGGAGGACAGCAGTGTTGGACAAGAGGTAGTCATGCCTCTCTGGAGGCTGTGGGTTTGGCCTCACTCTTGCCTTTAAGCAGGCACCGTATAATTCTGTCTGGAATCTTTAATAGCAGCTTAGTTTAACCTTAAAGTCTAATTTATTTGCTTTGCTTTTTTTTTTTTTTTTTGCTTAAAGTAATAGAAGAATTGGTGGGACAATCTGAAAGGATCTCTGGCTTCTTATTTTCTCATCACCCTGAGCTACAACCTGTGTGCTACCAGCTTAGATGATGGGACTTTGAAATTCTGGAAAGCAGATGCACATCATAAGGCCCCATGGCTTTGGGATTTCTCATATTCTTTTTAAAATGTAATTGTTACTAAGGTGTGTACAGTGATTTCACAATTCATATAATGTGTACACTTGTCTTGTAGACAATGCCATCCTTTCCTGAGCTTTTTCCCAGTTTCTGTTTTTTTTGTTGTTGTTGTTGATTGTTTTTGTTTTTGTTCCTGACCTTCAGCTTGAACTCAGGATTGGGTGTTGCCCCTGAGTTTTTTGTAATCAAGGCTACTTTACCTCTGGAGTCCCAGCTCCTTTTATGGCTTTTTGGTTGTTAATTGGAGAGAAGAGTCTCAGAGATTTTCTCACTCCATCTGGCTTTGAACTGAGATCATCAGCCTCCTGAGTAGCTAGTATTCTAGGCCTGAGTCCCCAGTGTCCAGCTACTAAAGTGTTGGTTTCATGCTTCCCTGTTTGTGTTACAACTTTCCTTAACTCTTGGCACTAATACTACATATTGCTTGGCTCAAATCTGAATCGGTGGAACATGCTGTATTTTGAGGAAGGCAGGAATAGGAAACTGTAGGCCATATGGACATATAAGCTAAACAAATCATTGGGAACATGGCATAAAGACAAATAAGTTTATTGCCAGTTGACTGTGTCATGTCTTTACTGTTAATTCTGCATGGCCTGTGGATGATGTTATACATATCCAAATGGTGATTGGCAGAAATAAGGTTTCTCATCCTGTTCTATAAACAAAACAAAAACCACCAAAAAAATACTACCTATGAGTCCAGCAATTTCCTCTAATTAGAGATCAGTATGCCATAGTTTATGAAAAAATATCCATTATTCAAGTGCTGCTACTTTTTCTAACCACAAATATAATGAAATATGTAGTTGTCTGTAGAATTGTGTATGAACGCCATCATTTTAATTCACAAAAAAATCAGACATTTAAATGTTTATTTATCTATTTTTTGTCAGATGTGGGGCTTGAACTCAGTGCCTGGGCACTGTCTGTGAGACTCTGTGCTCAACATAGTTAGCACTCTACCAATTGAGCCACAGAGACACTTCTGACTTCTGAGTTGTTAATTGGAGGTAAGAGTCTTATGGGTTTTTTTCTTCCTGAGCTGAGTTAGAACTGTGATCCTCAGATCTCAGCATCCTGAGTAGCTGGGATTACAGGAATGAGCCACTGGCACCTGGCTTCAATAGTCATTTTTAAAATGATGAACTGCTTGGTGCCTCTGGCTCACATATATAATCCTAGCTATAGTTAGGATTACAGGTATGAGAAACAAACACTAGGTGTGTGTTGTTCATGATGGTTTATATTGGCATGTTTTGATATTGTTTGTTTCTTATGCTACATTGCTCTTATTTTTTTTTCACCTAGGTGGGGGTGATAGGTACTAGCTAGTGTTGAACCTTCTTTGGTTGAGATGGAGCCATGTGGAAGTTCTTGCCTATGGCATGAAATTGAAATCCTCCAGCTCTCAGCTCCCAATGAACCTGGGACGATAGATGTATTCCATCACGCAGAGCCAGTGGTTGGGGAGCATTGCAGAAAAATCTACACTGGTCTTGAACTGATGTCCCAAATAGCTAGCTTTACAGGCATATGCCTTCAAAACCTTGTTGTATTCAATTTCACTTTGAAGTAGTGTTTGTACATACTTAGAGAGTACAATGATAACACACTACATGTTTAATATATAGAAGTCAATACAATTAGCAGGTTAATCTCCTAAAACATTGAAGTTAATGTATTTTGGTAACCTCCTGACTGTGCTAGTTATTTTAGAATATACCATAAACATGAATACATTGATAATGTGTACTAAAAGATTGAAAGTTCATAGAGATTGAGACAAGTTAGACTATGTGTAGTAAATATATATTTATCCATTGCTGCTCTGAAGTACATTATCATATATTCACTGTGACAATACCATCATATATTCACCATGACAATAATTTTCTTGCAGTGTAGAATTTTCCATTTCTTAATCTGCCATCTTTTATCTTTTTTACATTCTCCTTATAAGTATGAATGCTTTCTTGTTTCTTATAATGTTTTGAAATTATTTTAAGATGGAATTAAAATTCGTTGAGTCTACTGTAATTATCTCATTTTGTTTGGTTTTGTGATGCTAAACATTAAGACCAAGGGTGCCTGAAAGTGATGCCAGCAGACTATATCACTAAATTTTATTCTAATTACCTCTTATTATTGTATTTTGATATAGGGTTTTATTGTTGCTGTTTAATAATATAGAGTGTGGTGAAGGTGGACTGAAACTTGCAACCCCACTGCCTCCAATAACAATGCTTTCTTACTAGGATCTGGAAGCACATAATTATCACTCTAGCTAACAGGAGGTTGAGACCTGAGATTTACTTCAGACAGCCTGAACAGGGAATTTTATGAGTCTCTCCTCTCCAGTTCAGTACAGAAAACTTGCAGTGAAACTGTAGCACAATTGGTAGGGCACTACACGCAAGGGAAAAACACTCAGGATTGTCATATAGCCCCTGAGAACAAGCCCTAAAACACACATATGCACAGACACACATTCACCCACATACACACACACTTTCACACACATGTGCACAAACAAAATTGCAGGCAATGTTGTACCTTAAATTCTTATCCAGGGGTTGGACAACAGTCCACTTATTTGTGAAGGTTTTCCTTGATTATTTTGAAGGAGGAGGATAGTTCATGGGACACAGATGACAAGACTTTAGTGAGGAATACTTTATAAATGACTAGCTTATAAAAAGAACAGGAGCACAGCTTTTATCTTTAAATAGTACATTCCTTCAACTATAGTATTTTTAAATAATAATCATTGAATTATGAGAAGACAATGCAGCACCTCTTCCCTTCTCCCCTTCCCCTCTGTCATAAAATATGACAAAATTATCAAAAATAGTCTTTTATCTTACAAGAATGAACACTTGTAAAAATGTCTGACTATATGTGTAATATTTGTTTTTCAATACTTGTTTGATTTTCCCACCTCTAAGTACTTGCCTTTTTTCCAGATGACAGCACACAGGGGCATCAAGAGCAAACAGATTAGGAAACAAAAACCTTACAATGTCCTAGGAAGTAGATGTCAAAAATAGATGCAAGAAGCACATGGCATGCTGAGCGGGCCATGAGACCCAAAATGATTTGTGCATTATGAGAGAAATAGTGACAAATAAGGCTTGGATCTGACCTAGGAAGGGCTCCTTGAGGCTGAGACCATGCCTGTATCTAGGCTTAGCTGAGGATGTTGGGAATTGACAATGTCCACATGTGGATATAGTGATGTGAGAGGGGAGATTTCAGTCTCCACTTTGTCTTTGGGATGGTCTTATGTGACCAAACAGCTTAGATCATTGGGCTCTGAGAAATGACACTACCTACCTCACAATGGAATAGAATATAGAAGTATGAGAGCCAAGCAACTGTAACTGACATTCAGCTCAAGCCAGCTCACTTGGCCTGTGGTGCAGGAACAAGAAAGATGTTCTTGTGTTGTTTTCAAAGTTCAAGAGACTCAGCTCTCAGGCATGAGAGGTATGAGAGCCTCACTCAATGCTGCAGACTTTGGATCAGTGCCAAATCACGAATCCAGTGTCTCAGGCCTTTTTTATAAGAAGAAACCAAGGGAATCATAAGGCAACTCAGGCAAGTATAACTATGACAGGAAACCTATCTAATCTCATCCAGCCCACATTAGAAACTTCTTCTTGTGTGCTTTTATATGTGTATACTGAGAAAATATTTACTGTGTACTTTTCAATCCACTCTATTACAATTACTCAATTTGAAGGGTACTCCCACTTTCACGTTTCAAAGATCCATTCTTTTTACCACCTCAGTGTGACAATGAATCAGCCCAAACCCTGAATGTGCCTTATAACATATGGATCCTGGACTCAGGCTTGCTGGAAATGCTGGTAATGGACCTGGTCCCTGACTACCAGAAAGGTGATCCCTTCTATGTTGGAAACTTCCTCTACCACTATAGAGAGTGGGGGACAATGGAGCAGTTGCTGGATATTCTGTTTAAAAAGTGAATGTTCCTAAGCCAGGTGCCAGTGGATCATGCCTGTAATCCTAGCTACTCAGGAGGCTGAGATCTGAGGATCATAGTTCAAAGCTAGCCTTGACAGGAAAGTCCATGAGACTCTTATATCCAATAAACCACTAGAACACTGGAAGTGGCGCTGTGGCTCAAGTGGGTGAGTGATAGCCTTTAACTGAAGAGCTAAAGGATATCACCCAAGCCCAGAGTTCTAGCCCCACAACCAACAAAAAAAAGTGAGTGTTCCTCTTTCAAACTCAGGGTTGATGAGACCCCCTGGCAGAGTATTGGTATACTTGGCACCTTTCTGAGACTGTTTCACTGGAGTCTGATCAAGGAGCTTGGCTTGAGACAAAGAAGTACACTCTCTGGCTAATTCCTTAGGACTGGGCTGCCAGAGCATTTCATTTGCCTCAGAAGCTAGTGGAGCCTTAGCAATTTGCTTGCTGAGAGACCAGCATTAAAGGAATGAGCCCGTGGCATCCAACGTCCACCCTCACCTAGAAAATCACTATCTTGGAGGCCTTTGAAGGAATATAGACAGAAGAAAGGATGCAACTTAAACTTGAATTGGGGGCTTGAGTGCTGTCCCATTTGTAACACTCTACCATTTGAGCCCCAGGTCCAGTTCTGGCCTTTGGCTGGTTAATTGAAGATTAGTGTCTTTGGAATTTTACAAACTAGACTGCGTTCAAACTGTGATTAGTAGAATTAGAGGCATGAGTCATTGTGCATTTATTTGGACAGATGCATATAAGCATCATCACAGAATTTGCATGAAATTGTGTAAACATATCTCCACTTTTTGTCTGTCATGTTTACATTACCATGTGGGTCTTAGCTAGTCCCATGTGTGTCCTGTTAGTTCAGAAAAGGAGAAGCATAGAGTTAACTTCCTTCTCTCCTTCCATTGGTACAGATCCTACTACCATAACTGGAAGATGAACAAGCGAAGAAGTAAGTGGATGTTGGCACAAAAAGAAGTTCTGTCCTTGAAAACTGGGTATCTTTGAGGTTTCTGAATCAAAGCCAACTTTCTTCTTTGCACACAAGTTGTGATTTTCACCAGGGGGTTGAGTCTTGGCACTTCAGTGCATAGCAGATTACACAGTTGTGGATGTGGTTGTGGTTTGGGACTCTCATGGAAGACAGGGAGGGCTGTGTATAGCAAGTCAGATTCAGTGGAGAAACAACTTTCTCTTCCTATCACAGGGAGAATTTTAGAGGATTATATTTAAGAAATTTCTAGAAGTGATATTTTGAGGACCATCCTGCTTGCAGAAGTCTCTTCCCACTTCCCAACCTGCAAGTCCTGCAGAAAGAAGCTCTAGTACAAGGCTCAGGATGAGGAGGGTGGAATTTCATTTTCCTTGTCACCAAACTGCCCACAGCATCGTTTATTCCATCCTCCTTATGTGGATGGACTTCTACCCTGATGAGTTCTATGAACCCAAGAACCATTGCACCCTAAAAGAACTTACACAGTATGTCAAGCTCAACATGCCCTCTTCAGACCTGCTCTTCCACTTACATATTCTTCTGGACCAGCTGGAGGAACACATGACCCATGAGACCAAGAAAAAGAGGAAGAAGTCCTTGTTTCAATGCCTCAGAGCTTGTAAGAATGGAACCTGGGTCTCTAGAGATGAGCCTGACTGGCCAACAGCCCTTCGTACTCTCCAGCTTGGCAAACTGTCCTTTTATGGATATTCTTTGACGGTAATATGTTCTCTTTTTGAAAGAACTTGGAAGTATACATTCAGAAATACCCTACCTTCCCATCAGTGTTCAGTCCAAACTCAAGTTCTACAACTTCCCCCATTAGATCCTCATGGAAGTTTAGTCACACCTTAACTTCTAGAGTCTACTCTAAGAATCTTGTACCTATTTCCATTCTCAGGTTTGCATCAACGTAGAGCAGCTCCTGCAGAACTACAGATAAATAACCTTCAGTGATGTAGTCTATGGGGACTGATGGAGATCAGAAGCCATCACTAATCTCCAGAAAGCATGTGAACATAGAGTTTTTTTTTTAATTTGTAGAAAGGCCCAAGCAGGTTTTGAGTCCTATGGACATCCCACATGTGATGCAGGTGTACCTGCACATACCACCAAGGAAGAAGACGATCCAGAATGTCTTCCATTGATGTTCACAATCCAGCTAGATCAGCTCCAAACCAGTCAAAAAGAACACTTCTTGGTGTGCAGGGTAAATGTGTGCTAATGGAAAATGACCACAGTCTATGTTCAGTGAAACCAATAAGTGAGGTCCAAAATCTAGATTCAGTTGAGGAAAAGGAATCTTTCCTCAAAGAATACCCAGACCAATCTGTCCTCCTGCAGGGGATCCAATTTCCAATTGAGAAATTAGAATCTGTCCCTCTGGGGACTCAGGAAGAAAATCCTGTCTTTAATGAGGAAGTAGATCCCTTTGAGGACTCCGAGGCAGAATTTCTGCTGAAGGCAACTTAGAGGCCAATCTAGATTTAGAGATTCCTTTCCCCCTTCCTGGGAAAATCTTTATTTTTCTTTTTGTCCTGATCGTTGTAAAAGGTTCATTCTATTTATTTTTCTAACTTTATTAAAATGTCAATGTTTTTGATATATTCTAAAATTCAAGAATCCTAAATATGTTTCTTTTTAAACCTACAATCTGAAACATCGTGCATACATGTTCTGGGGTGGGGGGGACAGAGAGTGACAGGGGGCTGTACAAGACAGCCTACTGCATATAATGGAAACTGTTAAATGTACAGGGAGTGGCAAGAAAGCAGGTCATGACTGCATGGGGTGATTAGGTGGCTACAAAAGGTCTAGGACATAGCAGATCAGATGTCCTAAAAATCTATTCTGTCAATTGTGACAAATGCCACAATACTTATAGTGGTATGTGGGATGCTCTTCCAACAGTGAGTTCAAATCTGTATACATCTTCATTGTGCTTTGGGTAAATATGGAAGAAAAATTTGACTCCAGTAATATAAAATATTTGACAAATGAAAATATTTGACAAAATATATAGAAAATATGTATACTGGAAAGTAAAAGCCATCATCAATAGAAGAAAGAAAGTTTACATAGATGAAAAAACACAAAATCAGGAAGAAAAGAAACCACAATTAAATTAGTTATATGTTAATATGTGTTATATTCTATATGTTATATATAGTATATTATATAATATATAAGATTGAATATGATTTTTCAAACTACAAAGGCATTCAAATTTTTAGTCTAGTATTTTTTTCACAAAACATTAATGTAAAATATTATTGGGGATAGTAGGGATATAATTTGATTATAATTATATGAATATATATTTGTGCATTTCTAGATATAACACTGATTAAAAATAGATGAATAATTATATACATATATTTGTATATATCTTTCTAGGAAGTGAATATAATGAAACTGACTACAGTATGTATATAAAAGCAGCTATGAGTTGAGGCCATGAGACTCAATCCTGTAATCCCAATGATATGGGAAGCTGGGTTCTGAGTTTTAATCTCTCTTACCCCCTTGGCCTTAGATTTTCTGAGGAGGCCTGGGCCTTTCAGTGTAACAAAGAGACACATATGCAGTGGGATCACACTCCCTGACCCCAGAGGAAAGTCAGTAGAAATCAGGACAAGCCTCTTATGTTATGACAGTCTATTCAGTTCCTGTACCAAGATGGCCATCTGTAGAAAAGATGGAAAGTTGGCATTCCCTCCAAAAGGGTCTAAAAAGAGCCTTCTGGACTATAGTATATGACAATACTGAATTAAACCTTATTTCCCTTCCCAAGCTGCAAACACATAGAAATATAGCAAGGGCTCAAGAGAGATGGGCAAAGATTTACAAATACATAAATTTATATACTCTGTTTTAGTAATTCAATGAAAATCATCAAAGGCATGTCTTTAATTTTTCTTTTTTCTTTTTAAAAGGAAATGGAAACATACTCTGAGTGTATACAGGAACTGGGTGACAGTTTGGTTGCTGAATTGTTGAATGCACTCCTGAGCAAAGGAGACACATATATTGGGGAAATTGTGTGGGGTTGGGTGTCCTCACACAGCTTTACAAAACAATAGCCATAACTTCTATGATGTCACAGTCACCTTTGCCATAGCAGCAAATAAGTGTAAAACACTGATTTTTCCCTGAAGTAGACTCACCACCACCAAATGGCACAAAGAATAAGAGGAAATGATTACTAGCCACCAGACTTCAGCTTTAGAAACTGTCCTGACCAGAAGCTAGGATAAATTGAGCTGGAGAAGGCTAATCTCCATGTAAGGCTCCTGAGCACTAAGGACTAGGCACTATTACAGGTATTGGAGAAACAGAAGTGAATGTGGCTCTCTCCTCACCAATTTCATGCTGAAAAGAAAACCAGAAATCATAATGATACTTTCTGTAAATCAGAGACATGAAATTGGTGGTTTTGTGGCAACAACTTCACATTGGGGATGGGGAGAGACATCCCTAAAGAGGAGATAGTTGATATGAGAGCCATCATCCAGCCAATTATCTAGGAGCAGGTTTTCTTTCTTTATTTCTTTTTTTGGGTCCGGTCGTGGGGCCTGAACTCTGGGCCTGGGCACTGTCCCTCAGCTCTTCAGCTCAAGGCTCTACCACTTGAGCCACAGCGCCACTTCCAGCTTTTTTCTTTTTGCTCATGTGGTGCTGAGGAATTGAACCCAGGGCCTCATGCATGCAAGGCAAGTGCTCTACCACTGAGCCACCTTCCCAGCCCTAGGAGCAGGTTTTCCAGGCAGTAAGAACAGTAAGTACATCCCCCATTGATGGGAATGGACATGACTTGCTTCAGAAAAGGAAAACAGCACTGGCATGCTTGCTTGTGAAATAAGAATGGAAGGGTACAATGAAGAAAAGAGAAATCAGAAATGAAGATAGAAATAAATTAGATATTTATTGGATGCTGCAGGTTACAAGAAGAAAAGTTATGATTTTAGTTTAAATCTGACGTGACCCACTGGAACCAAAGTAGTCAAACATATGGGGCTCTGGTGTCTCATAACTGGAATCCTAGTTACTCAGGAGGCTGATATCTGAGATTCAGGTTTGAAGCAAGCCCAAAGGAAATTTGGTAAGACTGATCTCCAATTAAACACCAAAAATATGGACATGAAGCTGTGATTCAGCTGGTAGAGCACTAGCCTTGAGGAAAAAACTAAGGGACAGCACTCAGGACCCAGGTCCAAATCCAAGGACTTCGCAAAACAAAGAAGCCAACAAATAAACTTTGGTGCTGTCATTCATCATTTAGCATTCTAGTTCAATATATTTGGTATTAGCCTTGGAATTATATCCTTAGCAAATGCTCTCCCGTATATTTTGCTTCATTACCAGTTTTCAAAGTCCTGGCATCACCACTGTCTCCTCCCAGTTAACATAGCAGTGTACCACTAGAAATTTGAAGATTTATTTTATTAATCAAAAGAATTCTTATCATCTATCCACATACATGAAATGAATAGTAGCCACACTCCACTACTCTGAATATTTTTAATCCCCCTTTCAGTTAATTACCATTAAGGCTTAAAAACTCTAGAGTGGTTATCAAATTAATTCAACAGTCATCATTCTTCCACCCAATCTGGTAACATAAGTTTATAAAACTAGAGAGTATATGAAAGTGTACACATGATACCTTCTAACTATAATACTCTCAAGAAGTAGGGTTTTACAGAAACATCCTGATTGCATTGCCAAAGCAAAGGATAAGAGATTTAATTAAGCTACCTAACATCTCAGAAGGAAAATGCTATTGGCTTTAGAACAAATTCATTAGCCTGGAACTGAGGAAATTCGTTTCAGAAATGCCAGAGGCAAAGGGTATTATTCAAATCACCTTATCATGAGGCACAAGCAGTCTGTCTAGATCAAACTTCAAGGAAAAAAGGGATGAATGAAAAGCAATTAATGCTTCTAAAACAAGCCAGTTGGTGGTGGTTCATGCTTTTTATCCTAGATACTTAGAAATCTAAAATGAAAGGATCTCAATTCAAAGACTGGCCAGGAAGAAAACCTTCCTCTCTGCAACCAGCAGACAGGAAGCATCAGCTCTGGGCCTGAAGCCCAGCAGGATGGCCTCGGCCCACAGACATCCAGACACACAAGACCACCCGCATCTAAAATATTATCAAATACATTCAAATAGTATCTTCTTTTTGGGAGATAACATTTAAAAGATGCATCAAAAACATTTCACTGAGTTCCAGTTAAAAAAGGAAGAGTGAAAGTGGAAATATGTACTCACTCACTGAAAGCTAAGTCACTGACTAGAATGATGTTAATAGGGCTAGAGGCCTATTTGGTAACTTATTCATTCAACCATCTTTCCTCACAACTTGTCAGTCAGCCTGAATAGTGAGATTTTTGGTTTTTTGTTTTTATTTTTTGTGCACATATTGTACAGGGGGTTACAATTACATGGGCAAGATAATGAGTACATTTCTTATCAAGCATTGCAGCCTCCTCCTTTGTTTACCCTTCATATCACTTCCCAGTCTCCCCTTGCTCCCCCAATCCCCCCCCCCCGCACCAAAGTTGTAAAGTTCGTTTTCAACATGACAACTTGTACTTCTCATTGTAGCAACAGGTCCACCTGTATTCTTTTTTTTTTTTTTTTTTTTTTTTGTCGGTCGTGGGGCTTGAATTCTGGGCCTGGGCGCTGTCCCTCAGCTCTTCAGCTCAAGGCGAGCGCTCTACCACTTGAGCTACAGCGCCACTTCTGGTTTTCTGGTGGTTTATTGGAGATAGGAGTCTCACCTTCTCTCTTGCCCGGGCTGGCTTTGAACCGCGATCCTCAGATCTCAGCCTCCTGAGTAGCTAGGATTACAGGCGTGAGCCACCAGCGCCCGGCTCCACCTGTATTCTTAAACGACTTGTTTTTCCCCATCTCCTCCACAAATTATACCGACATCAAATATAGTGAAAGCAGGGGTTAAACTGAGATTTTTGAATGAAATGTGTGTGAGCATGTAGCTTGTGAAAGTAGTAATGAAAAGCTAGGCACTGGAAGCTCAGGCCTGTAAAACTAGCTACTCAGAACGCTGAGATATGAGGAACTCAGTTCAAAGACAACTGAGCAAAAAAGACTCTTACCTCCTGTAAGATTAAATTAAAAGAAAGCTGAGCTGTGCTTCAACTGGTAGAGTGCTAGCATCACATACAAAAGCTAAGGGACAGTATTTAGGTCCTGAATTCACGCCCCATACTCAAAGCTCTCATACACAAAATAAGCATATCAACACCACAGTATATGCATATGTTAGCAAGAGATGTAGATGAATGGGATGATGACATCATTTACCTCACCTTTAGTCTCAAGCATTCTGTGTAGCATAGCTCAGTGTGTGAAAAGCCCTAGTGTGTGAAAAGTCCTGTATATGCCTTTATCTGATTGGGAGAAGGGAAGGGAAATAACAAAATGCTGAAAGAAGTACAAAAGGTGATCCATTGCAACAATGAGACTCACAGTACACTATGGCAGAAATTAACTTTACAATGTAAGGGGGGAGTGGAGGGAAGGGACAGAGGGTGAAAAACACTGGAGTAGGTACCAATGTTCAATGAGAAGTGTTACTTAATCATGTAAATGTAACCCCTCTGTACAGCATCTTTATAATAAAATTGATTTTTAGAAATATAAAAATTAGAGGGGGGACCAAGATGGCGACGGGGCAGTAGGGAAACGCCACAGCTCTCTCCAACCAAAAAGAGAGTTCGAGTTCCAACGCTTAATCTCCCCAAGAGACCGACAACAACAAAAAGACGAACACTCAGAGAAAAACCAGAGGCGGAGAATAACAAAAAAAGAAAGAGAGGAAAAGAATTTCAAAACAGAGAAAAGCGAAGACCCCTCCCCCAACCTTTACTGGCCGCGCGGCAGTGCGCCAAGCCGCAGGCCAGCCGGCCCGGCAGGGGCTGGGGGAGCCCCAGAGAAACAGCAGAGACACAGGGGGCCACTTTCAGAACATCAGGTACTGGTTTGCAGAACAGCAGATCGCCAGGAACAGAGAAACCTACCAGCCGGGAGTCTCCACGAGGATCCCACCCCCACCCCTCACTCTCCACCCGAGCAGAGAGGCTCCATCCCGCCAAAGCCGCTCGGCATCAGCAGAGTGACAAAAGGACCTGCGGCAGACCACCCGGCCCACCTGATCGCGATCACAATGATCCAGCACTCTCCACCCGAGCAGAGAGGTTCCATCCCGCCAAAGCCGCTCGGCGCCACAAAGGGTCCTGTCTGCAGACCACCCGCCCACCCGATCACGATCGCAACAACCCGGCGGGGTCACTTGGGCCCCAGAGGTACCAAGAAGAAGCTGCCTGAGCGTGGACACTCTTGACCCAACAGCTTCGACAGAGGCAGAGACAGAAAAGAATCACACAGAGCCACCACCGCCCAACCCAGCGCGGATTGCAACAACAACTGACGAACTACACCACACAGAAACAACCAGCTCCAGGGTGAGTACCCCACAGGGGAAGTGTATCCCTCAAGGGAGACCAGAGCTGGAGGGAATCCCCAGACCCTGACCTAGACTCCCTACCCCAGCACCCGGACCACAGGACCCACTAAAACTGGGAACTGTTTGAGAGCTCCACCAGCCTGTGGAGCACACTCAGCTGGCCAGGCTAGAGCAAGAGCACCCCTGGAAGGGAGCTTAAATGCCCAAGCCAGGAACATTGCCCCTGGGTCAAGACTACCAACAGTAGAAGAAATTTGAACTGTGTCCCCCAGACTGTATAACCTAGGTGGTATACACATCAGCACAGGCCTAACGAGTGCGCTCCAGGCTGCATAACCTAGGTGGTATACACATCAGCACAGGCCTAACAAGCGCGCTCCAGGCTGGGGCCGGAACCAGGCCCGGGGATCCGGCACCTGAACGACACAACCAACTCCTCCCAATTGAAGTAAAAAGCTGAGCATACGCCTCAACAGAGGGGAGAAAACCAGGAAACAACACTCCCCCGGGAAGCACGCCTGTGACAACAAAAGACCTGGAGGCCCAGGACAAGAGAAGCCCAAACCCCACCAAAACTCCACCCATATACCCTAGACTGGGAATTGGGCAACACAGGCTGCCAGCACCTGATAGTAAGCAGGAGCTCAGACTGTTAAGGCGGCTCAGCAATAGAGTGATAGTCTTGGATGTATGAGGCCCTGCATCTGATTCCTCAGCATCACAAAAGCAAAAAGGGTCAGAAGTGGTGCTGTGGCTCAAACGGTAGGGTGCCAGCCTTGAGCTGAAAAGCTGAGGGACAGCACCCAAACCTAGAGTTCAAGCCCACAACCAGCCCAAAACAAATAAACAAAAACACATCAGGAGCCCATAGCAGACTCCAGCATTTGGGAGAGTGCATCCAGAGCATCTGTTCTTCACAAGAGCACCCGTAGGAGCAAACACAAGCAGTCTAGGCTGCTCAACCCTTCCAAAGGCGGGAACTGCCAGCAATCTATAGCAGAGAGCTGAGAATCCTAAGTAAGTCAGAATAGCAGCTGGAAATAGGCTCCCAACAGAACCCAGATCAGGCACAGACTCTCTCTACCAATACAGAATCAGCAACCAAGCAAAGACAGACACACCAAAACAAAATTGAAGAGCAGTCTCCTGAACCTCCATGCGAAAATCACAGAGAAAAATCACAAGGTTTACTACCACCCAGGACAGCAAGCTCACCTCAAAAGCCAGCAGCCACACAGGGGAGAGCCCCAGTGGGAGCAAAGCAGGAATGGAAGACAAAGGCTACTTCCAAGGGTTGCTGGAGGCAATGACTCAAGAAATAAAGCGAGAAATTGATCAGAAATTGAAAGAGCACAAGGATGAACTATCCAAAGAGATACAGGGTATCAAAGAAGAGATGCATGCAAAAATAGAAGCTGCACAAACCTCAGTAAGAAGTGAGATAAACGCCAAATTAGAGGTAATGCATACCTCATTGAGAGGTGAGATCAGTACTCTGAGAACCAACATTGAATCCATAAAGGGATCCATTTCCTCCATGCAAACCACAATAGAAGCCACTGTCAACAGAGTGAATGAAATGGAAGGTCGAGTGTCAGATACAAAAGACAGAATACACCAACTGGACCAAAAAGTGACAGATATGGAAAAATTACTCAAATTAAACCAAAGGGATATTCAAGAGCAAGCAGATAATGCTAAAAAATTTAACCTTCGCATAATTGGAGTGGACGAAGGTGAGGAATTCCAGAGCAAGGGAATGCACCACCTATTTAACAATATAATCAATGAAAATTTTCCCCACCTCAAAAACGACCATCTTAACTACATCACAAAAGCTTATCGAACACCCAACAAGCAAGACCCCAGGAGAAACACTTCTAGACACATTATAGTAAAAATGATAGATCTGAATAATAAGGAAACAATCCTGCATGCAGCAAAAATGAAGAAGGAGCTATACTACAATGGGAAAAAAATAAGAATTACTGCAGATCTCTCCACACAAACAATGAATGCAAGAAAAGCCTGGGAAAGCACCATACGAGCCCTGAGAGCCAATAACTGCCAACCCAGACTGATCTACCCGGCAAAGCTAGCATTCACATTTGATGGAGAACTGAAAACTTTTAATAGCAAAGAAAAACTAAATGAATACATAAACATTAAGCCAGCATTACAAAGAATTCTAAGAGGGGGGACACAACCTGAAGAAAGCAGCCAGGAACTGGGGCCTGCCCCAAACAGGCGTTATTCAAAGTCTAACTGAGCAAGCACAGGAGGAAAGGAAAAAAGAAAAACTTAGGAAAACGGAATGGCAGGGACAACAATGCATCTCTCTATACTTTCTCTTAATATAAATGGGCTGAATTCGCCAATTAAAAGAAAACGAACTGAGGACTGGATAAGAAAACAAGACCCATCCATCTGTTGCCTTCAGGAGACCCACCTCTCAGCCAAACATACAAACAAACTCAGAGTGAAGGGGTGGAAAAGGATCTACCAATCAAACGCCCCCAGTAAGAAAGCAGGTGTAGCCGTCCTGATATCTGACAAAATATACTTTTCATTAAAATCAGTACAGAAAGACAAGGAGGGACACTACATATTAATAAAGGGAACAATCCAAGAGGAGGATATAACCATCATCAACTTATATGCCCCAAATATTGGTGCACCCAGATATGTCAAACAAATGCTCTCAAACTTACAGAATAAAATAGATCCCAATACAATAATACTAGGAGACTTTAACACACCACTCTCACCAAAGGACAGGTCTACCAACCAGAGAATTGGCAAAGAAGCTACCGAATTAAGAGAGGCCATATTTCAAGCGGAATTAACTGACATCTACCGAGTATTTCACCCTAAAACAACACAGTACACATTCTTCTCAGCAGCTCACAGAACTTTCTCCAAAATAGACCATATCATAGTTCATGCAAGGAACTTAAGCAAATACAAAGGGATCGACATAATCCCCTGTATCCTATCTGACCACAATGGAATCAAGCTAGGTCTCAATAACAAAGCATACCACAGAAATTTCTCTAATACATGGAAATTGAACAGCACACTCCTTAACAATGCCTGGATAACAGAAGAGATCAGAGAAGAAATAAAGCATTTCCTACAACTCAATGAAAATGAAAACACCTCACAAAGAAACTTGTGGGACACAGCAAAAGCAGTCCTGAGGGGCAAATTTATTGCCCTCAGTGCCCACATCAAGAGAATGGAGACAGACCAAGTAAATAATCTCATGTTGCAATTAAAACAGCTAGAAAAACAGGAAAAAATGGGACCTAAAACTACTAGAAGAAGCCAGATAACCAAATTAAAAGCAGAGATTAACCAATTAGAAAATCAGAAAACCATAACCAAAATAAACCAAACAAAAAGCTGGTTCTTTGAAAAAATAAACAAAATTGATGGCCCATTGGCTAGATTAATTAAAAAAAGAAGAGAGGAAACCCATATTAACAGGATTAGGGATGCCACGGGAAACATCACCACACGTACCCAAGATATCCAAACAATTCTAACAGACTACTTTCAAAAGCTATACTCTCTAAAGGAAGAAAATTGGGCAGAAATGGATGCATTTTTAGAGAAATACAAGTTGCCCAAACTGAGCAAAGAAGAAGTTAACCAATTAAATAAGCCAATATCCTATAATGAGATACAGGAAGCTATCAAAAGTCTTCCAACAAAAAAAAGCCCAGGACCAGATGGATTCACAGCAGAATTCTATAAGACCTTCAAACAAGAACTAATACCCATACTCCTCAAGCTCTTCAGAGAAACAGAGAAGGAAGGAGCTATCCCAAACACATTCTACGAAGCCAATATCACACTCATCCCCAAACCAGGCAAAGACCCAACCAAAAAGGAGAATTACAGGCCAATCTCCTTGATGAACACAGATGCAAAGATCCTTAACAAGATTCTAGCTAACAGAATCCAGAAACACATAAAAAAAATAATTCACTATGACCAGGTAGGCTTCATCCCAGAGACACAGGGATGGTTTAACATACGTAAGTCAATAAATGTAATCCAACATATCAACAGAGCCAAGGGCAAGAATCACATGATTATAGCTACAGATGCAGAAAAGGCCTTTGACAAAATTCAACATTCATTCATGCTAAAAGCTCTGGAGAAAATAGGAATAGAAGGAACATTTCTAAAAACAATAAAAGCCATTTATGACAGACCAATAGCCAATATTATACTTAATGGGGAAAAGGTACAACCAATTCTCCTAAAATCAGGAACAAGGCAAGGATGCCCACTGTCTCCACTCCTCTTCAATATAGTCCTAGAACCCTTAGCCAGGGCAATAAGGCAAGAAAAAGACATTAAAGGGATCCGCATAGGAAAAGAAGAAGTTAAACTATCCCTTTTTGCAGACGACATGATACTATACCTCCAAGATCCCAAAAACTCCATCCCCAAACTCTTAGAAATCATAAATCACTTTGGCAAAATAGCAGGATACAAAATAAACCCAAAAAAATCAGTTGCCTTCCTATACACTGATAATGTACAGGAAGAGAGGGAAATAAAGGGAGCAACCCCATTCACAATAACCTCCCGAAAAATAAAATATTTAGGAATTAACCTAACCAAAGATGTAAAAGAACTATTTAATGAGAACTATAAAAAGTTAAAGAAAGAAATTGCAGAAGACACTAGGAAATGGAAAGACCTCCCATGCTCCTGGATAGGCCGACTTAATATAGTAAAGATGGTAATACTTCCAAAACTAATATACAAATTCAACGCAATTCCTATTAAAATCCCAATGACGTACATCTCTGAAATACAGAAAACAGTCCAAAAATTCATATGGAACAACAAAAGATCTAGAATAGCCAAAACAATTCTAGGGGATAAAGACAATATGGGAGGGCTATCCATGCCGAACTTCAAACTCTACTACAGAGCTATAATAACAAAGACAGCATGGTACTGGCACAAAAACAGATCCGAATACCAATGGAACAGAATAGAAGATCCAGAAATAAATCCACAGGCCTACAGCCAGCTGATATTCGACAAAGGAGCCAAAGACATACAATGGAAGAAACACAGCCTCTTCAACCGCTGGTGCTGGGAAAACTGGGCAGCCACATGCAGAAAACTAAATGTGGACCCCAGCCTATCACCATGCACCAACATCAACTCAAAATGGATTAAAGACCTTAACATTAAACCTGAATCTCTGAAACTACTGCAGGACAGAGTAGGAGAGACACTTGAACTAATAGGCACAGGAAGGAACTTCCTGAACAGAGTCCCAGGGTCACAACAAATTGGAGAGAGACTCGACAAATGGGACTACCTTAAAATAAAAAGCTTCTGCACAGATAAAGCTATCGCAACCAAGCTAGAAAGACAACCAACTAATTGGGAAAAAATATTTACCAGCAATATATCAGACAAGGGGTTAACATCCTGTATATACAGGGAACTCAAGAAACTAATCCCTCCCAAACCCAACAAACCAATTACTAAATGGGCAAGGGAACTAAAGAGGGACTTCTCAAATGAAGAAATAAAAATGGCAAAGAAACACATGAGGAAATGTTCTTCATCCCTGGTGGTGAAGGAAATGCAAATAAAGACAACCCTGAGATACCACCTTACCCCAGTCAGAATGTCCCACATCCACAAATCAGCCAACGACAAATGCTGGAGGGGATGTGGAGAACGAGGAACGCTATTACACTGCTGGTGGGAATGTACACTCATACAACCACTTTGGAAAGCAGTCTGGAGGGTCCTTAGAAAGCTAAAGATTGACCTCCCTTACGACCCAGTCATACCACTTCTAGGCATCTACCCTGAACAACAGGAACCAATATACAAAGACACATGCACCTCCATGTTTATTGCAGCACTGTTCGCAATAGCTAGGATATGGAAACAACCTAGATGCCCCACCACAGATGAATGGATCCAAAAATTGTGGTATCTATACACAATGGAATATTATGCAGCCATTAGAAATGACAAAATAATGGCATTTGCAGGGAAATGGATGGAGCTAGAAGGAATCATGTTGAGCGAGGTAAGCCAAGAACGAAGAGACAAACAGTACATGGTCTCCCTGATAAGTGGATGATGAATCCAAAATGTTAGGTGATATGACAAAACTAACAGGACTTAAGAAACAAAGAACTCCCACTCATCTGGTTGAACCACTACTAAATATCCCCATGCTGCTGATCACATATATGGTAAATAACATATGAGCACCGTTATATATTACAGACTGTGATAGACAATTTGCTCCAGGAAAGTTAGAATGAACTTGTGACTTTAAATGAGCATCATTATTCCACAATACTGTGAATTTCCGGAAACTAAGTAATCACTTAATCACGATCAAAAAAAAAAAAAAAGAACCTTGGGGAAGGGAGGGAGGGAGGGGATGGTAGGGGGAAAACAATGGAGGGGGTAACAATGTTCAAGAGGAAGTGGAAGTGTACTCATTACCTCACTCATGTAACTGTAACCCTCTGTATAGTATCTCTACAATAAAAAAAATTAAAAAAAAAAGAAATATAAAAATTAAAAAAGGTTTTTTCATAAAAATCTCAAGCTGATACTAACAGAACTTCTGAGTTCATGTCAAAGTGTTTTTTTAGGACTTTCAAGAAGCTAGTACTAAGTACATATAACCACAATTAAGTGATAATGAGAAAAGTAGTGCTTTTTATTGTATTATATAAATAAAGAAAAAAAATTTTCATTTCTGTTTACGTGGAATTCATGTTTGTGATCTGCATTGTTCCCAAGTCAGACTAATCTCTTTTCCTTAGCTTTCTTTGGTATGTATACCCTGGACATGTAGTCTGAGGTAGAAGAATTATTCTTTGTTCAACTTGGAGGTCTAGCATAAAAGCCTTCCTCCCTGGGCTGGAGGAGGAGGAGGAGGAGGAGGAGGAGGAGGAGGAGGAGGAGGAGGAGGAGGAGGAAGTTAATAAAACCAAACCAGTGAGAGAGAAAAATTGAGAGAGTAAGGGAAGGAGTGACATTTCAAAAAAGAAATGTATCCTGACCTGACTTATATGACTGTAACCTCTGTGTAACTCACCTTGATAATAATAATACAAAAGAAAAAACAGAAATATAGTGCTGGAGGCATAACCCAAATGGAAGATCAGACTAATATGTATGTGATACCAAGTTCAAACCCCATCATCAATTTCCCCTTCAAAAAATGGCTCTTCTCATCACTTGTGCTTTCCCTAGCTTATGAAAGGGGGTGCAAACAGTTAAAGAGAGAGAAAGATAATCTGTCAGGAACAGAACTGTACTTGCAATGAGCAGTACTTGCTAGAACACATGTTGACTAGAACACATGATGACTCTATGTTTTCTGAAATAAACAGACCTAGTTGGGCTTGAATACAGGCTCCACTGTATACTAGTTGGGGACTCAAAATTAACTAAACTCTCTGGATCTCAAATTCTTCACAGGTAAAGTGAGTATAACAATACTTATATCACTTGATTATGAGATCTGGATGTCATCAAACATGGAGCGGGTTTTATTTTAGGTGTGTGTTCAACACTCAAACACTGCTGGAAGGAGTATAAACTGGCATGATGTTTACTATATTACTTAACAGTAATACAACAACTACTACAGACTCACTCCTGTAATCTTACTTACAAAAGGTTCTAAGCCTGGACAGGAAACTGGAGCAGACTCATCTCCAATGAGCTCTAAAAAAGCTTGAGGTGGAGTTTGGTTCAAGTGGTAGAGTGCTAGACTTAGCATAAACCTCAGGAACAGTGCCCAGACCCTTAGTTCAAGCCCTAGGACCAACACAAGCACACACACACACACACACACACACACACACACACACACACACACACACACACACACACACACACACACACACTAAATTTTGTATGTTCCTATCATCCCACTTAATAATACTTTCCCTCTTCCAATTTCACCAGTTGTTGTTTTTTTTTTTGTTTTAAAAGGGACTTGCTGTGTAGCTCAGGCTGCTCTTAAACTTACAATCCTCCTGGGTGCTGGGATTACAGGCATGCCTACCATAATTGGCTTCACTCAGTAACTTTATTTATTACATTTTCTGCAAGAAATCCATTCATACTTATGAAGATATATGGCTTAAAGCTGTTCACAGTAATATTCTACTGGACAAAATGTAAACAATATAGCTGGACATGGTAATATGCAACCACATGGTAATGCCAGCCAATACTCAGAATAAGGAGTTGAGGAAAGCTTGGTCTACACTGCAGAACCTGGTCTCCAAGTGAAAGAAATTCTAAAAATATTAATCTACTATGAAGCACACAATATGTTAAATTTATGTAATGGAACAAATAGATCATTTTTAATGGAAATAAAATCTTGGCAGAAATTATAAATACACACATATGTATATATATTTAAATTTGGAGAAATAAAATTTCAAGTGGTATTATCTGAATCTTTCAGTCTACTTGTCACCTACCTATTTACCAACACATTGATTTCTGTTTAGTCTTCACAAAACACTGTTCTCTCACATTAGTACAAAAAATTGCAAAACAGGGCCTGGGAAGGTGGCTCAGTGGTAGAGTTCTTGCCTTGCATGCATGAGGCCCTGGGTTCGATTCCTCAGCACCACATAAGCAGAAAAAGCTGGAAGTGGTGCTGTGGCTCAAGTGGTAGAGCACTAGCCTTGAGCTGAAGAGCTAAGGGACAGTGCTCAGGCCCAGGGTTCAGGCACCATGACTGGCAAAAAAAAAAATTGCAAAACAAAAAATACAAAAAATACATTATCATAAATACAAATGTAGTTTAATCCCTACTATAAGAATTTGGAGAAAACTTGCATTCAGTTAATGGCATTGAATATTGTTCAAGAAGGGGAGTCTAGGAGAATGTTGACTCTGTGTGTGTGTGTGTGTGTGTGTGTGTGTGTGTGTGTTCCATGAGTAAATAATGGAGTTAGAAGTCGACCTATTATTCTTGCTTAGTCTTTTTGCTCAAAGCTGACACTACCACTTGAGCCACATCTCCACTTCTCGATTTTGGTTTCTTAATTGGAGAAATAGCTCAGATTTTTCTGCATGGGATGATTTAAACCTGAATCCTCACTTTTTGACCTCTAAAGTAGCTAGGTTTTTAAAACATGAGCCACTGGTGGATAGCAACTACATTAACATTTTTGCATGTTTGATGAACTTTAAAGTAAAACATATATGTTACTTTTGAGAATGGCAGGGAAGAGTAATAAATGTCTAACAGAATTTAAAACATACAAAGCTGAGAATGGCAACTAGCTGAGAATAGGATGGAATAAATCAAAATTTCCTATAACAGTTTTCAGT
Source organism: Dipodomys merriami (assembly GCF_024711535.1). Classification (NCBI taxonomy): domain Eukaryota; kingdom Metazoa; phylum Chordata; class Mammalia; order Rodentia; family Heteromyidae; genus Dipodomys; species Dipodomys merriami. The sequence goes on along the minus strand of NW_027202283.1, from coordinate 3,207,753 downwards.
CTGTGCACAGAAATGATTGCATTGTTGGAGGCCAAGGCCATCAGATAGCTGAGCTCCAGCTGGCTGCTATGCTCATGAGGCCAGCTAGTGCTATTCACAAGAATGTGATGTTGTTGGATGGCAAGGATCAGCTTCAAGTTCGGAACCTGGAATGTTTCTATTGATCTAGAAGGGGAAATATACCAGGACCCAATGACTGGGTATGTGGTGAGTGGTAGAATGCTGGCCTAGCATGCATGATACACTTGATTTGATTCCTCAGTATGATGTAAGCAGAAAAACTGGAAGTGGTGCTGTGGCTCAATTGGTAGTGTGCTAGCCTAGAGCAAGAGAAGTTTAGGGAGAGTGCCCAGGCCCTGATTTCAAGCCCCCAGTGCTGGCAAAATTAAAAACAAAAACAAAAACAAAAACAAACAAACCAAGCACAAAATGCTGTTTGTTGAAATAAATATGTTGAAGAATTCTTTATGTTCACTAGAAAATTGTGCTGTTGGGCATTCATAATGAACTTTGTTATGAAAATTAAAGTAAATTAATGAAATATTATCTGGCATTGGACAGGGCATAGTGAGATCTAAAAATGATTGCTGCCTATGGTTACTTGACATAACAACATTAGAGATACACTTGCCAGATTGTGATTTTTTTTCAGTATACAATTGTGGGATTTTTTTTCTTTTTCAAAATAACTTTACTGCCGGGTGCCAGTGGCTCACACCTGTAATCCTATCTACTAAAGAGGCTGAGAATTGAGGTTCTCTGTTCAAAGACAGTCCAGGCAGGAAAGTCTGTGAGACCCTTATCTCCAACTAAAGGTTCAGAAAATGTGAAGTGGCACTGTTGCTCAAGTAGTAGAGTGCTAGCCTTGAGCTGCAGAGCTGAGGGACAATGCCGAGACCCAGAGTTCAAGCCCTACAGCCATCAAAAAATAATAATAGTAATAATATTAATTTTATTGTTACTATTAAGGTTTTATATATAAAGGCTACCATTTCATATGTTTGTTTCTTTGATAAAAGAAACACATATCCATCTTCATTGCCAACAGTTGCTATATATTTATTCAAATACACACATACACACATACAAACACGTGTAGTATAAAGACCCAGGCAGTCTGCAAGGAAATATTTTTATAGGAATTCCATAAAATATTGTCTGCTGAGATCTGACTTGAATTTATAGTAATATCTAGCTGCTTCCACCCCTGGACAAGTCATCATCATTGGTGAAGATGTTGCCATTTGAATTTAGAATGCCCCAGAAAGACCTGTGTTAAAGAAAAATGATTTACCATTTCCTGAGAATACCTGAATATTTCCTCTGGAGATTATGTTCTTCAGAGTGAAACCCATGAGAACATAGACTCTCATCTTCTTTCTTCTTTTATCTTTAATCATTCTAAGTCAAAAACTTTTCTCTTTGACATACTCTCCACTTTCACATTGTCTTGTCAAAGGCCACCAAAGCAATAAAACCAACTGAACATACCCTGAAATCTTCGAACTTGTAAATCTGAGTAAGCTGCTTAATAAATGGACAATATTATTATTATGGTAGGTTATTAAGCTAACACAGAAGTCTAGTCTTTCTAACAATGTAGAATATATTAAAATGTGCTTCATTATAAAATATCTAACTCCATATTGTATTTTGTGTTTTTGTTTCTGTTAGTCCTAGGGCTTAAACTCAGGACCTGGATGGTGCTTTTGTGTTCTAGGCCAGAGCTTGACATACAATCTGAACTGAACTCCATTTCCCCTGGTGGTTAATTGGAGATGAGATTCTAATGAAGTTTCCTACTTAGGCTGGCTTTGAACTGTGATCTTCGGATCTCAATCTCTTAACTAGCTAAGATTACATCCTTGAACTACCAGTGCCTAACCAAGTTGCATATTTTGTGTAATTCCAATTTCCAGCATTGTGTAGATGCTCTTACTACAATATATTTAAAAAAGTAACCCTGTTTCCATTGTATTTGATGATGGTATAATTTGTGTGTGGGGGGGGGGGGGAAGGGAACAAACAAATTGTTTAAATAGGGATACAGATGGACCTATTGCAACAGTGAGATGTACAAGACGTTATGTAGAAAAATGAACTTTACAACTTTGGCACAGGAGTGGGGAGCGGGGTAGGGGAGATAGGTAGGGATGGTAAGGGGAAACAAAGGAGGAGGCAACAATGCTTGATAAGAAATATACTCATTACCTTGCCCATGTAATTGTAACCCCTCTTAATGGTATTTTCACAGTAAAAAAAACCTTAAAACATGGATATTTGTAAAGTGTATAATAAAGAATGTTCAGCCTTTACAAAATGTATGCAAAATCTATGCTAAACTATTGATATTTACTGTACCTTTCCTGCAATCAGTTTGATATAGTTTAATATTTGTCATGCCAAGTTTTTCTATATTCTACTGGAGATTTACTTTTTCATGTATGTATATATATGTATATGTACATGTATCTACCTACCTATCTATCTATCTATCTATCTATCTATCTATCTATCTATCTATCTATCTATCTATCTATCTATCTACATATCTATCTATCTATATCTATATATTCTGTATTCTTTCTCTTTATATATATATTCCAATGTGGATAAATAGACTTGAAACTTTGCTTTGTTATTCTGTTCGGAAGCTGAAACTGGTCAGCTCATTCTGTGACAATATCTGTGCTCATTCTCATCATTCCTTTATTTACCACACAATCTGCCTTCTAAAACCAGCTTCATTTCCTAGGTAAGGTTACCAATCAGTCCAACCAATATACACCCAGAGGCTTTTAATAAAGCAAGCTTTAAGGAAGGAAGATAACATGAAGTGACAACTACAGAATTTCTACAGAGACCTGACATCGTTCACATTTCTGCCTTCCTTCTCTTCTCATACTTCAGAAAGCATTGACTAACCCTGTAAATATACTGCATTTATAACTTAAGGATCAGTGTTTTTTTTTCCAACCCGAAACCTTCTTTTCCATGATTTTTAACATAAACTTTTAGGACTTTTTTTGATTCTGATACGATTCCATTGAAAACGAAGCCAAGTATATCAAGAAAGCCAATGTTTTCAACTCAGAGTACTAAACAAAAGAGGGAGAAAATGAAGGTTAGCTATATATGTTAAGCACAAATATAGGCAATATCAAGATATTTTGAAATTGTATATTTTTACTGGATAAAGTGGCTCAAACCTGTAATATTATCTGCCTGGAAAACATAGATTAGAGAATTCCAGTTCCAGGCAAGCACAGACAAAAATGTTTCAGAAACTCTAACCATTTGCTGGGTGCAACGTGTTTTGCTTGTTCAAGCAGGCCCAGGCATAGTGATACTACCTCAAAATAAGCAATCAAATTACATTCTGCAGTTATGGCAGTAGTAGAGATGCTGTTTCACAAGTATAGAGTTTTGGGTTCAATCTTCCAGCACTGCTAGGCATTTAAGTGTGTGATCGGGCAAGAATTTGGCATGTCTAAGGTCAAGATTTCACACTCTTTTTACAAGCTCTAATAAAACCTTTACCTCTTTTGGTATTTTTAAAAAAATATACCATAACTTCCATGCCCAAACCAAATAATTTCCTATCAGAGCTTTTCTCCTATCCGTTAACGAATATGTTATGTGTTGGATACTGTCCCAATGAAATCACACTAAAGATAAAAAATCCATTGCCTTAGAAAGTGACTGCATTTGGAAACAGAATCTCAAAGGTAGCATTTAAGTTGAAGTCTCCTCCAAGAAAAGCAGAAGGCCTTGAATATTCCAAGGAAAGAGGACTATGAAGAAGGCAACTCTGATCTTGGAGTTTTAGTTCCACCAACTCAGAGGCAATGTATTTACAGTGTTAATGCTACCCAATCTGTGGTAGTGTGTTATTACAATTAATAACAAATTAATAACAAATGTGGAATCTATAAGACATGAAAAGTCATTGACTCTTGGGGTCCATGACTCATCTCTACAATGCTAGTGATTAAGAAGGATGAGACATGGGGGATAATGCTTTTCAGGCTAGTAGGAAAATTCATGAATACTATCTCCAATTAACTATAAAAATTTCTGGGCTGGAGACATGGTTCAAATGGTAGACTGATTATTGTTAACAAACAGAGAACATGAGGTATGTTCAAGCCCAAATTGGGAGAAAGAAAAAGTCCTTAGAATACTATGAGAAACAGAGCTATGAATAGGAAAGCAGAAACAAAAGAAATAAACATTGATACAGACAGACCTTCCCAATGTCAAATATGGCACAAACTCTAATATTTAGGGTTTTCCTTCCTATACAGTAGAAATAAATGGTAGTTTGATTTGACAAAACTAAAGTGTAAAACTGTATGCAATAAACAATCACATTACTTTTATGTTTCCATAATTTAAATTTCCTACAAATTTATAGAATAGTGTAGCTTAGGAAAATCAATAAATGTTGCATTTTCATATAGGATTACATATCCTTTCAAGTGTTGTCTAAAACTGATCTACACTGAAATAATTGCCATTGTACCTTTCTCAAGATTCCAAATGTTTATATTTTCTACTGACCTTCCACAAAAATCATACCCCAAACATAACTTTTTAGTTTGTTCATGCAATCATAGAAACATAAACATATGGCCCAAAATGTTAATTACCTTTATCTGCTGTCATTAATGTAGTATAACTAATACAATTAAGTATATACCTTGAGAGAAATAAGATTCTTCCTTCTAAATACAGATTTGCAGGCATACACGTGCGCACGCGCACACACACACACACACACACACACTCGTGCACACACACACACACACACACACACACACACACACACACACACACACACACACATATTTACCATTCTGACTCAGGTTCGGTTCCTGACATTGAGTATCAGACAATGATCTAATAATCAAACTTTCCTGCCCAGATATAAAATACATTCATAATTCCACACATACAAAAATACCAGATCATTCAAAATAATGAGAATATTTAAAAGAACCATCCAGCTCCTGAGCCATTTACTCCCTGATTTCATTCATTCATGATGATTCATTTTTCATATAATAATTAAAAATCTTTCTGAGTCTCTGATTAGCAGACAAAAATATGTGATCATATAATAGAAAATGTAGGTAAAATTACTTGTCCCTAGGTAATCTTTAATATATCTTATCAAAGACTTCTGTTTCCTTCTTGCAGAGTCTGTTTCCGGCATTTTGCCATCATGTCTAATATTAAATTACAAAGGACATGCCATATTCCTTAATTCATTTTTCCTAAAGGTTACGCTATGGAGTTGAATCTGATTTGTTTGCGTATTCTAAATTAAATATTCTCAACAACTTGAATTATTGTTGGTGTTACTCCTAAGCCATTTGAAACATCAAAAAGAACTGGAAATTCACTTGGCAATGATTTGTGACTGGCAGTAATGGTTGTGGGGGGATGAAGGACTTGAATTATCTAGAGTGCCTTAAAAATGGTACTGTTCTTTAAAGGGATGATCGTTTAGTAAGCTTTTAAAGTGTGGTTTTCTTATTTCATCTAACAAGATAAAAGTATGCTTTTCATCACATTCTTGCCTGCAAAGCAGTAGAATTATTTCCTTTGTACAGTTTATGCCCAGCTGCTACTGTAGTGAAACCCACAAACAACTGCACAGCTGTGTTAGCTGCTCTAGATTTTGAAAATTTCTTCCAGTAGTCCTTGTAATTTGAGCCCAGATTCATGTGATAGCACATAATCCACAATTACAAAGCACCACAGTATACAAAGACCAGGTGCAAAATGAGGTTCAATTTTTTTCTTTGTTGTTTCCTTTTTGTCTTATTGTCTTTTAAGGAGCTAGGGGTTGTTTATTTCTCATTATTGTTGATGTGACCTAAATAAATTTACCACATTATTCAAATAAAATAAATAGATATAAAAAGACATATTTAGTCACAAAATAAAGCTAAACATTGGAGTGACTTTTTAAATTCTAGTCCTGTTCTCAGTTATCTTCAAATAACGTTGAGATGAGTCAAGCATATGTGTAAATCGACATATATCAAGCACACAGAACTCTGGAATCTTTGCGCTTTGATTTCTATATCAACTTCACCTAGAAAAGAAAATTATCACTTGCTTCATGTCTTAAGTAATCTACTTAAAACAAGTTTTATTAGTCTTTTTCTCTTAAAATAAATTTTTTTTGCCAGTCCTGGGTTTCTAAAATTATTCATTTTTTAATTGTGAAAATACCGTACAGAGGGGTTACAATTACATCCCGTTCCATCTCCCCATTGGTATAAGTTCTGGAGGGGAAGGGGAAAAAAACACATTGTTTTAATAGCATATAGGTGGACCCATTGCAACAATGAGATGTACAAGATGTTATGTCCAAAAACCAACTTTACAAGTTTTATTACTTTTATCAATAGATCTCATAATCTGTGGAATTGAGGCATTGCATAAGTATTTGATTTCTTATTTCCACTGAATTAATATTGCATTTATTTTCCTTTTTGGCCCATGAAATAATGACATTCATGAGGATAAAACATCACTGTTTTTCATTTTGGTTGCCAAAATGGAACTGTTAGACATTTTGAAATTTTAACTTTAAATCTGAACATTCAAATTTCATTATTACTTCAACTTCACGACAAATTTAATGTTAAAACAAAAAGAATTATTAAATAGAAAGCAACATTGTAAGTTATCACACCTTAATTCCTGAATTGATTTTATGATAAAAACAATTATATTTATATAACATGATATATGTACTCAAAGTATGAGATATGGAAACAAAAGACTCCTTTTTTGTTTTTGTGTTTGTTGTTCGTTATAGAATGTGATGATTCTGTCTTCTTTACCATATGCATGGTATATTCATTGTACGTCTTCAGGAAGGTGGGAGGTGGGCACAGAGCTTTAGGGAAAAGGGTGAAAATTGCAGTAGTGGAGTTCATTGAACATTGATGATTTAACACATGGATGGGGACAGGAGGGAGGGATGAGGAACAAGTGAGGGAACTGAAGATATTCTATAAAAGGAAATGTACTCATTACATGACTTATGTAATTGTAATCCCTCTATAAATCACCTTAATAATAACAACAGAGAAAATTTTTAAAACTCAAACAGAATGTTGTTTCTTAGAATTCTAGATTTTTTTTTTTTTTTTTTGGTCAGTCGTGGGGCTTGAACTCTGGGCTTGGGCACTGTCCTTCAGCTCTTCAGCTCAAGGCTAGCGCTCTGCCACTTGAGCTACAGCACCACTTCTGGTTTTCTGGTGGTTTATTGGAGATAGGAGTCTCACAGTCTTTACTGCCCGGGCTGGCTTTGAACCGTGATCCTCAGATCTCAGCCTCCTGAGTAGCTAGGATTACAGGCGTGAGCCACCAGCGCCCGGCTAATTCTAGATTTTTTTTTTGTTCACTGGTTTGGGCTGCTTGAGTCTATTTCTAAAAATATCTACATTGATATTCATTGAGTGAATTTGTGAACTACTAGTATATAAAAGTCAATTATGATTTCTTGTATCTTTTTTTTGACACTCTAATTTATTTACATCTTTAATCGAATTTGTATTATTTCTGTCTACTGGGTTTTGGTTAGGCCTGCTCCTGTTTTTCAAGGACCTAGTGTTGCAACATTAGTACTGATTCAAGATTGTTCTAATTTGTTTTCTTTGTGTGTGTGTGTGTGTTTGAAAATACTGTACAGAGGGGTTACAATTACCTAGGCAAGATAATGAGTACATTCCTTATCAAGCATTGTAGCTTCTTCCTTTGTTTCCCCTTCCCATCACTTCCCATTCTCCCGCCGGCCCTCCCCCCAATCCTCCTCTGCCCCCACCAAACTTGTAAAGTTCGTTTTCGACATAACGACTTGTATATCTCATGGCTGCAATGCGTCCACCTGATTCCCTGGTTAAACAATTTGTTTTTTCCCTTCCCCTTCACAAATTATGACAACATCAAATACAGTGAAGGCAGGGGTTATACCGTGGGGGAGGAACGTACAAGGCAACATAGAAATCATCTTATAAATGTGTTAGAAACAATCGTATGAAAAAAAAATTTTAAATACATATCTTAGGCTTCATTTCCTTAACACCAACTAATCTGAACTTTTCTGCTTGACTCAGACATATACTAGCTATTGCAAATAAGGGAAACCATGGGACCTATGTTTCTTTGGGACTGGCTTATTTCACTTAATATAATTTTTTCCCCAAGTCTTTCCATTTCCTAACAAATGGGGCAATCTCATTCTTTCTGATGGAGGAACAGAATTCCATTGTGTATATATACCACATTTTCTTGATCCATTCATCTACTGAGGGGCATCTGGGTTGGTTCCATATCTTAGCTATGGTAAATAAGGCTTCAATAAACATAGTCGTGCTGGTAGCTTTAGTGTGGTCTTGTTTGTGAACATTTGGGTAAATGTCAAAAAGTGAGATTGCTGGATCATAGGGGAGCTCTATGTGGAGTCTTTTGAGGAACCTCCATACTACTTTCCAAAGTGGTTGAATAACTTTGCACGACCACCAACAATGCAGTAGAGTTCCCTTCTGTCCCCATCTCCTCCAGCATCTGTTGTTATTAGAGTTCTTGATTATAGCCATTCTAACTGGGATGAGGTGGTATTTCAATGTTGTTTTGATTTGCATTTCTTTTATAGCTAGGGAGATTGAGCATTTCTTCATGTGTCTATTGGCCATCCTTCTTTCCTCTTCAGAGAAGTTTCTCTTTAAGTCTTTAGACCACTTATTTACTGGGCAGTTATTTCTTTGAAGATTTGTTATTGTTGGATTCACTTTTGAGAGTTCCAGGTATATTTTAGATATGAAACCCTTGTTTGTTGTTGTTTTTTTTTAATTTAATTTTATTTTATTTGAGAACATACTGTACAGAGGGGCTACAATTACATGGGCAGGATAATGCATACATTTCTTACCAAGCATTGCAGCCTCCTCCTTTGTTTACCCTTCACCTCCCTTCCCAGCCTCCCCCCTCCCCCCACCCTGAAACCCTTGTTTGTTGGATGGTTAGTGAAGATCTCCCAATCTGTGGGCTTTCTATTGATCTTGCTAGCTATGTCCTTTGCCATGCAGAAGCTCTGCAGTGTCATGCAATCCCATGTCTCCAACCTTTCTTTGATTTGTTGTGTTTCTGGGTCTCTATTAAGAAAATTTTGGCCTGTGCCAAGGAGACCTAGGGTTTCTCCTATTCCATTCTGTAATGTTTTCAGAGTGTCTGCTTTAACTTCGAGGTCTTTGATCCATTTGGAGTTGATTCTGGTGCAGGGTGATATATAAGGATCTTGCTAGAGTTTTCTACAAGTAGGTAACCAATTTTGCTAGCACAATTTACTGAAGAGGCTATCTTTCTTCCATTCTATTTTTTTTTTTGCTCCCTTATCGAAGATTAGATGGCTATAGGTCTGTAGGTTCATTTCGGGGTTTTCAATTCTATTCCATTGGTCATGAGGTCTGTTCTTGTGCTAGTACCAAGCTGTTTTGATTACTATGGCTTTATAGTAGAGTTTGAAATCTGGTATTGATATTCCTTCAGCACTGTTCTTTCTGTTGAGGATCGTTTTTGCTATTCGGGGTCTTTTATTGTTACATATGAATTTTTGGATTGCTTCTTCTATTTCCTTGAAGAATGAGGTTGGAATATTGATAGGTATAGCCTTGAATTTGTAGATAGCCTTGGGAAGTATTGCCATTTTCACGATGTTGATCTTTCCAATCCAGGAGCATGGGAGTTTTTTTTTTTTTTTTTTTTTTGCCACTTTCTAAGTTCTGTTTTGATTTCCTTTTTCAAGTTTTTAAAGTTTCCATCATAGAAGTCCTTCACTTCTTTGGTTAAGTTAATTTCTAGGTATTTTATTTTATGTGGGAATATTAATAATAGAGTTGCTTTCCTAATTTCAGCCACACTTTTCTCATTGTTGAAATACAGAAAAGCCATTGATTTTTGAGGGTTAAATTTATAACCTGCTGCTTTACCAAAATTTTGAATCAGCTCGAGTAATTTTGGAGTGGATTCTGTGGGATTCTTTAAATACAAGATTATGTCATCTTCAAAGAGGGAGAGTTTTACTTCTTCTTTCCCTATTTGGATCCATTTTATATTTGCATCTTGTCTTATTGCTGTAACTAGGCATTCTAATACTAGATTGAAGAGAAGTGGAGAGAGTGGACATCCTTGTCTCATTCCTGAGTTAAGAGGAAATGGTTTTAGTTTTTCACCATTAAGTATAATGCTGGCTGTAGGTTTGTCATATACAGCCTTTATTGTATTGAGGAATGTTCCATGGATTCCTAATTTTTCAAGAACCTTCATTATAAGGGAGTGTTGGATCTTGTCAAATGCTTTTTCTGCATTTATTGAGATAACCATGTGGTTCTTATCCTTGCTCCTGTTAATATGATGAATTTATTTATTGATTTGTGTATATTGACCCAGCTTTGCATCCCTGAAATGAATCCTGTTTGATTGTGGTGTATGATTTTTTGGATGAATTATTGAAGTCGATTGGCCAGAATTTTGTTGAGAAGTTTTGCATCAATGTTCATCAAAGAAATGAGTCTATAGGTCTCTTTCTTTGATGAGTCCCTGCCTGGTTTTAGGATGAGGGTTATGATGTCTTCATAGAATGAGTTCGGTAGTGAACTTTCTCTTTCAGTTTCATTGAAGAGTTGGAGGAGTATTGGTGTGAGCTCTGCTTTGAAGGCTTTGTAGAATTCCATTGTAAAGCCATCTGGTCCTGGGATTTTCTTAGATGCGAAGTCTCTTATTGCTGTTTCTATTTCAATGCTTGATATGGGCCTGTTAAATGGTTTAACTCATCTTGGTTTAGTTTTGACATGTCAATATTTGCTAGGAAAAAGTCTATTTCTGCCAAGTTCTCAAACTTCTTAGCATAAAGTTTTGAGAAGTATTCCAGTATAATGTTCTGAATCTTGGTTGTTTCTGTGGTGATGTTTTTATTCTCATCTCTGAGTTTATTTATTTGGGTATGTTCTCTTCTTTTTCTGATAAGATTTGCCAAGGGTCTGTCAATTTTGTTAATTCTTTCAAAGAACCAACTCTTCGTTTTGTTGATTCTTTGTATGATTTTTTGTATTCTAATTCATTTAATTTTGATTTAGTTTTAATTATTTCTTTCCATCTACTGGATTGGGTCTTTTCTTGCTTCTCTTTTTAAGGAGGCTCAGATGCTGATCTCATTAAATTGTTGGTTTCAGATCTCTCCAATTTGTTGATGTAGGAACTCAGAGCTATAAACTTGCTTCTAAGTTCTGCCTTTGCTGTGTCCCAGAGGAGCTGGTAATTTTTGTGTTCATTTTTCTTGAATATCATGAACATTTGAATCTCCTTTCTAATCTCTTCCATGACCCACTCGTGATTCAGCAGTGTGTTTTTAAGTCTCCATGTGTTACAGGATTTTCTTTGGTGTCTTTTGGTGCTGAGTTCTAATTTTGTTCCCTTTTGGTCTGAGAGAATTCAAGGTATAACTTCAATGTTTCTGAATTTGGACAAGTTTGCTTTGTGGCCTAAAATGTTGTCTATTTTGGAAAATGTTCCATGTGCTTCTGAGAAAAACGTGTATTCTGATGCTGCTGGGTGAAATATTCAGTAGATGTCTGTTAAGTCTAATTGATCTATGCAGTTGTTTAGGTCTGTGATTTCTCTGTTGAGTTTTTGCAGAGTTGATCTATCTAGTGGCAAAAGTGGTGTGTTAAAATCCCCAACAATTAATGTCTTTGGATCTATGTGGGATTTGAGTTATAGTAGTGTTTCTTGGTTAAATTTGGGTGCTCTGTTTTTTTGGCGAATAGATATGTAGGATTGTAATATGCTTCTGAAGGAGAGATCCCTTAATTAGTATGTAGCGACCTTCTTTATCTCTTCTCACTAGTTTTAATTTGCAGTCTATTTTATCTGATATTAGGATTGCAACACCCACCTGTTTATGGGGGCCATTTGCTTGGTAGATTTTGTTCCAGCCTTTCATATTGAAAATGTGTTTGTTTTTTTTGGCAAGTTGTGACTCCTGAAGGCAGCAGATAGAAGGATCTTGCTTTTTAATCCAACTAGACATTCTATGTCGCTTAATTGGAGACTTAAGTCCTTTAATGTTGAGAGATAGGACTGAGAGGTATTTGGGAGTTCCTGCCATTTTATCCACCTTCTTGGGGGTTGCGGCAACTGGGTTATTCCTATGTTTCTTGGATTCTCAGTTTGGGTGAGGTTTCTTGGCCTTTATTGTGGTCTTATTGGTTTTCTATGTGCAGGACATCTTTAAGAATCTTTTGTAGGGCTGGTTTGGTGGAGATATATTGTTTCAGTTTTTCTTTGCTATGGAAGGTTTTTATTTGACCTGAGGCTATGAAGGAAAGTTTAGCTGGATACAGAATTCTGGGTTGATAGTTGTTTGTCTTTAGGGCATGGCATACATCATTCCAGGCTCTTCTTGCTTTGATTGTCTCTGCTGATAAATCTGAGGTGATTCTAATTGGTTTCCCTTTATAGGTGATTGATACTTTGTTCTTGACAGTTGTAAGGATCATTTCTTTGGTCTGAATTGATCCTGTGTGGATTATAATGGGGCAGTGGTATGTCCTATTCTGGTCTGGTCTATTTGGAGTTCTAAAAGCTTCTTGTATCTGAATAGGCCTTTCTTTTTGCATGTTTGGGAAGTTCTCTGCTAGGATCCTGTTAAACAAATTTCCCAGACCATTAACTTCTGTCTCTATGTGCTCCTCTACAACCATTATCCTCAGATTAAGTCTTCTGATTGTGTCTTCCAAGTGTTGAATAGATCTATCATATTTCTTGGATTTGGCTTGGATGGTTGTATGTTCTTTCTCTATAATAGCTAGGCTGTCTTCAATCCCTGAAATTCGATCTTCTGCATGGTCTAACCTATTACCAAGGCTTTCTACTTTGTTTCTTATTTCTTTTCCTTCTACTTGGTCGGCTTTCATGGCTTCAAATTCTTTGTTGGAGCTTTGTTTTAGATCTTGTATGAACTTCTTTTCTTCCTTAATTTGGTGTTCAGTGTTTATTCTCAAATCACTTAGTTGATTGGTTATGGTTTCCTTGGACTCCCATTCCTTCTGTTGTGTTCCATTCAGCATTCCCTTTGTGGTCTCCCTGACTTCCTTCAGCTCTGTGTTTATGTATTCCATGAATCCCTTTAGTGATCTTTCTGTATTCTCATCCTGCTCTCTCAATTCCTGTATTACTCTCTGATTAGCTTCCTCACATTCACGCACTTCCTGTAGTTCTCTTTGAGTGTTCTCAACCTGCTCATGCCATTCCTGACTTTCTTTTTGAGTGTTCTCAAGTTGCTCACACAATTCCTGTATCAATCTCTGAGTAGCTTCCTCATGCTTATGATATTCCTGCATTTAAAGTTTGTTTTTCCTCCTCTCTCTCCCTATCATGCTCATACAGAGTCCTTTGCAGGTTTTCAATCTTTTCATTTACCATGTTTACCAGTAGTGTTTGTAGAGCTTTTTGGGAACTCTCCTCTGGATTATTCATTATCTGTTCTGTCCCCTGATTATGAGTGGGAGTTGAGATACACAGACTTGCCATTTTTCTTGTGTTTTTCCGGATTCCTCTGTCCATTTGGGATGAAAGTAACACCAGTTTTGTGTTAGCACACTATTTTAAGGCAAGCATCAACCAAAGTCTGTAGTTGCACAGTCAAAAGTCTGCAGATACAATCTAGTTCAATAGATATATCTATTCAACATCAAACAACTATGTTTTATTGGGGGAGGAGGGGTGGCCTTCCCTCCTCTGCTCCCTGAGATGGAGTGAGGATGTCAGGCTTCTACTCACACCAGAGTCTTAGTTCCTGGATCATCTCTGGTCTGCGAAGTGCAGGATGAAGATGTCTGCTCCTTGCTGGTTCTTGCTGGTGTTGAGTAGAATCCGCTCACCTGCCGCATCTGACACCTTTGTCCTGGACTCTCTGTGTTGCAAGTATGGCGGCTATGGCCACTGCTACCACAGCTGCGGCGGCTGGCAAGTGCTCAGATCTGTCTCCTTGCCTGGATTTTCCCTCTCTGGCCTAAGTCTCTGCACTGTGATGGCACATTTGGTGTGATTCTCTCGTTTTAGGACTGTTCACTGGAACACTAAAACTGCTTTGTATGCAAGAGCTTGTTTCGCCTCCAGCTTCTCCTCTGCCATCCTCCTGGAACTCCATCAAAATAGTCATTTTTGAAAATCACAAAATTACATCTCTTGAAGCTTCTTTATCTATTAAATAAAATGTATTTGCATTCTAAATATGTCATTCATCTCTCCAACAATTGTATAACCAAACCAACTCCATGGCAAATAGATCCTCTGATTAATTCAAGTAAATATTTAGGAACAGAAGTTATCACAATTGTATAGAAATATTTACCCACCACTCTAAAAATTAAATATGAAATCATAAAATATTGGGATTAATAATTAGCTTTCACTATGTTGCCATAAAGAGGTAGTGAACCTTTTCAAGTGGGCACAGAGATTTGGTCACTGAGAAATTGTGATCAAAGAGGACATTAAGATCAAAGTCCTTTCCTCCTCTTCCTTCTTTTTTTTCTCTGTCTCCGTCTATTTTTTCTTCTCCCTCTCACTCTTCCTCTCCCTCTCCCCCTCCTCCTCTTTCTTCCTCTCCCACTCCTATTCCTCCTCTTCTTTACTTGCTGGCTTCTATGAACACATGCTCCATCTAATGTTCCTGACATGGGGTACAGTGCCACCACCAATCCAAAGCAATGAGGATAAGAAACATAAACTGAAATGTATAAAATCAGAAGCCAAGATTAATATTTTCTTCTTTTAAGTTGATTTTATAAAGTACTTTGTCATATTAATAGGAGGCTGACACAGGAGGCTGTCATTTATTATAAGGGATAAGATTTGCTGGAAAAAATGTGACCTGAATTTCTCCAATGATATCCACTAGACTGACTGCTCAGACTGTTTATGTACTAGATTCAAAGATGTTCTAACATTTGACACAGGATATGAACATTTTCAGATGCACCTGCAGGGTCTCTGATTCATTCTTCATTGGATCTGATCCCTTTAATAGTGATTACTTGAAAGAACAATTTAGAAGGAGAGACATATATCATACAGAGATTAATAATTAGCCTAAGAGATTTAGAATGTTAAAGGCCATGAGGAATAAGCCTAGTTGATAATTAGTTCTTCAATAACCAAAAATGGTTCCTTAGAACAGTTTCTGGTATACCTTAATTACTATCATTTATTCCTTCCATCTGGAGTCATTCGTTCTCTTCTGTCACAACTGCTAATTAGCCTTTGCCTTTTTGGTGCCATGACTGACCAAAAAGATTTCCAAATCTCACTTAGACTACCCTTTTGATTGTGATTAGTAGTGATCACTCAAAGCCTGGAATCTTTGAATTTCCAGAATTAATCTTCGCCTGACATCTAACCACATTCCTGGCATTAATTGCTGTGACCAAATGAACAAATCTTTTTTTTTTTTAAACACAGTATCCTAATATAGGTAAAGTACATGAATTAGAGACTATTGTCAGGTATCAGTATGAAAGGAGCAATTATATATTCCAAGTATGGGTTATTTATTTTGCATTTACTAACTAAATGTTGTCTTTGTTTTATTTATTTATTTATTTATTTATTTATTTATTTATTTATTTATTTATTTATTTATTTATTTATTTATTTATTTATTTTTGCCAGTCCTGGGGCTTAAACTAGTCCCTGGGGCTAGGGAATTATCCTGAGCATTTTTTTTGTTTTGCTCAAGGCTAGCACTCTATTACTTGAGGCACAGCAGCACTTCCAGTGTTTCTTTTTCTGTTTATGTGGTATTGAAGAATTTAACCTAGAGTTTCATGCATGCTAGGCAATCACTGTACCATGAAGTCACATTCCCAGAGCCCTAAATGACTTTCTTAAGATGGCATTACATTTTAATTCCGTAACTATGTATCATAATTTTGGCCAGGTTCTAGGAAAGGACATAGAAATCAATGCTAAGTCCAGTAAGGCTGAAATTCCTATCCCATCACTAAGGAAGTACAGTGTTAAGACTTGCAGGCTATTAGGACTCAGGGCTCCCAGAGCGTTAGCCTTGAGCTGAACAGCTGAGGGACCTTGACAGGCCCAGAATTCAGGCCCCACAACTGACCAAAAAAATTGCCATATTATCATACCATTCCATGGATAAATGTCTAATAGCAGATAGTTTTAGAACCTATCCCTCTGATTTGAATATTGCTTTTGCTTCTGCCTACAGTTAAATAATAGATTATTTTTCTGCTCTATCTTCCTTATGGACTTTCTTACATATCTGAAAACAAAATAAATCATTCTGCCTACTAATAAGCTACATGTATCTACTTATATAGGTTGTTCTATATATGATTCTATTACTAAGCATGTGACTTTAGCTCTCAAGTTTATTCAGCTTTAACCTGAGAGGACAGAGTCTGTGACATGTCAAGAACTCTAGTAGTTATTATTAAAGGGATAACTAAAGCTAGAATGTGCAGCTGCAAGCACAAACCATCTATAATTTCGGTAGTAACATCTAGAACTAAGTGCATAGAGGTTCTCAGAAAATTTTTCCAGCAAGCAAAGATGTCATCTTTTCAATTTCCAGCTAGAGAATGCCAATGCTTGTGTGCTCTGTTACTAGTTCTCTCCTATGTCAGATTGGGCAGATTGGTCTTTAATGGCACATAGTTAAGAGTTTCTGGTGTTAAATAATAAAACAAGCTAACAGGTCATGCCTACAGACAATTATCCTGGGCCCATGACTCTTTATCTTCCATGGGGTCCTCGAAAGGGACTCTGTAGCTATAGACATGAGAACAAAATGAAGAACTTAAAAAAATTCCATCTGTCAAGCTGATGAAAGATGCTGTCCAAACCTATGGAAAAACACATGAAGTGCTAATTCTATGCACTGCTGATGCCTTTAATTATGCAAGTTTGCCAGTTGGAAAGATCATTATTCTGTTTTTAAGAAGATCATGCCACTGTACAGTTTGTGCCAAGGGTAATCAGTCACAGAAAAGAATCAACCACATGTATAGCTCTACCTTATTTATAGCTTACTAGATCCTAATTATGTTTCATAAATGGACAGTCAAACAAGGAAAATAGAAAATATGCATGACTGTAAATTAGAATGTAGAAATTACATGTCAAAACAGGGAGCCTTTTTCTGTGCCTGTTCTAGGGCTTGAACTCAGGGCCTGGACTCTGCCCCTGAATTTTTTTACTCAAGTTTAGCATTTTAAAACTTGAGTCACAGCTCCAGTTCTAGGGTTTTTGGTGGTTAATTGGAGATAAGAATCTCACAGAGTTTGCTTCTTCATGATGGTTACGAACTGAAATCCTTAGACCTCAGCCTCCTGAGTAGCTAGGAATAGAACTCTGAGCCACCAAAACCTGCTTAGGCAGCCTTTTTTTTTTTTTTTTTTTTTTTTTTTTTTTTGTCGGTCGTGGGGCTTGAACTCTGGGCCTGGGCGCTGTCCCTCAGCTCTTCAGCTCAAGGCGAGTGCTCTACCACTTGAGCTACAGCGCCACTTCCGGTTTTCTGGTGGTTTATTGGAGATAGAAGTCTCACAGTCTCTCCTGCCCGGGCTGGCTTTGAACCGCGATCCTCAGATCTCAGCCTCCTGAGTAGCTAGGATTACAGGCGTGAGCCACCAGCGCCCGGCTTAGGCAGCCATTTTGAAATTACACAGTAATGTTCCAGCAGGCAACTCACAGCAAGAGCACACTGAAGATAATTCCATTGTTACAGGATTGCTGATCCTTGATGCCCCAAGGAGGATGTCTCCAACAGGGAATCATCTGCCTGGCCCTTGCATACTGAGTTCCTGATTTGTCTCAGAAAAGAATTTGAGGATACAAATTAAAGGCCAAGAAAGTTTATTAGTAAAGCAGAGTTAATGAAACAAAGAAAGATAGTGCACAACCCAGCCATGGGTATGGGCATATCTGACCATAAATTCTTCATGATCTTAAAACTATCTGCATATCTGTGCTCAAATGGAGGTTGAGGGTTTGACTCATATTTATTAAGAGTGATTAAATGTACCAAGTGTGTGAACAAAGATAAATACATAAGGTACACTTTCATCAATTAGGCTCAGAGACTTCTAGACTGACCTATTTGTTAAATTTTGGTCATTGATGTCTGGTAAGCCCTTAAAAGGATGAATTTTGCCACATGCTCCAAGACAGGTATCCATTCGTGAGATAAATAAAACTTTAATCACATTTTATCAAGAAAAGTTATTTTTCCCAAATGTCTGTTTTTTCCAGGATGAGTCTCTTTAAGATATCGTTGTTCAGTTTCCAGATCACACTTTATATATTTTTTTTTTATTGTAAGAATACCGTACATAGGAGTTACAATTACATGGGCAAGATAACGGGTACATTTCTTATCAAGCATTGTTTCCTTCTCTTTGTTTCCCCTTCCCATCTCTTCCCATACTCTCCCCACCTTCCCCCACCCGATCTTCCCCTCCCCCAAAGTTGTAAAGTTCGTTTTTTGACATAACGACTTGTACATCTCATTGTTGCAATGGGTCCACCTGTATCCCTGGTTAAACAATTTGTTTTTGCCCTTCCCCGCCACAAATTATACGAACATCAAATACAGTGAAGGCAGGGGTTATACTGTGGGGGAGGGACGTATAAGGCAACATAGAACTCATCTTATAAATGTGTTAGAAACAATTGCATGAAAGAAAAAAAATTGAATACTTATCTTGGGGTTCATTCCCCTAACATCAACTTACCTGACCTTTATTGCTTGGCTCAGACATATACTAGTTATTACAAATAAGGGAAACCATGGGACCTATGTTTCTTTGGGCCTGGCTTACTTCACTTAATATAATTTTTTCCAAGTCTTTCCATTTCCTAACAAATAGGGCAATGTCATTCTTTCTGATGGAGGCATAGAATTCCATTGAGATCACACTTTATTTTGGACAAGCAGGCTAAGTCAGAGGAAGAGATCTACTCTTTTTCTTTATTCTTTTTCTTTTGACTAATACTGAAGCTTTTGATGGAATGTCAGCCTTAAAGATAATGCTTTTTTGTTTTTAATAGAATTATTAATACAATGTCTCTGAATTCTGTGCTGCTGTTTCCTATGCCTCACTTTCCTTGTCTACTCCATCTCACCTTAAGAGGTAGTATTTCAAAGGTGTAAAATATTTTTTCTATAGCCTTAGTTTCATCAAGATCTTCAGAAAACAGAATAATCCCTGTTTTCCTGAAGTTTGCCTATATTGGCTCATAGGGGCTTATCTGATTCCGATGGTTTGCTCCTGTGCCTCCTAGTAGTTCCTTGAGGTACTGCTATTGGGATCTCACTTGCGCTGATACAATTAGATTATTTCCTTTGGTGTTCATACATTGGGGCATGTCTTCTGCTCATCTCCTCAACTTTCTATTCTTGTCTTTTTTTTCTAGAGGGGAGACCAGTGCCTGGAAGCTCTGCAGATATATAATCTGAGGACAGTTAGTTAGTAGTTGGAAGTATCCTTTCTTTTTGGCTCCATGACTGCCACTCAGTCCATGCCTTCACCACCATGAAGTTATTTACATGTCCTCAGACATAGTTTCCATACTCTTCTATTCCTGTATCTCTTGATTCAACCTGTACATTCTTGTCAGGTGGATCTTAAAACACAGTTCTTCATATAGTCTTCCTATTTAAGATCTTTTGTGAGTCAACTTCATTTAAAAGTCTAGTCAACCTTTCTTTTCTTCTCCCTCTGCTAGCATTATATACCTCCTCTAATCATCAAAAGTCTATCATTTCCTAGTTTTTCTTTTCTCATCTTTTTGATGTTCATCTCCATTTACCTGCCTTGAGAACCTTCCAAACCATCTAAACGTCTTTAAAACCAACTTCTTTTGCAATTGATATAATCTAGGATGCAAAGAAGTGTGACTACTCCAAACTATTTACCTTCCATTCAGTTTTGAAACATGGCCATGTGTAATGTTATAAAAAATAGCAACTTAGAATACTGCAAATACTAAGTGAATATATTTGCTGAAGTTGTAACAGTTTAGATTTTGAGATTCTGAGAGTTAAATAAGGTATCATGAAGAACACAAAGATAAGTCTTGGGCATATTTCAGCTAGCCTGACTGTTTTATGCCATGGGATATATTACCTAACTCTCAAAAACTTACTTCAGGTATAAATTTTAGATGAATATTGTAAAAGTAGTATCATAAATTAAAAGTTTATAGAAATTAAATCTATTAACATATTTTATTTACCTTCCTTTTTTAGTTTTAAACACAGTGACTGGTAAATAATAGGCATTTAATAAACCTTAATTCAATCAACTGACTATATACTCATTTACTGTAGCCAGATATTTTTATCTAATATCTACATATATTATATAATAAATCATCTGAATTTAACTAGGTTAAAATTAAGACAGGATTGCAGAACTTACTACAA
The DNA here is from genome assembly GCF_024711535.1 of Dipodomys merriami. Classification (NCBI taxonomy): domain Eukaryota; kingdom Metazoa; phylum Chordata; class Mammalia; order Rodentia; family Heteromyidae; genus Dipodomys; species Dipodomys merriami. Next base: position 3,187,220 of record NW_027202283.1, on the reverse strand, counting down.
AATCATTTAAACTTATGTTTTTCTTTAATAAAGTTGTCTCAGTTATGAACATGTATATTTCAGTTGAGTTTACTTTTACCCAGGTTGGATGGTTGAAATGCCTTTTGACAACCCAATGAAGACATTTGCAGAAACGGTGGCCTGAATACAATAAAAACAGGTGTCACCTGAATTTCAGCAGAACAGCTTATTGAAATTTTTAGAGATAAAACAATAAGGAGAGAAGGAGCCTTTGATTTTAGGGAGGTTTGTAGAGGAGACAGCGTGACTAGGTGTTTACTTTGAACACTTATTTGTAATTCAGGGGATTGGAATAAGTTACAATTTTATATACAAAACAGAGCATCTTTAAAAAAAAACTAGCTAGATGAGGTTTCCCAGTAAAAATTCAAACCTGATTCTTCCCTTCCTTTAATAAAGGATAGGTTATCATTGTTATGATAAAGTAGTCTAAAACTACAATTCCCTCCCTCATGTTGTATGATGTACCAAAAGAAATTTATGGGGAAATGATTCCTTCACTGGTGAGCTGTGACGCTTGCTCCTTCATTGCCAGATTCCTTTGGCCTCTTAAGAAGTGTGCTGACCCTTCTAGGTACTGTCCATCAAGTTCTTTGTATCCAAAGGTGCTTAACGAGATCAACAAAGCACAAGTATCATATTCGAACAGTTGTTGGTAAGAAGAAATTTCTATGAACTTGGAACAGATCTGAGTCACTTTAGAAATAAGGGAGATTTAGTCATTTCCTCAGGATCACAATCCTAGAGAGTGATGACATTTGATCTATTTTATCAAATGAAAACATACAAGCTAACAGGATTTCTGTAAAAAAAAAATAATAGGACCCATGGTGTGCAAAGTAATTAATACCTAATGGAATTTCAGAATTGGTAGGTTCTCTACTCCTCTCCATAAAGTTTCACCAAGTCCTCAAGACATAACAGTGAAAGGCAAAGCAAATGTATTTGGCTATTATTGGGTACCTGGTAAACAGAGATGCCTTAACTCTGACAAAGTGCATATCATAGTCGTTAATGTGACCTTTCTGAGCAACTATATAGTCTATATGTTCCCGTGTGAGCCTATGGGTGGTACAATCATATCTGAGACTGAGAAACTTGTCATCAATGTAAAACACCTCCTCATCTTCCACCAACATCAAAGGTATGAGTATGGAACTATTTGTGGAGTTCTCTGATGTCTTCAATAGGAGGATTCTGGGCTTAAAGAGGGAAGCGTAAAAGATAATCATTTGTGTCCCTTTTCTCATATTTCAATGTTTCTGATGAATGTGAATCCTGAGAAATGTAACTTCACCAATGTCATCAGAAAATGCCTCTAGCTCCAACAAATACTTACACTTCTTGTTTATAGCTCATCCATGATAATTTTGACATCATAGAGTGACTCATCATCATAATCCATTACACCCAGACCATAAATGCCCTTTCAGAAATTGTCACTTGTAACCTGTGGAGTTGCAACATATCCAATGCTATTATCTGTAAATCTGACCTGTCATCACATTTGGTAGCTTTTTTCAGATGTCATCAAGAAGAATGGTGAATCAAACATCCAGAGCTCCCCTAAAGGCTGTACTGAGAATCAGGTTGTCTATTTCGTTAACAATGATATCCACTCTCCAACCTGGATCTGAGAACCAATATCACCCTTAATAACCAACCATTTGTCAAGTTCATTTCTTGCTGCAAAAATTAATTTAACTGAAAAACCAGGATGGTATATTTTGATTGACATGGCCTCAAAGGAATAACCTTGTGACCCTACCCCCACTCAAATAACGGTGTTCAGATTTGGGGAATTTTACTTGGAAGGTGAACCCTTATGTTGGCTCTTCTTCAGATGGTCTCTTCTTCTTGACAGTTTCCAGTCAGGTCCTTGAAGAAGAGGAGGAAATTGGGGAACTTTACCTTATATAAGGTTAACAAACTTCACTCTATACAGAAACTGCTACTAAAACTTAGAAAAAAAGCCTACTAAGAAGAAAGAAAATTGGGCTAGGAATCAACACTAAAGTTCAGGTTGGAGTTAACTATTTACTGGTTATTGCACTTCACATTTGTACCTCCTCTTAGATTCTTAAATACTGTTTCCCATTACATTTTTGTGCCCAACTATAGGGGAAAGATAACCTTATTCTCAAAGTTAACTCTTTTGGACATTTGTGGGAATTTTTCTCAAAAATAGGCAATTCAGTTCTCTGGTACACATTAGTGAATTATCAGATTCATCCACTTAAGGGCTGAACCTTACAAGATTGCCCCCCCATCTTCATATGTCAATCATCATCCCTTCTTTGTTAGATCATTTGCTAGAATGGTTCACAGTCCTCAGAAATAGTTTACTCCTACATTAAGGATTATAAAAGGACATCACTCAGGAATTAGAATATTCCATGTTCTCTCCAGATGTGCCACTTTTCAGCCAACCAAGTGTTTACAACTTAGAAACTCACTGAACTTTGTGATTTTATTTTAATTTTTATTTTAATCTTTTAGTTGTACAAATGAGTTGCCCTTTCAACAATGCAGTTTGTGAATATAATGCAAAGTCCAGAAGGCAAATTCCAGAATAAAAAAATAAACTGAATTTAAGAGTGCTAAAATGAAATAGCCAGTATACTCAGTTACTGGGGAACTTGGAAAACTACAGAATAGTAAAAAAATGGACACAGGAAATTAACCATACTTAGGTAAGCTGTAGAGTAGGAAACTGACAATACTCAAAGTCTAAGTAAAATAGACTGTGGGCTGGTCTTGCGTTTGATCTCATGCTCTGGGCATTGTCCCAGAGCATTTTTTCTCAAGGCTACCACTTTAGCCACAACTCTGGTAGTGTCTTTTTGCAGGTTAATTGGAAATAAAAGTCTCAACTTTCCTGCCTGGCTTCAAACATAGATCCTCAAAACTGAGCCAACTGAGCATCTAGGATAACATTCAGCTTCATCTCAGTTTTTAGGTAATTTGTTTGCCAGTATTCAATCCTTGTAAGTCTTTCTATAGCATTGGTCTCCGATCACCACACAGATTCCCTTTCAAGTATATTTATTCTTTGTTTTAATACATTTATTGTAAAAATACTGTTCAGAGGGGTTAGTTACATGAGCAAGGTAAAGAGCGTACATTTCCTATCAAGCATTGTTACCTCCTCCTTTGATTTTCCTATACCATCCCTAACCTCCCAGCTCCACAACTACACTATACACTCCCCCTACCCCGGCATAAATTGTAAAGTTTATTTTTCAACAGTGTCTTGTGCATCTCATTGTTACAATGGGTCAACCTGTATCCTTATTTAAGCATTTTGTTTTTTTTTTCCTCTTTCCCTCCCCAAATTAGAGAAGTGTATATACAAGATGCAGGGCACCAACATCAAACACAGTGGAAATGGGTTATACCATGTGGGGGGATGGGAATACAAAGAAGCAAAAATCACATGGAATATTATAAATATTTTAGAAACAATAGCAAGAAAGAAAAAACCACTTGCGTCCCTATCTTGGGGTTCATTTCGTTTATCATCATCTTATCTGGTCAAGTATTATATTTATACGTAATTTTTCCCATTCAGTCCTACCAGTGGCTCCTAGTTACTTTTCCATGGTGACATTTCCAATTAACAAACCCTGCTGATAAATGAAAACACATATTGTGATCAACAGAATAAAACTAATTTGAGCTGCTGTTTCTCGTTTCTAGCTTTAAGCTCTTTGGGAAAATTTTCAAGGGCCCTACATAGCATAGTTGTAAACATGAAGTTGAATGACCCACTAACTATGAAGTCTCTCCTTACTTAATTTAAGGTGTTTGAGAAGGGTCAGGTGTGGGTTGGCCAATTGAACCAAAGCACAGATTCCACTCCAGTTTGGCCAGTAACATCTCCAATACTGTTCTTCTGCAATACTACCAGACATTTCCCCTGGCTATGATTAGTACTTATTGCTCATCTCAAAGGGTTGGCCTTCACTACATACAGCTAAGTTTCTCAGAAATGTCAAATTTTCCCCAAGTATAGTTGACTTGGAAAGAATGGAACCGGTCAGTTTCAGGGTTTTTTGAGAGTCTTGCTTTTTAGAAGCAAGTTGTCTCGGATCACATTTTGCTGACCTATCATGAATTTCATGCCCATGGGGTCTGAGCTCCATGACAGCACAAATAGGACCTCTTGTGTGGCCTCCCTGCCACACAGTCATAGTAGTACTCAGTATGTGGACGGAATCACCACAGTATTTACCTTGCTTATCAAGTCTCAATTTCAATCTGGGTAGATTCAAAATTGAAAGTCATACACAGAGTGTCTGCTCCAAGACTGAAGTTGCTAGCATATTGTAGGATTAACTAGACGGTCCATTGAGACCATGGAACTAAGCATGGTCACATTAAGGGCATTAAGACTGTTTGGAGTTCCCCAAGCAGGATGTTTTCACAGGTCAATATCTGACAAACATTAGACACTTATCTGGGCATTATAAAACTGAATCATGTTTTTGACCAATTTGATCATTAACACCCTCCTTACTAGAAGGAAATCCCCTCCCCCACTAGAAGGGAAACTTGCATTCCTGCTATTTAGAAACCCTCAAAACTCCCTCCCTCTTGGCAGAAAACCCTCCCTCCTTCTTGGTAGAAAACCCGTTAGGTGTAGCTTGCCTTTTTTTTTTCTTTTTTGGTCGGTGTTGGGACTGAACTCTGGGCCTGGGTGCTGTCTCTCAGCTCTTCAGCCCAAAGCTAATGCTCTAGCAATTGAGTCACAGCACTACTTCCAGTTTTCTGGCTTTCTGAGTGGTTTATTGGTGATAAGAGTCTCACAGACTTTACCTGCCAGGCCTAGCTTTGAACCACCATCCTCAGATCTTACCCTCCAGAATAGCTAGGATTACAGGCGTGAGCCCCCGGTGCCTGCTTTTTTCTTTACTTTTCTTTTCTTCTCTTTTCTTATCTTTTTTCTTTGTTTTGTTGGTTGTGAGGCCTGAAATATGGGCCTGTACACTGTCCCTCAGCTCTTCAGCTCAAGGATATTCTCTACCACTTGAGCCACAGCACCATTTCTGGCTTTTTCTGCTTATGTGGTGCTGAGGAATTGAACCCACAGCTCATGCATTCAAGGCAAGCACTCTACCACTGAGCCACCTTCTCAGCCCTTCATCTGAGTTTTTAGTTAGCTCACTGACAATGTTCAATCCTTCTAAGGCCTTTATGCAGCTTTGGCCTCCAGTCACCACACAAACTCTTCCCTTTTCAGATAGTTTCTAGAACTAATTTGCCCATGCCATCCTACTAGAGCATTTCATTTATGGGTTTAAAAAATCTTTTAGTATAATTAACAAACCTCTGTTCATCTTACTCTATTCTACATTTTATTTTTGCCAGTCCTGGGGCTCCCTGAGCTTCTTTTGCTCAAGACTAGCACTCTGCCAGTTGAGCCACAGAGCCACTTCCAGCCTTTTCTATTTATGTTGTGCTGAGGAATAAAACCTAGGGCTTCATGCATGCTAGGCAAACCATTGACCACTAACCCATATTGTCAGCCCCCGAAATTTATTTTATTTATACTAATCATCAGAATAAAACTGATTCATAAGCTGCTATCTAGTTTCTGGCTTTGAACCTTTTGGAAATTTTGGGGGGAATCCTGAAAAGCACCTATGTTAATAGGAAATACAAATGACCCTCTAGGGAAGGGGTCTCTTCTAACTAGTATAAAATGTTTGAAAATGGACAGGTGGATGAAATGCTAGCATGAAAGGGATGTCCAATTGAACCAAAGCACAGGTTCTACTCTAGTTGGCCAGGAAGGTCTCCAACACTGGTCCTCCAAAATACCATTAGACATTCCCCCTTGCTATGTTTAATGCTTACTGCTCATCTCTTCACAGGTTTGGTCTTCCCTGCATCTTGATAAGTGTCCCAGAAATGCCAATTGTTCCCCCCTACCTCAGGAAGATAGGGTTTTTTTTTCTTAGATCCTTATTCTTGGGAACAGCAACAGCAGGGTCTTACAAGTTTCCCCAGGCTGTGTTTGGCATTCCATGCCTTGGGGGTCTGAGGTTCATCACAGTGGGAAGTGGACCACTTGTTTTTCTGGTCTCTGTGTCATACAAGCTTAACAGTAATGGCAGACAGAATATTTAATCCATTTCACCCAAGCATTAATTTTTGTTGGTCATAGGACTTGAACTCTGGGCCTGGGTGCTGTCCCTAAGCTCTTCAGCTCAAGGTGTAAGTCCTACTACCTGAGCCACAGTGTCACTTTCAGTTTACTGGTGGTTAATTGGAGATAAGAGTCTCAAGGACTTTTCTCCCTGGGCTGGCTTTGAACCCCAATCCTCAGATCCTGAGTAGCTAGGATTGCAGGTGCAAGCCACTGGCACCCAGCTTTGGACTTGAATTTTAAGTTTATCCAGAGAGTCTGCTTCTGAAACTGAGGTTCCAAAGCCATACATCCTTGGATCAGCTTGGAGATAAATCCAGGCTTCAGAGTCAAAGTGGGCAGCTGAAGGAGTTTAGTGAATAGGACTTTTTTGAGTTCCCCTTGCAACATATAAGATTTAAAACACACACATGCAAGCACATATGCATAGCAAGATTTTGTTTGGACTAGTGCACATTATGGAGCTCCATAATGAAAATTATCCATTATTTATGAGTGTTCTCAGACCTTTGTCAATATTCTCCCAGTGGATTATCAGAAGCAGGTCCTTGGATCATTTTTCTTGGGTTCCTTAGGCCTAGAATTCTTATTCCCCCTTTTAGCAGGCCTCTTGTGATTTGTTTTTGGTGCACTCAATCCTCCCTATTGTAAGTTTCTTGTGCACCTCTCATTTTCAACTCTCCCCTTACTGGAGATTTCTCGAATATGGCTTCCTCCAGCTCCCACATTTTTTTTTGAGAAGTCAACAATACATTTTATTCCACAGGAAGAAAAGTGGTGACTGATTTGAGAAGCAGGTTTACAGAGTCGGAACACACTGGTGATCATCATAGTGTTATAGAGTGGAGAACTAGGTAGTTTATTTTCAGTTCATCAAGCAGCGACTATGGATTTTTGAGGCACAGATAGATGACATTTGAAAACAAGGTGGCCCAGGATCCAGCTCCCACATTTTTATCCTTGGGCCAGAGAATGAAAATGCACCTCAAGACTCAAGTTCTCTTTGTGCCTAAGACACATTCAGCCCATGATAATCCCCAACCAACAAGGTAATATGCTCTAGTTCAATTTTTCCTCTCACGGCCAATTCATGAGGTTATTTTTTATTGGGGTGCTTCCTTGGGCCCTTTCCTGACATTGCTGATACACTTTCCATCATTAACCACAACGGATGGTGTTTAACCCAACCTTGAGCTACCTCAACAAGGCAGGATGTGTCTTCTCTGAGGGTCTCCCCACATCCCCCTTGTGTAACAAGGATCCTGGACTAGTCCCCAAATTGTTGGGAATACTCCCCTGTGTAACCCAATATCCTAAGAAAGACCACCAAGTTGAAAAGTACTTAGCACCACAAAGTTTAGTTCTGTTAAAGGGCTTGTTACTGACAGGAAGCCAATTAAACAACTACTCTGAGTAGGAAGATTGCCCAGGTTTTACCCATAATGAGTTACTACTTCTGGTATTGATCAGAAGTTGTGTTAACAATCTTACACAATTGGCTCTTTTGAAGCTCAGCTGGCTTCAAAAAGGGGGTTTAAGAGTTTCAGAGCAATCCACTAAACCAGGCCAGAAATTGTTAGAAAATTCTTACTCAGCTGGTACTCTATGTATTAAACTATGCCTCAAGTCCCTAGAACGATTTTAGTAACAGGATATACTTTAGTTAAAATAGTTTTTTGTAAGATGATGCTATGCTTAGTCAGTGCTTTCCCTCAAGCAATCACTTTCAGCGAAAAAGATTCTAACTCCTACACAGTCCATTCCCAGACAGAATTTATTATCAGCAGCTCCCTCTTTGGAATGGAGGCTTATGAACTTCCAGGTGAAAACACCTTATTCACATATTGTCTTGGCTCCCTTAGGCAAACACTTCAGGAAGTGGTTATGAAACCAACAGCTGTGTGTGGCTGATCCTTTATAAAAAAACAAACAAACAAACCTGTCTTGTACTTCTGCTCCTAGCACAAATAGAAAGAAGAAAGCCTCTCTGAGCACAGAGCACAGATTGGGCTGCAGCATATTCAGCACCATAGATGAATCAGTCAGATCCCAGCTGCTTGGCTGACCACAGGGCACACTTCTGATGCCACATTTCTGAGGCAAAGCAGTTCTAAGCTGCCAAGACACTATGGTAGGAAGAGGCCTGATGGAGAATTCTTGGTGGGAAGGAGAAGGTGAAACTTTGGATTTAGGTTTTAGAAAATGCAAGCCATTTTCTGAATTGCTTGAGGCAGCGAGCAGAACATGTTGTCTAACCCTCTAGATGCAGAGTATGAGAACACTTCCCACATCTTACACTCAATCGCTCCTGCCTGACAGTCTTCAATTCCCTCTTACAGGAGTTAAGCAGTTTTTAAGAAAGCAAAAGTTAGCGAACCTGATCTAGCTGGTGAAGAAATCATATCCTTTGGCTTTAGAATAGATCAGTTTCTATCTCAGAACAAGAGGAAGGAAAGAAACCACATTCTACAGAATTTAACACCTTAAAGATGCTAGTTTGCTGCATTAAATTTTCATTGTTAGAGTCTTACAAGAAAAAAAAAGACAAGCTGAGAATTTCTTGAGCCTTTGCTAGCCTAGTACTGGGTTCTTGTTGTGGTTGTTGTTTTTTTCCTAATACTTTAGGAAGAACTGAGAAAATGCAGACATTAGCCTGAAACCTAATTAATCTGAAACCACAGCACCTAAGTTACCGAATTCTAAATTTAGTCTCAAAGCTGAAGGCCAAGGCTTCCCTGCCCCCAGCATCTTCAGAATAGCAGTATTGTCTCTGTCTCAAGTTTGTTTTCTTTAAAGAATTCGAGAGCAGAAAAGTTTTTAAAGCAGTTTTTCTTCAAAGCGAAAACAGAGCAGTGAAACAGATTCCTCAGTGAAAAGAGGAACCAAGAGCTGGTCAGAAGGGGCCGACATCCCTCAGGTATATGTAGAGCCCTTTGTCTCTGCCCCTTAGGGCATGTTCCTAGATTGATTGGTCAGTGGGTGGGCTTGTGCTACATGGCGTCTCGTAATTGGTTTCCCAATCTCAGAGTTTGATTATGGAATTTTCCTTATTGGATACTCCATCTCAGAGCACAAGCACGGAAAACACTTTTGCTTGGATGGAGGGTAGACGGACACTTTCCAGACAATAGTCAGAAAAAGCACATGTGTTAGCACCTAAAGCTTGATGGGAACAAGGTGTGTATTTTTTTCTGCATCATTCATCCCCACCATGTTGGAACCAGTTCCAACCATCACCTTTTATCCACAACTACCCAGCTGAAGTGGTTTAACTCCCTCTGCATGGCACATCTCCACTTGTTACTCACAGGACACTGTACATTGTGGTGTCCCATGAAACACTGTTGACAGAGAGATTGGATATCTAAATTGCTGTTTTGAAGCAGCAAAACCCTCTGACTTAAACTTGCACACTTACCTTGAATGCAAATTGATTTCTACTTACAGAGGCAAATTCAGTTCTGCTTTGATCCAACAGTTCTGCTTTGAGCCAAGATACCTTTAGCAAATCTAGGGCAGAGAAATAACTGGACTGTATTTCTAAAGTCAGTTGAAGTAGGAGCCACCATTTCCTGGGTGCTTGTATTATCTTCATAGTCCTGTATTTTGTTGTGGGAAGTAATTTCTCCTGAAGGTACATTCTGAGCTGCATTTAGCCTGAAGATCATATTTGTGCATCTGAAAGCATACTTAGGAATCTAACTGCAGATGAAGCAAGTTCTTAGTAGCAGAACAATATGTTCAATATATAACTGGTAATGACGTTTTGATGAACAAATGAAAGAAAACTGATAGAAGCAGTGATATCGATCAAGCTGCATTGTATTTATTAACTGACTTGTTGAATGATGACCCTTTGTACTTAAAGGACAATATATATATATATATATTTATATATATATAATAAAAAGCAATACTATGTATTTTCTGTGAGTGCATATCAATCCACAGTGTAAGTATCTTAAGGACAGGAGAACTCAATGATCATAACAATGTAACTAGTAATGAATGGTTTAGTCTCTTATCTGTTGAAAGCCCAGAGGAAGACAGTACAGGCATGAGGATTCCAAGAAGATGGAGGCATACCCCAGCATTAGGATTTAGCCCTCACTGTCTTGGCCCAAGGTGACTCCTAAAATGTCAGTAATCACTTCCAAGATCCAGGAAGTGAGGTGAAAGAACAAAAAGAAGGAAATAAAGAAATACAGAACATGTGTGTACTGTCCTTTAAGACAATATCCTAGATGCTATCAGGTAACGTTTTTATCTGTATTATTGAGAAATGTTATCATTATTTTACTTAACTTGGACTTCAGTTAAATCGAAAGGTGTCTCTATTGATTCAGAAAGGAAGGGTGGACATTATGGTAGGCACTTGAGATATTTTGCTATGTATATCATATACCTCATGTATAGTGTTTTACTATTTTTTTATGGGGAACAGATGATACATTTTATGTTCAACTAGAAACTACTTTGAAGCATAAGAAAAAGAGGAAACATATCTCATATGCTACATATGCTATTATGTGTATGATAACATCCAAATTACAGCAAACTGACAATGTATTTTGTACAAAAGGGATGATTTCCCTGAGCGTACTATCATTACATTAAAAACAGTCTCAGTGCACTCAACGGAGGGAAGCCAGAAGGAGGAACATAATGAGTGGGAAATGGAACAACATACAAAAAAGGGGCCCCTCAGCTGCACTGGTCGTAAAAGGAAAAGAACTAAGCAACACAAAGACAGTGATGGGAAAGGAGGAATAAGAGGGAATAGCAAAAGGCAAGAAATGTAAACATCACCTGATATGGAAGAAATAATTTGTATTGTCAAAGCTCACAGAATTCACAAACGTTATACACCATGATAATGATAATTTTTCTTGGGAAGGTTCAAATGTGTTTCTGACTTTAAGTATCAGGATTCCACAATACTGTGAAATATGTGAAAATTATGTAATCACATCTCTCAATTTTTATTTATTTAGTTATTTATTTATTGGTCTGGTAGTGGGGCCTGAACTCTGGGCCTGGGCGCTATCCCTCAGCTCTTCAGCTCAAGGCTAGTGCTCTACCACTTGAGCTACAGCGCCACTTCCAGTATTTTTCTTTTTGCTTATGTGGTGCTGAGGAATCGAACCCAGGGCCTCAGGCATGCAAGGCAAGCACTCTACCACTGAGCCACCTTCCCAGCCCTCTCAATTTTTTAAAACAGTGAGAGAAGGGTTGGGTTAGGAGGGATGGGTGATAATGTTGTCAAACACCTCGTATTCATATATTGTTTTGTAGAATGGGAACTTGTTTGTACAACTACTTAAAGATAATAATATAAAAGCATGTTTAAAAAGCAGCCTCACACACTTAAGTGAGATATAGTTTTGAACCCAGGTTTATTGCACACTGGCAATTTAAGTTGTTTTCCCAGCCTGTGGTGGTTGTTTTCTTCTTTTTTTCAATAATTGCGGTCAAATGAATGTAACTTAAAATTTGTTATCTTTTTAAAACTCTGTATTAGCATTACCTAGTTAAATAAATGGATTTTATTTGGATATATCCACATAGGCATACAATGTATCTTGATTATACTTGCCCCTTCATCATTCTCCTTTTCCTCTCCCAGGTTTTATTATCTTAATCATTTTAAGAATAGAACATAGTAGTAGTATGTACATTTACAATATTCTACAAGCTCAATGTCCACACTCGTTTCATCTTCCAAGATTCAAATTCTATATTCATTAAAACAATTTTCCACTCTCCTCTGCTTCAAGATATGCATCAAGTACAATTTTGCTTCCTATCTCTATCAATTTGACTGTTCTATGTAACTGACATAAGTAGAATCATGTAATATTTGATCTTTTGTGACTGGATTATTTCACTTAGCAAATTGTCCTAAAGATTCATCCATAATATAGCATCTGTCACAACATAATTCTTTTTAAAGTTGAAATAATATACAACTGTATGTAAAAACCACATTTGCTTTAGCTTATTCATTTGTTGATGGCCACTTGGATTGCCTCCATGTTTTGAGTATTGTACAAAATGAATATGAATGTACAAAGATCCCTTCCAGACCTTGCTTTTAGATCTTTAGAGTATATGCCCAGAAATGTAGTCATTGGATCATATGATAATTTTCTTTTCCTTCTTTATTTTTTGTCATGGGGCTTGAACTCGGGGACAAGTTACAGTCCCTGAACTTTTCCTCAAGGCTAGTGTTCTATCACTTTAAGCCACAGGTCAACTTGCAGTTTTCTGCCCGGGCTGGCTTTGAACCTCAACCCTTGCATTTCAGCCTCCTGTCCTGAGTGGTTAGCATTACAAGTATGAATATTCCTGTTTTTAATTGTTTGAAAAGATGCCATACTGTTTCCCATAGAAAGGTTCCAATTTCACCACACTTTTGTCAATATTGTTACTTTATTTTTAGTAGTTATCCCACCTAATTCATATGAAGTGGTAATTTCCTTCATTATTTTGACTTACACTTTCTGGGGATTAGTGATATTAAACACCTTTTTTGTGGGCTTGTTAACACTTTGTCTTCTCTGGAGAAACATCTCAGTTCTTTGCACATTGTAAAATTGGTTTATGTATTGTTGTTGGGATGATGTTCTGTATATATTCTTGATGTGAACCACTTATCAAATATATGCTTGCAATGACTTTATCCCATTCTGTGCTGCTTTTTTGGACACTGTTGATTGCATCCTTTGGTGCATCCTGATTTGTGTTTTCCCACAATGAATGACCATTCTCTGATGTCAGTTTCCAGTATGTCTACTGGTCCTGTAACTATGAACCATCATATTGATTTGCACTCCTGTTATGGTAACAGTGAACTAAAGCTACATAATTATGCTCTGGTAGCCTATCTACTTCTACTTTTGGATCTCTCTCCCTCAACTTTTAGTAAAGGTCTTTTGGTCATATTCACAACTTCTTAGGTCCTTAAAAACCTATAGAAAGTTACAACCCTTAAATTTAGTTAGTTCTAATGGAAGTACATGATTTTCAATTTCTTTTTTCCCCTTTTTGTACGTTTTTGATTGTAAGAATACTTTACAGAAGGCTTACAGTTACATGAGCAAGGAAATGAGTACATTTGGTATCGAGCATTGTTGCCTCCTCCGGGTAAATAAGATGAAAATTAAGAGCTTTGTAATATAGAAGCACACTAAAACTCTAGGAATACATTTTTCTTCATATGAGTATTTAGAAATGTGTGAAGCTTGAGATTTAACCTACTTGCAAGTTAATAATGAATTTGTCACATTTTCATGGATGCTAGGCAATTTATAATGCTCTTCGGTCAGAGACAAAAAGGACTTAATTTTTATAGCAATAGTGAAAGCCAGTGAGATATGTGTGTGTGTATGTGTGTGTGTATTTGTATATTTGAAGTGAAGCTCTCAGCCCTCAGTGCCACTGAGTGAAGTAGTGATAGACATGTGAAACCTATACAAACAATGGGTTCTGACTTTGAGCAACTGCCATCTATATAATGAGAAATAAGCATGCTTGAACTTTACTCTGGAGGATGACAATAGCTTAGAAATAGCTTGCAAAAATATTCTTGAAAATATACTATAGAATATAGAGCAGCTAATGTTCACTTGAATATAGGCAAATACTTGAGACTGCCGAAGAATTGTTCTTTTTCTTTTGTTTCTTGAAGGGTCCTAGCTACCAAGACCAATACATATTTCTCCTAATAAATACATAGATCTCCTTAAAAGTGAGGCATGACAATTTGTTGAGAATACTTATTCTTTTTCCAGCCCTAAGCCTTAAGATGAAGTAGAGACTTCAATCCTATCTAGAGTACAATTCAACAAATGACATAGATGGAGTTCATATTTTACACATTTAGAAGCTTTTCTCTTAGAGCCATTTCTTAATGCAGGTGTGGAAGAAATTAAGGAAAAAATAGGTCCACAAATATTTTTATGAAGATAGCCTATGTATTTTTAACAGTAATAAAGGATTATATTTCTGTTTTTTAGTGTGTGAATATTTACAGAGTATGGTACAAAGAACCAAAGTTTATTCCAGGGCCTATCATGGAATAGAATGTAGCAAATTTTCTATATATTGTTTGTATATTTAAAGAATTCACCTGTCTGACTTCTCCCCCGTTTTGATAAACAGAGCACCTGTTTGACATATGGAAATACAAACATTATTTTTCTACCTACAGGATTCTACACACTTTGCTGTCTACTAAACACAGAAAAGATTCATGCACAACCCTCATCTTCAAGGAGCAATTCTCAGTATCCCAAGTAGCTTGTGTTTATCTCCCACTCCTTTCCTCCAAGCTGTCAATCTAGGTGAGTGATGACTGAATTCTATAAGACAGAAAAGCTCAGATAATTCACAGGCATGCAGGCATGGAACCTTCTTCATTTGGATTATATTTTATCACATCATTGTGAGAACTTCAGCTTCCTTATTTGGTAACTGAGCTGTCCAGTTAACAGTGAATAGATGCATCTCATTATTTAAAATTTCATTTAACTGAAATTGGAAGAATTAATTCACATTTGAGGTTCAGTAGCCACATATAGCCAGTGGCTAGTCTATTAGACAATGCATATATGGAATATATCCATTATCACAGATGTTTCTGTTAGAACTGTTTTAGAGTGTGTTTCTGCTTAAGGGATGGTCCATGTTCATAAACATAGTTGGTACTCAGACTGAAGATCAGACCAGAAAAGCTAGACACCCATGAAGTTAAGATATAGACATAAATTGCTCTACATAGGCACATTTATTTGTGAGGAAGAAAAGGATCAAACAGTCAACGTCAGCAGAACCAACCCTCTCAACTCTAGGAATGAATATGTGAAAATTTTAGCAATTCTTTGCAGCTTTGCTTCTGTGATTGAAATTGGCTGTGCTGTTCTCAATGGTGATTTTGTTGGAAAATATAAATGTGTAATTATCACATTAGCTCACAGAAGAATTAGGGTTTGTGCTTTGTAAATGTCATTTGGTATTTACATGTGACATTTCAAATTCTCCTGGTATCAATTCACCACAAATATCTTTCTGAGTTGTTTCTTTTGTTAATTTTGATTGTTCTTACAGCAGGCATTTAAAAAATTAGTGGAAAACTTAGGACTTTCTTGTGTTTTACAATCCCATTAGTACTCAGTAAGCTTAATAAAGAATGAGAATCCAAGAACTATGTGAAGAAATTGTATCTCCAATCACCTGTTCCCTTTCATTAATTACTGGAGCAAAGAAAACTGGCTCCTCAGAATCTCACCTTCAGAATTCAAGAATGAGGTGGGAAGAAAACAAGGAAAGAGACATAGTAATTTGCACTGAAGTTGCTGTGCTGTCACAATGAACACCTGTTCTCATGCAATCCTTTTGAATCCTACAGTTAGCTTTTTTGTGGTTTTTATTAGTATGACAAAGATGACTAACTTTCCCAGATTTAGAGTTGGAAATGTGTGGGACACATTCCTTTATCTATGGAATCTTCCTTAAAATTGCATCACATTTACTTTGGCTTTTGGTGCCTTTTACATCCTTGTCGCAAGAATGTATTTCTACAAATGGAGATGTTGGTTCATCATTTGCCTTTAAATGATTAAATTATGTGGATTTGGGAGATTGTGTGATTTGCTGTAGAAGCAAGGTACTATGGGTAGGACCCTTTGGTCCATGTTGACATTCCTTTGTGGAATTCTTATTGGGGTCCTTACTCATGGACTCATGTACTTCTCTCCAAATTCCAGTACACTCCAGTAGAGTGTGGCCATGCATTAGAAATTTAAATAATGCCTATAATTCTTTTTAAAATATACTTTTAAATATAACATAAATAAATGCTTTTGTTTTGTTTTTTATTTTTTTAATATTATTGTCAAGGTGATGTACAGAGGGGTTACAGTTACATAAGTAAGGTTGTGATAACATTTCCTAACTTTTTTCCCCTCCCTCATTTTTCTTCCTCTTTCCCTCGCTCTCTCAATCACCCCCCCAAATGTACAGATCATTTCCAATATATTGTCACTTTTGATTTCCTTTAAGTAAATGTTTGTGCTGTCCCCATTCTGGAGCTCCACAAGGTGAACACTGGAACACCACAGTTAGACCCTTCTGCCACGCATATATGCATATACATATTTTCCTTCACTTTGGGGTCATATGTTTGTTTAATTATTCATTTGTTTATTGCCAAAACTGGAGCTTGAATTCGGGGCCTACACATTGTTCTCTGCTTTTCTTTTTCCTCAACGCTAGCCACATCTCCATTTCTGGCATTTTGGTGGTTAAATAGATTTTTCTCCAGGGGCTGACTTTGAACCATGATCTTCAAATCTCACCCTTGTGAGTAGGTAGGATTACAGGTGTGAGCCTACTTTATAATTTGACTTTTCATCTCATTATATCATGTATATATTTTCTATCCAATAACATCTAGAAATTGCATACTGTTCTAAGAACATCACTTATAATGATTACATGGGAGTCCAGTGCTTATATATTCCATAATTAATTGAACTGTCTCAATCACTGAAACTCTTTGTTGTCTCCATAATATTAAATGCATCATCAAATCATCCATCTTAATTTGGCTCATCTAAAATAGTAAGTTATTCCTCCCTGTGAAGTTAATCTTTTTCCCAGCATGAAGTTCCAGTTTTGTAACTTTTACACGCCTTACCCACTATAATGCCTTTGTCCAAAATCCCTCTTGCTATCATCATTTTTGTAAAACCCTTTTCCATGGCATTCCATTAATAGGAAGGCATATTTAACTAATACCAACTTAATGTCTTCATTTTCATGGGTATTGCATTTTAGCCTGGATCAGAATTTGATTCTAACAAGATTTTATTTTAATGGAAGAATCAGAACACCAATTGGAAGGCTAAGAGTACCCTTATGAACAATTTTTATCATTCATTGCTTGCTTTTGTTTTGGAATTTGAAGGCTAAAGATTGCCAGCTCATATATCCTTTGTTGTCACTGTATTTCATTCCGGTTCCCTGCATCTTGTATATACATTTTTTTTTCTAATTTGGGGAGGGGAAGGGAAATAACAAAATGCTGAAGCAAGGATACAGGTTGAACAATTGTAACAATGAGATGTACAATACACTATGTTGAAAACGAACTTCACAATTTCATGATAGGGGGAAGGAGGAGTTGGGGAATAAGGAGGGAAGGGAATGTAGGGGGAAAACAAAGAGTGGGGTAACAATGCTTAAGAGGAAATGTACTCATTACCTTACTCATGTAACTGTAACCCCTCTATACAGTATCTTTACAATAATTTTTTTAAAAAAGATTACCAGCTCATACTCCCATGGTTAAATTGCTGTACACCTTAAATGATTTATATGGCTCAAAATGGGAAACCAAAAAGAAAGCAACTTTCAATATAGATTGTCTATTGTTGTAACATTGAGATGCCAAATGCAGTGCCAAGTGCACAGGAATCCAGAGTATAGTCATTAACCTCTAGAATTCTGAGTTGTTTTCTTTGGCTGGAAATCTCTTAATTGTAGTATACACAATATGCAGAAATGTCCTGAAAAAATATTCTTGGAAAAAAACAGTTCTATACAATCAGGAAAATTTGTACCAAGTCAAAAAAAGGAAAATAAGACAAGAAAAATTCTATTCCTGTTTATATAAAAGCTACAATAGAACATGGGTCTACCAATAGTCTGAAGAAGAGAAACAATTATTTAAGTGCGTTGTTATTCTAAATGTAATAATATAATGATATGCATTTAAATAGAACCTGATGATGAGCCATGAACTCTGCCTGGAGAGTTCAACAAAATCCTTCTTGCACAGTATCTTGATACATAGGAAGGAGAAAATAAATATTCTGTAAAATGATGAAAAGCTTATGAAGTGCAATAATCTCCAAATATTATGCTCAGGAAATGTAAAGTATCAGGAACAATGTAGCAGTGAATTGGAGAGTGAAATTGGAGCGATTGAAATGGTCATATAGCTTGGAGTTAAGGCACTTTCTTAATATGCACAGGGTCCTGGGTTCAATCCCCACCACTAAAAAGGAAGGAAGGAGAGAGACCAAGAAAGATTTGTGAGGTGGGCCTAACACCATCATAGAAAATTTATTCTCTAGCCCAGGATTTCATACTGTTAATTACACATTTTTACTGCATGGGAGATTATAAAAGTACAGTTGCCCAAGTCTAAGCCATTTTTATTTGAGTGGGTAAAGATGTATCAACTTCAGCTGATATGACTTGGGGGCACCAGTAAAGCACCCAGGATAGGATATCATGGTAGAACATATGTCTAGAACTTGAAAAAAGTTCTGTGAGACTTTTATTTCTGTAGAAAAATGCCCATAGTATGTTAGCCTAAGTATGGATATAGAGTAGTCTGAGTTTAAATGTACCAATATACCAGTTTTTGCAACCTGGGGTAAATTACCTACCTCTCTTTAAGCCTCTGTTTCTTATTTTGGATATGGGAGCCAATGAGACTACAGTGCGAGTGTTCATAAAGTGTTTTCAAGCTATGCATTTTTAAAATTTGTTATAACTACTGTTAGTTGACTTGTTTATATAGTGTAAATTTGCACCAGGTGCTGATGAGCAAAGCAGAAGATAATGAAGTGTCCTGTATTCAGTCTCTTAGGTACTTGATGTCATTCTTTACACTCCAAAATTTGTGAAGTCAGAGTTGGACAACAAGGCAGTTTTAAAATTTTTCTGTATGGAGTCTTAGCATTTTTCAATATCAGAGGGCCTCTGGAAAGATGGAAAAAGAAAATAGAGAAACCAGGGCTGGGAAGGTGGCTCAGTGGTAGAGTGCTTGCCTTGCATGCATGAGGCCCTTAGTTTTATTCCTCAGCACCACAAAGCAGAAAAAGCCAGACGTAGAGCTGAGGCTCAATTGGAAGAGCTCTAGCCTTGAGCTGAAGAGCTGAGGGACAGCTCCCAGGCCCAGAGTTTAGGCCCCATGAACGACAAAAAAAAAGAAGAAAAAAACCACAACTGTTCTTTTCAGCTGGCTTAATGTTAGTCCTCTTGACGTATGACGACAAATTACCAGACACTGAATTGGTTATAAACAACAGATTTATTTCTACATTCTGGAGCCTGGAGGCCCAAGATTGCAATGCCAGCATAGTCAGGATTTTTGTTTTTCAGACTGATGCGCTGTATTAAAGATCAGGATTGAAATCTATTCGGTTTTGTTTATTTAAATACCATTAATGAAGGCTTGCCTCCACGACTTAATTACCATCCACATGTCCACATACACACACAAAGGACAACTTCTGTAACATTATATTTGAGATAGAATTTCAATATGTGAAGTTGGATGAAGATGGTAAATAAATGTATTTTAATTATACATTCTTTTTCTTTTACCATAAGATTGTGGATCTAAGAACAGTAAGATCCAGACACTGAATTGATCTCAGAGCTGACCTCTGAGCCATTCTATGATTCTGGAGTATTATATTTATCTGGCTTAATCAATTCTCTGTGTTCACTACAAGATTATTTGGAGAATATATAAGATAATTACACTGAGAAGTTATTTAGAGAATTAATTCATATTGTTTACTTTTAATTTTTTGAGGTAAGTACTTGGATTCAAATGCAGAGCCTTGCATTTGCCAGGCAGGCACCTGACCACTTGAATCATGCCACATCCAGCAATTTTTGCTTTGATTGTTTGTTTGTTTGTTTGTTTTTTGGGTCCAGTTGTGGGGCCTGATCTCTGGGCCTGGGTGCTGTTCCTCAGCTCTTCAGCTCAAGGCTAGTGCTCTACCACTTGAGCCACAGTGCCACTTTCGGCTTTTTTCTTTTTTCTTATGTAGTGCTGAGGAATTGAACCAGTGCCTCAGGCATGCAAGGCAAGCGCTCTACCACTGAGCCACCTTCCTAGCCCCTGCTTTGATTGTTTTTGAGATAGAATCTTGTATTTGTTTATTCCTAGGATACCTGGATAGTGAACTTTCTAGTTTTATGTTCAACATAGGTAGGATGACAGCCATACATTGGCACACCCAGCTTTTATTGATTGAGATGGAGGTCTCTTGTATGTTTTCCAGCTTGAACTTGAACTGCAACTATCGACATTTCCATTTTCAGAGTAGCTATGATTATAGGTATAAACCACCTCATTTGACTTCTATTATATATGTTTATGAAAATTCTGAAAGTATGAGAAAATCCTCTAGAGTTACTAACCATACCCAGATTCTAGGTGATACACTAATGCTTATTCTGTCAAAAAATGTGTTTTGTGACAATTTTTTAAATTTTTTTATTGGCAAAATACCATACAGAGGGGTTACAATTACATGGGCAAGGTAATGAGTACATTTCTTATCAAGTATTGTTGCCTCCTCCATTGTTTCCCCTTTCCATCCCTTCCCATCTCCTCTCCTACCCCCCCAACTCCCCATCCCCAGTGAAAGTTGTAAAGTTCGTTATTCGACATAATGACTTGTATGGCTCATCGTTGCAATGGGTCCAATGTATGCCTATTTAAAGTTTGTTTTTGCCCTTTCCCTCCACAAATTATACCAACATCAAATATATGAAAGCAGGGGTTATACCGTGGGGGAGGGACATACAAAGCAACAAAGAAATCATCTTATAAATATGTTAGAAACAATTTCAAGAAAAAAAATACATTTGAATACTTATCTTGTGGTTCTTTACACCTAACATGAACTTATCTTACTTTTCTGCTTGTCTCAGAAATATACTAGTTATTGCAAATAAGGGAAACCATGGGACTTATGTTTCTTTGGGCCTGGCTTACTTCACTTAATTTTTTCCAAGTCTTTCCATTTCCTAACAAATAGGGCAATGTCATTCTTTCTGATGGAGGCATAGAATTCCATTGTGTATATATACCACATTTTCTTGATCCATTCATCAAATTGTCATCTGGGTTGGTTTCATATGTTACCTATGGTAAATAATGTTGCAATAAACATAGTTGTGCTGGTAGCTTTAGTGTGGTCTTGTTTGTGATCATTTCAGTAAATGCACAAAAAATGGGATTGCTGGGTCATAGGGGAGCTTTACGTGGAGTCTTTTGAGGAAACTCCATACTACTTTCCAAAGTGGTTGAACAACTTTACACAACCACCAACAATGCGGTAAGGTTCCATTCTGTCCCCATCTCCTCCAGCATCTGTTGTTATTAGAGTTCTTGACTCTAGCCATTCTAACTGGGCTGAGGTGGTATCTCAATGTTGTGCTGATTTGCATTTCTTTTATGGCTAGAGAAGTTGAGCATTTCTTCATATGTCTATTGGCCATCCTTCTTTCCTCTTCAGAGAAGTTTCTCTTTAAGTCTTTAGCCCACTTACTTATTGGGCAGTTGTTTCTTTGAGGATTTGTTGTCGGGGGATTTAATTTTTTGAGTTCCAGGTATATTTTAGATATGAGACCCTTGTCCATTGTATGGCTAATGAAGATCTTCTCCCAATCCGTGGGCTTTCTATTGATCTTGCTAGCTATGTCCTTTGTCTTTCAGAAGCTCTGCAATTTCATGCAATCCCATTTGTCCAACCTTTCTTTGATTTGTTGTGTTTCTGGGTCTCTATTAATAAAATTTCAGCCTGTGCTAAGTATACCTAGGGTTTCTCCTATTGCATCCTGTAATGTTTACAGAGTGTCTGCTTTGACTCGAGGTCTTTGATCCATTTGGAGTTGATTCTTGTGTAGGGTGATATATAAGGATCTAGCTTTGGTTTTTTACAAGGTATTAACCAATTTTGCCAGCACCATTTATTTAAAAGGCTGTCTTTCTTCCACTCTAATTTTTTAGCTTCCTTATCGAAGATTAGATTGCTATATATCTGTAGGTTCAATTCTATTCCATTGGTCCTGAGGTGTGTTCTTGTGCCAGTACTGTTTTGAATATTATGGCATTGTAGTAGAGTTTGAAATTTGGTATTGATATTCCTCCAGCACTATTCTTTCTGTTAAGGATCTTTTTTGCTATTCAGGGTCTTTTATTGTTCCATATGAATTTTTGGATTGTCTCTTCTATTCCTTGAAGAATGAGTTTGGGATATTGATAGGTATTGCATTGAATTTGTAGATAGCCTTGGGAAGTATTGCCATTTTCATGATGTTGCTCCTTCCAATCCAGGAGCATGGAAGTTCTTACCACTTTCTAAGTTCTGTTTTGATTTCCTTTTTCAGGCTTTTAAAGTTTTCATCATAGAGGTCCTTCATTTCTTTGGTTAAGTTAATTCCTAGGTATTTTATTTTTTGTGGCGCTATTACAAATGGAGTTGCTTTCCTGATTTCAGCCACCCTTTTCTCATTGTTGACATACAGAAAAGCCATTGGTCTTTGAAGGTTAAATTTATACCCTGCTACTTTGCCCAAGTTTTGCATAAGCTTGAATAATTTGGGAGTGGAGTCCGTGAGATTCTTTAAACACAAGATCATATCATCTGCAATGTGGGAGAGTTTTATTTCATCTTTCCTTATTTGGATCCATTTTATGTTTGCATCTTGTCTTATCTGTAACTAGGCATTCTAATACTGTATTGAAGAGAAGTGGCGAGAATGGACAGCCTTGTCTCGTTCCTGATTTAAGAGGAAATGGCTAGTTTTTCACCATTAAGTATAATGCTGGCTGTAAGTTTGTCATATACAGTCTTTATTTTATTGAGAAATGTTCCCTGGATTCCTAATTTTTCCAGAGCCTTCATCATCAATGGGTGTTGAATCTTATCAAATGCCTTTTCTGCATCTATTGAGATAACCATGTGGTTCTTATCCTTGCTCCTGTTAATGTGATTAATTATATTAATTGATTTGCGTATATTGACCCAGCTTTGCATCCCTGAAATGAATCCTGTTTGATTGTGGTGTATGATTTTTTGGATGAATTGTTGAAGTCAATTGGCCAAAATTTTTTTGAGAAGTTTTGCATCAATGTTCATCAAAGAAACGGGTCTATAGTTCTCTTTCTTTGATGAGTCCCTGCCTGGTTTTAGGATGAGGGTTATGATGTCTTCATAGAATGAGTTCGGTAGTGAACTTTCTCTTTGAGTTTCATTGAAGGGCTATTGGTGTGAGCTCTGCTTTGAAGGCCTTGTAGAATTCTGCTGTAAATCTGTGTGGTCCTGTGCTTTTCTTAGATGGGACTTCTCTTATTGCTGTTTCTATCTCAATGCTTGATACGGGCCTGTTAAAATGGTTTAACTCATCTTGGTTTAGTTTCAGCATGTTGATATTTGCTAGGAAAAGGTCCATTTCTGCCAAGTTCTCAAATGTATTAGCATAGTTTTGAGTATTCCCTTAGAATGTTCTGAGAATGGTTGTTCCATTCTCATCTCTGAGTTTATTTATTTGGGTGTATTCTCATCTTTTTCTGATAAGATTTGCTAAGGGTCTGTCAATTTTGTTAATTTTTTCAAAGAACCAACTCATTGTTTTATTGAATCTTTCTATGTTTTATTTGGATTCTAATTCATTTAATTCTGATTTAAATTTAATTATTTCTTTCCATCAACTGGATTGGGGTTTATATTGCTCCTCTTTTTCAAGGAGGTTCAGATGTCTCATTAAATTGTTGGTTTCAGATCTCTCCAACTTGCTTCTGAGTACTGCCTTTTCTGTGTCCCAGGGGAGCTGGTAATTTGTGTGTTCCTTTTTGTTGAATATCATGAACATTTGAATTTCCTTTCTAATCTCTTACATGACTTACTGGTGATTCAACAGTGTGTTGTTCAGCATCCAAGTGTTACAGGACTTTCTTTGGTAGCTTTTGGTGTTGAATTCTAATTTTATTTCCTTGTGGTCTGAGAGAATGCAAGGTATAACTTCAATATTTCTGAATTTGGAGGTTTGCTTTGTGACCTAAAATGTTTCTATTTTGCAAAATGTTCTTTGTGCTGCTGAGAAAAACGTGTATTCTGATGCTGCTGGGTGAAATATTCTGTAGATGTCTGTTAAATCTAGTTGATCCTTGCAGTTGTTTAGATCTGCAGTTTCTCTATTGAGTTTTTGCCGAGTTGATCTATCTAGTGGCGATAGTTGTGTGTCAAAGTCCCCAACAATTAATGTCTTTGGATCTATGTGGGATTTGAGGGAAAGTAGTGTTTCTTGGAGAAATTTGGGTGCTCTGTTGTTTGGCAAATAGATATTTAGAATTGTAATATTCTCCTGAAGGGCAATCCCTTAATTAGTATGTAGCGACCTTCTTTTTCTCTTCTAACTAATTTTAATTTGAAGTCTATTTTATCTGATATTAGGATTGCAACTCCCGCCTGTTTATGGGGGTCATTTGCTTGGTAGATTTTATTCCAGTCTTTCACTTTGAAAATGTGTTTGTTTTTATGGGCAAGGTGGTCCTGAAGGCAGCAGATAGAAGGATCTTGCTTTGTAATCCAACTAGACAATCTATGTCGCTTAATTGGTGAGTTAAGTCTGGTAATGTTGAGAGATAGGACTGAGAGGTATTTTTTTTTATTGTGAAAATACCGTACAGATGGATTATGATTACATGAGCAATATAATGAGTACATTTCTTATCAAGCATTGTTGCTTCCTCCTTTGTTTCTTCTTTCCACCCCTTCTCAGACGCCTCCTTACCCTATCCCCATCCCCTCCACCAAAGTTGTAAAGTTCATTTTTCAACATAACAACTGGTACATCTCATTGTTATAATGATTTCACCTGTATTCCTATTTAAATGATTTGTTTTTTTCCATTCACCTCCACAAATTATACCAGCATCAAATACAGTGAAAGCTGGGGTTATTTTTGTTATGTCAAAAAATGAACTTTACAACTTTGGCCAGGGGATGTGGGAGGGAGGAAGTGGGGATCAGTGTGGGGAGATATGGAAGGGATGTGTAGGGGAAACAAAGGAGGAGGTAACAATGGTTGAAAAGAAATATACTCATTACCTTGCCCATGTAATTGTAACGCCTCTGTACGGAATTTTCACAATAATAAAACTTCTAAAAATGTTTATCACTTATTATAATTCAAATACCAAACAAGAGTAATTTTACATAATCATTAAAAGATCATTTTATTACTATCATAAAATAGAATAAAAGACCAGTCCCAATCATTACCTATCATTATTCTTAATTCCTAATCATTACCTAAATATCTTAAACAATCTAAATAGTCATTTCTTTAACATAGATGTAAATATTCTATCTTTTTTACTTAACATTTTCCAGGGGCATATATTCATGTTTCTAAAAGATGTTCACAGCAGTTAAAAGATGCGTTTGTGAAATTAATCTGATACATGTTCTTGTTGTTGTTGTTGTTTTCAAGGCCTGGGCATTGTCCCTAAGCCTTTTTGTGCTCAAGGCCAGCACTGCACAATTTGAAGCACAGGGCTAATTTCTGTTTTTGAGTGGTTAATTGGAGATAAGGATCTAACAAGTACTTTTCTGTCCGGGGTAGATGTGAAAACAATTGTTAGATCTCAGCCACCAGACTAGCTAGAATTATAGAGGTGAGTTACTGGCACTTAGTTTGATAATGTTTTTTAAATTTTAGTTATGTTTTAAGATGTTTGTTTCACTATAGTGCACATAATTCTATACATAAATTTATATATATATATATGCTGATGACAAATTCCCTCTAAAAATGTATGTCTTTCTACACATAACATTTATACACACACACACACACACACACACACACACACACACACATATTTTTGAAGACAGACTCCCTCTAAAACTTTTTTTTTTGGTCCAGTTGTGGGTCCTGAACTCTGGGGCTGGGCGCTGTCCCTCAGCTCTTCAGCTCAAGGCTAGCGCTCTACCACTTGAGCCACAGTGCCACTTCCAGCTTTTTTCTTTTTTGCATATGTGGTGCTGAGGAATCAAAACCAGGGCCTCGTGCATGCAAGGCAAGCACTCTACCACTGAGCCATCTTCCCAGCCCATCCCTATAAAACTTTTATGCTACTATTTTTTATCTTTTCATTTCAAAGATATACAATGTATTTTTCCAAAAGTTTCCTAGAGTAAAATGACTAATATTTCACTAGAAAGTAGAGTATATTATTTTCAATGTAATTTTAGATATACACATGACGTTGTAGTAACATTTATAGTATATTACTTGAAAAAATTCTGTTCAAACCCTTAAATATTTGTGTCGAATGACAGGGAGAGAGGAAGTTAATTCATGTTGGTTAGGAATGTGCAATGCTTCAAAAATCTGTCCAATAATTGGTTATAATCACATAGTCAAGCTACCTGTTATGGTTTAGTTTTTTTGTTTATTTATTTATTCAAAAATTTAACATGGATGAATGCACAGTGGTAATATTAAAATTATTAATCAAAATACAAATAATACAAAATCATAGACACATATCAGACTTTCAATAATTAGCACTTATGATGCTAATGATGATGATGATGACCACAGTGTACCCTGATAATGACAATGATATGATTTAAAAAGAAAAATTTTTAGACATCTTTGAAGCTAGATTTCCCACATTGAATACATAGTAATAAACAGCATTGGATTACATACAATAAGAATAACAAGAGGAGAGTTTCAATATCAATAAATACAATCACATAATCAGGTGAGACAGTAAAAACCCTAATGTTATTCTTGAAGTCTCTCTAATGTATACTCACTTTTTTTGGTGGAATTGTTTGCTTGTAAATAAAATCGTTTATTTCTACATGTTGATTATCCCATGTAGATAAAATATAATAAGCTGAGTGCTTTGTTATCAAATGATCTTGTTTGTTCTAGCCTTGGGAACTTAGGAGAAAGCCTTTCACCACCTACATAGCCAGTGGCTTGTTTATCTATTCCTAGAAGGTAACAACACATGCCTCAAGCATGCTTCACTCATTAGGCAGAAATCCTTGGTCAGTTTTAGTTTCTATCCAGTTCACTGGAGAAAATCTGTGTATAAATTGATGAAGAACACTTGGCAACAGATAAAGCAGTAAGAAAAATTTTGATGGACTACAATTAGTTTTCAACTTAGTGTGATTAGTTCAAGTAACATTCTTATATAGATAATATTCAATAACCAATGTTTTCCAATGATATGTTGAGTATGTTCTTCAATACAGATGTAGACACATGACCCAATTTACATAATACCACTTACATATCTGTAGGTGCCTTAAAAGGACACAGGCCTTAGATCCAGGAGGTAAAATTTATTTTTACTTCTGGATGAAACCATTTGTGACTTTATACCAACAAATTGAATTTGGTTCTTTCCTTATTTGTAAGCTAAGGTGGAAAATGTAAGGACTCTTCACTTTTCTTTTTTCTTGCTCTAGGAGTAAGCAAATGTATTCCTCAATATTTCTGGTAGATTACATCCATTTACAGATGAGAAACGCAAGGCCCAACAGTCAATATAGTGAGTAAATAATGATACTAGAATTTGTGTCTGAGCTGTTCCCTCTGCATGCTTACAAGGAGCAGTAATTTGGTGATGGAGAGGATCAATATGAAAAGACTATGGGGAAAAAAACATACTTTGTAAAAAGTTGTTTAAGACTAGGTGACCAGTGATGAGTACATGAAACAGACTTGTGTCAGGGGCATAAAAAGGAGTACATAGAAATCATATTAGTGCTGGGTGCCAGTGGCTCATTCCTGTAATCCTATCTACTCAAGAGGCTGAGATCTGAGGATCACGGTTCAAAGCCAGCCCAGGCAGAAAAGTCCATGAAACTCTGATCTCCAATAAATACCACTAGAAAACCCAAAGTGGTGCTGTGGCTCAAGAGGTAGAGTGCTCGCCTTGAGCTGAAGAGCACAGGGACGGTACCCAGGCCCAGAGTTCAAGCCCCACGACCAACAAAAACAAAAACAAACAAACAAAACAAGAAATCATATTAGTGACAGAAACTGAGAACATCTTGATCATTCATCGTATCTAATGGGTGGGAGTAGAAGGATAAGAAGAAATCTAAAGGGTTCTACATCTATGACCAGGCAAATGTGTTAGTGATATTCTTGGTGATAAGGATTACAGGTGAAAATGATGGATTTAGGGGAAAAAACTCTCTGATAGTTCTAACGTTTATATTAAACAGATGCAAAGATATATCTTTTTATTTATTTTTATTTTTATTTTTATTTTTGGGTCCAGTCGTGAGGCCTGAACTCTGGGCCTGGGCGCTGTCCCTCAGCTCTTCAGCTCAAGGCTAGCGCTCTACCACTTGAGCCACAGTGTCACTTCTGGCTTTTTTTCTTTTTGCTTATGTGGTGCTGGGGAATCAAACCCAGGGCCTCATGCATGCAAGTCAAGCGCTCTACCACTGAGCTACCTTCCCAGCCCAATAGATCTTTTTAGACATCATCAAAATATCCTCGACCATGAATATGAAAAAGAATGATAAATTTGGGGGTATTATTAAAGGGAAGAGGAAAAGAAAAGTTATGACATAAGTGTAAGCAATTTGAGCACCAGTGTGGACAAGATTGGAACAAAGAGATAAATAAGGAAACAAGAAAGTAATAAAAACATATTTACAGAAGTAAAGAAAGGAAAGAATTTGCAGGAAGAAAAGGTCAAAACTTACAGAGGTATTGAAGGAAATATGCTATTTGGATTTGAAAACTAAAAGGACATAGACAAGTTCAATAAGAACAGTGTTTTGGTGAACTGGTAGAGATGTAAGTCATATTGATAAAATTTTGAGATATGAAATAAAATTCTAGATCCATGAATTCAACAGATCCTGTTGATTTTAAATGTTGGGAACAAATGCTCTTATCCTGACCTTAGAAGTATTATACAGATGTAACTGTCATGACCTTTACTTAGAGATATTCTGTGAATATTTTTGAAGACTGGCCAGGAGATTATGGATTGAACTACAGCAAAGACAAGCCTAATTTGCCCTACAGTTCCAAAGAGTGACCCATGTATCCACATCAGTTTGGGATTTTATAGAAATATCATTAGATATGTTTGGACATCTTATCAGCCTATTCATTATAAATGTAGAACAAGTAACATCAAGTATTAGGTTGAACTTACAGTTTTACTGATGTTACTGAAAACTCCTAAAATTGATTCTTCTTTAGAATAGAAAATGCCTCAGTAGCCATTGAGACGTCATAACTGCCATATGCTCTATTTAAATCTAATTCTTTTATTTTGGGGGGGGGGTCCGGACATAGGGGCCTGAACTCTGGGCCTGGGCGCTGTCCCTCAGCTCTTCAGCTCAAAGCTAGCACTGTACCACTTGAGCCACAGTGCCACTCCGGCTTTTTTCTTTTTGCTTATGTGGTGCTGAGGAATCGAACCCAGGGCCTCAGGCATGCAAGGCAAGTGCTCTACCACTGAGCCACCTTCCCAGCCCCTTAAATCTAATTCTTGTTAGGGATATCTCCATGCTGAAATAACCCTGCCAATCAACCTGCCACAAATTCTTGTATGTAGGAAATGCTCTTATAAACTTCAAGCTTTTATTGAATGGAAGAGTTCAGACATTACCCTCCCCACAAGGATTAAATGCCTAAAAAATAAGACATTTTGCTTTAATGCCTTTCTTTCATTTTCTGATACACATATGCAAGTAGGGAAGGATTCTGATGTAACAATAATACAATGGTGACTTGTAATAACACAATGTCTAGGATCTAGTGATAATTCAGTTACTTACTAATTAGTTCCAAAGTGTGTGGATATTTATATTTCTCCTGGGTAAACTAATGAGCTCCAAGAAAATATCCCTAAGGAGCCTTCCAATTCAAATATCAATGTTTGTCCCAAAACGCTTTAAATTCTACACCCTTTAATGTGGACATAGAGTTATACTGTGGAACTTTTCTCCTCAGAGAGTGAGTACTACCCTATTGGTTAACATGGACAAAGTACCTTCATACATAGAATGGGTGTGTGCAAACAAGAAGTGGTAGATTGTCAATGTCTAGTGCATTGAGGTCCCTGGGTAAGGGTCATGAAATCATCAGGACACAGGGGATGCAGTGTGCAAACAGCAATTGCCACTGCATGCTGTGTTTTATTGTTAGTGGGTATTTTAAGACAAGCAAGCATAATCTTTGCCAAGATTTGGTTAGAAAACATTCACACAAAAAATTTCCACAGATACATTTTTATTTAACCTATGAGACAATGTCAAGGTACATTATTATCTAAACTATTTTAGAGCAAGCTCAAACCACTTCTCAATCTCAGCAAAATGCTTGACCAGCTGTTCATCTATGCTTAAGCAAGCAGAAGAGCCACTTCCTCAGCTCTCAGGAATCTGTGACATGTGTCTGGAGATAGGGAGAGAGAACATTTTCCCTCTTTAGCCTGGCATTCCAAGAGCTTTCCTAATCCCAAACACAGTCCTCAGACAATCCCGAGGCTGGAGCCTGCATCATTCTGCCCCCTCAACATAGACCCTGAGTCTTCACAATCTCCTTTTTTCTTTTGTTTTAAAAGTAAAGCTTTCCACAGGGTTATCATAGAAGCTTGCATTGGCTTCATAAAAATCAAATATAACAGCACAAGCGCAAACAGAATAATAACAATCATAATTTCCATACCACTAGCAGTATGTGAAATGCTTTGTAGTATTCCTTTCAGATCCAACCCTTCCAACTGTTTAATAAATGTATCAGCAATATTAGAAGCATCAACCTTTGTAAATTGTTTACCAAAAATATCATGTACATTAAATTGTAACTGAGCAATCAATTGAGCAGCAGTAGAATTTTTAGATAAATACAGTTGTATTATATTCCAATCATGTAAAGATTTATTATATTTTACATTAGTAATGTAAAAGGTAGTCGAATTTTAATCACATTTTAACAATAACTGTTTTTCACAACCAATAACTTTTTTCCTAACCATCCCACTGTCTGTTTAACAACATTAATCTGTGTTTGTAATCAAGCATCAATTTCTACCTGTGAGACACACAATTCATGTGAATCCTGGTGCCATTCTTCCACAAAGTGTTTAGCTTGTAAGGAAGTGTGCAGGGCAATTCCAGACACCGCAGCAACAGTGCTAATAGCAATTAAGCTTAAAATCACAGCCACAATGGCTCCAATCATACGTTTTGTACGTTTTAGCAGTTTGGTAAAAAATTCAATAACAACACTATCCAAAGGATTTTGGGACCATTCTCTTCCTAATTTAACAGGTAGCCAAATATAACTTCCTTGTTGTAAAATCATAATACTATCACTGTCATTAAAATTAAGAGAGGAATTAACACAAGAATACAGGCGACAATTGAAACAAGAAATAGTAGGATAAAATGTAAAGTTTCCCATCAAAAATACATAAGGCAGGGATACACAAGCAGTTACATTATAAGATTTATACAAAGTAAAATTATAAGTGGACGCAGAGTTCGCAGTCCCCGAAAAACGATCCATTTGATAGCATCACGGGTTTTAGCACCGCTGCGACCTTCCAAAGATGAGTTTGAACAGCAGTGGGTGCAGCCATGAAAGCCCATCGAGCATCTGTAATGCCTCCATCTCCCCAGGCCATCAATCGAGCTCCAATTAATGGCATCCGGCATCCTAGTAACATTTGATAAATCACATCTGGTAATATTCCATTCTAAACATGTGTTAATAAACTGTCCAAAAGGTCCCCAATTAATGAAACTATTGAACTTTTTTCCAAATGTTCCTCTGCACTCTTGCCACACAAAAGGCTTATATTTTAAATCAGTATAAGTAAAATCAGGGCACATAGGTAAGGATAACTCACCATCAAAGGTGACACTTTCCCAGCTACTATTAATGGACCAAGTAGTTAATCGCTGTAGCTGTTTTCTAGAATTGGAAGTGCGTTTCCCAGGTAAAACCCAATGTTGCCAATTCATAACCAAACAAGGAGGAGGCCCCAAACAAGCAGGCAAGGAATGAGTATAGTAAGTAAAATTTAAAAAGCTACCATCATCCTTATTATAAAATGTCAAATTATTCCAAGGAGGAGATAAAATAGCAGGAACAGTATAGATGGTTATCTCCATGTCTCCCCAAACAACAGGTCCCAATAAAGGAGGGTTAGGAACAAAGGCCCAATAACTTACATTAGCATTAGCATGGACAGAGTTTACAGTAAGCAGGGCACACATGGCCAGGAACAAGTTCTCAGCTGTGACAGGTTTACCAGTGTGACAGATTTACCAGTGCGTTGTAACATCTTTTGTCCTTCTCTAGTCAACGTTTTAACCTGTCCCCAGGTGGGCAGCAGGGCTTTCTTCTTTCTCAACTGGTGGCTGATTCCTTGCAGGATACCGGGCTGTCCTCACTGGGCCACGTCTGTATCCATCTTGCAGGAAGCCAGCATTGTTTGCCATCCTGTGTAGACACAAAACCCTATCCTCGCCCCTTATGTAATAATGTTCCTAGTTGTCATTTTGTGTTCAATGTAATCTTAATCCTTATGGGAGCATTTAAATAAGGTTTTTCTGATATTTGTTCAAAATGGCGCTCAGCTCTAGTTAAAATATTTTCTTGTGGTAAGTTTAAAAAATTAAGAACAAAAAGAGCTTGATGTAAAATTGTTTTAGGATTTTGCATGGAAAACCACAAAATATCCATACCTTTATCCAACCTTTTCCTCCTTTTTAATTTTTTAATTTGTTGTTTTAGTGTGCCATGAACTCGTTTAATAAGGGCTTGTCCTTGGGGGTTATATTCTATTCCTGTAATATGTACCACATCATAAAGTTCACAAAATCTTTTAAATTTAATACTTTTATAGGCTGGTCCATTATCAGTCTTTATTTTGGCAGGCACTCCCATAATGGCAAAAGCTTCCAATAAGTGTTCTATTACATGGTTAACAGTTTCTCCCATAAGGTCAGAAGCCCAAACAAATTTAGAATAAGTATTTATTGTAACATGTACAAAGGAAAAACGGCCAAAGGCTTGCACATGGGTTATATCCATTTGCCAGAGCTCATTAGGTTGTAATCCTGGAGGATTTACTCCAGCAGGTACAACTCTTAAATGCATTGATCTGCAAATAGGACACCTTTTTATAATTTGTTTAGCTTGAGAATAAGGTATTTTATAATGCATATGTAAATAGCCAGCATTTGTATGTAAATGAGCATGATCCTGTTCAGCAGAAGCAAAACTAATTTATCAACCTGATTATTGCCATATACAAGGTACCCAGGTAATGAAGAGTGAGCCCTAATGTGAGTTACAAACACTTTGGCATTACGTTGTAGTAATGCTTGTAATTGTTTAAATAATTGGTTTAGCTGGGGTTTAGATGAATAAGTAACAGCAGTGACTGTATTAGTCACAACTCCTACAGCATAGGCAGAATCAGTAACAATATTAATATCTCCCACAAAATCTTGTAACACTTTAATAATAGCAAAAAGTTCATTGTGTTGAACTGATGTTAAAGTAGTTGTTTGTACCCAATGTTTATTTTTTGTCCAATAAGCACTTTTTGTTTTGGAGCCATCTGTAAAAATGGTAAGAGCAGTGGGAATAGGGGCCTTGGTAATTATATCATTAATAACAAATTGTTGTTTATGCAAGCAATCCCACAATCTACCCTTGGGGAAATGATAGGAAAATTGTCCAGTAAAATTTACTAATGCTATTTGTAGCATTTCAGACATGTTTAACAAATATTCTACTTGGTCTTTTGGCAAAGGAAAAATAATTTTAAATCATACCCTGATAGGGTAAATACCCATTGCCTGGCCTGTTGAATAATAATTGCCAACTGTTGTTTATAAGGCATACTATTTTTTGTAAATCTATGCTGTGTATAAATCCATTGTAATGGTAGCTCATTTTGTCCTAAAATTCTTGTTGGGTATTTCCATGTATCTAAAATATATAAATTTATGGGTTGATTTAGCATTACTCAATGTAAAAACATTTCTTTTATTCTCTGTTCTATAAATTGTAATTTTTTTAGCTTCCTTAGTTAAAGTTTTTTTGCTATGTAAATCAGGATCCCCTTGTAACAAAGAAAACAAATTATGTAACTGATAAGTAGAAATTTTTAAGGCCAGTCGCATCCAATTAATATCTCCTAATAGCTTTTGAAAATTATTTAACATGTGTAATTGATCACGTCATAAAGATATTTTTTGAGGTGTCACTGTTTGTCTAGAAACAACATATCCTAAATATTTTACCACCGTATCCTTTTGTATTTTTTAGGTGCTATCATTAATCCAAAATCTTTAAATATAAAGGGAAAGCATCTTTTATAGGAATTTTTTTATTGTTTATTTTTGATCTATACTCCCTTGCCCAGTGCTCCCCTTTTTAACATTTAGGGTAAATTTTTGGTCTTCTCTTGTTAACTCCAGTAGCTTTTTTACAACTTTTTTTTTATTTGACCACATCCAAAACACTTTAGATTAGAGGGTTTTGTTTGCAAAGCAT
The DNA here is from genome assembly GCF_024711535.1 of Dipodomys merriami. Taxonomy (NCBI): domain Eukaryota; kingdom Metazoa; phylum Chordata; class Mammalia; order Rodentia; family Heteromyidae; genus Dipodomys; species Dipodomys merriami. Next base: position 3,152,647 of record NW_027202283.1, on the reverse strand, counting down.
GCCAGGTAGTGGCCATAGTTTCAGCAAACACCTGCATACGCCTGGATTAAGATATAATATCTCTGCAGACCCTCAAATATGTATTCACATCCCCAGATTCTTTAATAGGCAATAGGGCCCGTCTACAGTCCTCATTAGCATTCTCATAAGCCAACATGCGCAGCAGTTGTTGACTTGCAGCCTCTCCCACAACAGTACGTTCCAAGGTCAATTTCAATCGCGATAAAAATTTAACATAGGGTTCATTAGGTTTTTGAATTACTTTAGTCCAAAAGCCATAATGCTCTCCTACCGGTCAAATCCTTTCCCATGACTCAATACCTATGTCTCTTAACTGCTCATGGATCTCTTCAGGAGAGTTCACTTGCATATGAGCATCTGCATATAGTTCTGTTCCACAAAACATGGGAAAGGTTATGACCTGTAGGCGTGGGTTACTGCTCTGTGCATTTTGTCTAGCCCTTTCTGTACATAACTCAGTAAACCACATTTGCCATCGTAGGTATTCAGGTTCCTTAAGCAAGGCTCTACAAAGCATCTTCCAATCCTCAGGAGCAAAATTATTGTAATGTTGAGCAAGCCCATTAAGCAATTCCTTAACATAATGAGACTGCTGACCATAGAACGTCACTGCCTTCGTGAGTTTACCAATATCATCAACAGCAACACCTTTATATCTGGCTGGTTGAGCTATACCATTCATAGGGCGTGGTCGAATTACAGGATAAGAAAAAATAAACATTTCATCATCAAACTCACTGTCTGAGCCCTCTGTTTTGTGAGGGAGTGACGCTATAAAGATTGCATCGGCCAGCGGAGGAGCCAAAGGCTGCTTTACTTTCACTTTCTCAGGTTCTCCTTTCACTCTGCTAGTTTCCAACTCCATATGTTGTAATTTTGATAAAATCAATTCCATTTGCTCAGACATTTAATTACACTTTCAGTTTGTTCCTTTTAAGCCTTTTTTACCTCTTGTTTTTTCTCTGTTAATTGCAATGCATCCTTATCTATTGCGTCCTTAACCTCAGAGTCCAATTGTAAATCTACAATAGAAGGAGTGGCCTCTTTCTTTAAGTCCGCTATTAATCTTTCCTCATTCAAGACTTTAAAAAGGGTATGTAAAATAGCCCAAATGGACCAAAATCTAATAGGAATCTTTTCCCCTTCTCAAACAGCTCTTTCTACATTATTTTTTACTCGTTTCCAATTATCAACATATAATGTTCCTTCATAGGGGAACCAAGGATTCCATTCCCTAACTACATTAATACACATTTCTATGTCAGAAGAAGAAATATTTACACCATAAGCAGCAAGTAAATGTTTAAGCATATGTAAGTACGGAGTAGACCTAACTTGTCCCATCACCCTGTAATTAAAAGTACTTACCTGAATATCCCTTCCTGAATTCAACAATGCAGGGTCCCTGTTCAGGCGCCAATCGTCAACTTCTAGTGCGTCGAGGTCCCTGGGTAAGGGTCATGAAATCACCAGGACACGGGATGCAGCGTGCAAACAGCAATTGCCACTGCATGCTGTGTTTTATTGTTAGTGGGTATTTAAAGACAAGCAAGCATAATCTTTGCCAAGATGTGGTTAGAAAACATTCACACAAAAAATTTCCACAGATACATTTTTACTTAACCTATGAGACAATGTCTAGGTATATTATTATCTAAACTATTTTAGAGCAAGCTCAAACCACTTCTTCAATCTCAGGAAAATGCTTGTCCAGCTGTTCATCTATGCTTAAGCAAGCAGAAGAGCCACTTCCTCAGCTCTCAGGAATCTGTGACATGTGTGTGAGGGTGTGTTCAAAGTACAGCATCAGACAATATGTTGGATACCTTGAGAAAAAACTGCATTAAAACATTCTGGGACTATCATACAAGCAGAAGCCCATTACGCTGACTCTAATCAGCCACAACATCATCAATTTAGGGAGTATTTTCCAAGAGCATACTGAGAAAAAAGGGCTCATCACAATTAGTGTTCAGGTTGAAGTAATGACAATCACATAGCTTTTCTTATAAGTCTTCATTTATTTTGGAGCATTAAAGTGGGAAAAGCCAAGTAAATATTTTGCATGTATCTAAATTAAGTGGGATGTATTATATTGGTCTTTCTTTAACGTGGAAGTTATAGGTTATGTCTTTTTATACTGTAAGTTGGGACAATTATCTGCTTTCTGTTATTTTATTTTCTTCCCCTTCTTTTGCCTTTCCACTTAAAGAGACATATTTGAGCTTGCAATTCTAAATCCTTCAAAATTATCTGAATTTCTTCATACTTCTGGCAGCCTCCTATATCTTTCTCAAGGGAATATCTTCTCACTACCATTTTTATCCCATATGATATTGGATATCTTCCTGCCTAATTCAGTGCAAGATTAGACTCATCCAGATATCTCAACACTTGTACCACCATAAAATCCTATCTTACTTAGAAATCATGATTTTAGTATGTCTGGTGGCATCTGTCATTTTTGAATGACCCTAATTGATACTTACATGCAAGCATGTTTTAAACCAATATGCCTCTCAGTAGATGAATGAATCGGCAAAATGTGGTATATATATATATATATATATATATATATATATATATATATATATATATATATGGTGGAATTCTATGCTTCCAATTCATAAGAAAATGGAAAGACTTGGAAAAATCCTAAGTAAAATAAGCAAGACACAAAGAAACAGATTTCATGGTTTCCCTCATGCAATAAGTAAGAAATGTCTAACATAGTCCTAGCAGATGAGCAGAATGGCTCAAGAGCTATGTATATATGATCATATAAGATCATGCTGAGCAAAATGAACTCCTAGATATGGAAACAGAGGTTTTTCTTTGTGGTTGTGGTTTTTAATGTACAATGTGATTTCTTTTTTTATTTGTGTTTTTCCCCTATGTTTTATTCCCTGCTGTATTTGATTTCAGGACCCTGTGTATTGTATATACAGTTATCTTAATTTGTCAAGGGAAGAGGAACAACAAAATGATGAGACAAAAGGCAAACCAGTGCAATAGCAATACTCACAAGACAATATGTCGGAAATTTACATTACAACTTGTGAGGGGTATTGGAGTGAAGGAAAAGTGTGAGAAAAATGAGGGGGGAGGTAAAAAAGTTCGACATGTTATGTATTTACTACCTTACAGTTACTGCAACTCCTTCAATACATCACCTTGACAATAAAATTAAATAAAAAAATAAGCACATAAAATATAATTTCACTGTATTGGTATAGTAAAATTATTCTATGTGTACTAACTTTTTTAAAAATGAACACTATTTGGCATCTATTTGAATTCATTACCCCTTCTTTTCAGAGGGTCATCAACTTGAATGTTATCCAATATTTTCACAATATACTTGCCACTATATTGAAAAAACATAATTTTAGTATTGTCCCATAGTAAAACAGAAAAGTTTAATTCTATGGAAACTGCTAACTTTTAAAACTGAATAATTAAGAGGACAGAATACATATTTTCTTCAAAATTCCTATGACTACTAACTACTCATTTTCAAATTCTGAACGTTCTGTACCAGAGACATTCAAAACAGTACCTGTTTGCATGTTACTTAATTCTGCAATAGATGCAAATTCCAATGGGGTGGTACATATTGAGAAGTCAACAGAAAAAATAGCCACATTCTGGTAGAGGATAAAACTATAAAATATCTGTAATACTTAATTCCTCAAGAGTAAACATTTGTTCATCAGAGTAAGCTATTATTTCTATGACCAACAATCCCACACTTTTATGTCATAAAGTTATCCTAACCCAACAGTTTCCAACTTGTAATGTGCACGTTAATATTCCCTAAACTTACAATATGACTAGCTTATCATTATTGTGAAAAAATACTGCACTTCTGCTAATGTGATGCCCTTCCTCTTGTGGAAAGAACACTACACTAAACTTTGCTGCAACATTTCCCCCCCAGTAGTATTCTTGAAATCAGAACACTTGCAAATATTTATATTTATTTTTAATCTATTATAGATATTCCAGAGACTAAGATCGGAAGATTATGGTTCAAAGCCCACCCAGGCAGGAAGTTTCCTTAGATTCTTTTCTCCAATAAACTGCTCAAGAAAAGCCAGACACAAGTGACACTGAGGTTGAAGTGGTAGGGCATGAGCCTTGAGCAAAAACAGGCACAGAGAGAATGGCCAGGCCAAGAGTTCAAGCCCTAGGACAAAACAAAAAACAAAAACAAAATAAAAACAAACCCCAACCCTAGCATTTTTCTCATTGTATACAGAGGCACATAATTAAGGAAATTGCTTCCTGTGTTACAAATAGATAAAAGAACCAAGATGTCACACACTTGCTCTCTTCACACCATGTTACACCAAAGCCTCAAAAAGTTGCTTTTTCTAAATTTATAAATTGGTATCATCCATTTGTCGGCAACTCTGTCCAGATTATTCACGTTATCATTTTATACATGAACTTCTGGAATTATGTATAAACTAAGTTCTAATTATACCTTGCTTGAAAGAATATTTTAGGCAAATAGAATGCCAGAATCATTTGTGAATTTGTCAATTAAACCCTCTACTTAAAAAGAATTTTGTAGTATTCTATAGAATATGAAATTACAAACAAAACCAAAAAATTTATTTTAAATCTAAATTCTAATTTAGCAAGGTCTACAAAGTCTTACATTAGATGAACTTTGCTATTTCTCCAGGTTTAAACTTTTGTAAGCCTTCAAGATTTCTTTGGAATCCAACAGAATGATACTTACTTTTTCAAATTTTTGGTTGGGAAATCATGAGCCATTTCACATCTAGGAATATTCTGTAAAGAAGAGAGTATTAAAAACACAACTGAAGATTATATATGACTTACATTTCAATAGGAAACGACTTCTCAAAACATAATGACAAAATTATCCCAAACTTCTAACTGTGAATCCCTTTCTTGTTATTTGGTATGTTTCATTGAGACAAAATTATACTACCTGGTCCAGGGAAGGTATCACTATGTAATTACACTCTCTAATCTCCTGTCTTAGTCTGAGTGCTAGAATTCCAGGCTTGTATCACATTGCCCTGCCATAGTTTGTTGGTTTATTTAATCTAGATACAGATTAGCAATTCTGAACTTCTCCAATGATATTATTCACTAGACTGACTGCTCAGACTGTTTATGTACTATTTTCAAAGATGTTCTAATATTTGACACAGTATATGAACATTTTCAGATGCACCCGCAGGGGTCTCTGATTCATTCCTCATTGGATCTGATCCCTTTAATAATGATTACTTGACTTTCTTACTATCTCTGGTCCCTATCTATATAATATACTCAAACATTTTTGAAGAAAGTTCACTTGAGGACTTTCTCATAGTAAAAATTATCATTTGATCTAGTCTTACTCAGGACATATTTTCTATTGTTTTCTAACTTTTCTGCACATTCTGAGAGTTGTTTCATTTGTGTATGTGTGTTTGCACATAGAAGTGTCTCTGTATGTATGTGTATGTTTGTATGCAAAATCCTCAAGCTCTTATTCAACAATCTTGCTCATGACTAGTATTCCATCACTTGAGGCAACCTTCCAATCCAGGTTTTTGGCTGGTTAATTATAGATAGTGTCTCAGAGACTGTTCTTCCCAGGCTGGATGCACACTCAACTTTCCAGACTCCTTTATATTCTTAGGTTTTATTTTTCCAGGAGTATCAACTTTTTTTTTTTTTTTTATGGATCCGGTCACGGGGCCTGAACTCTGGGCCTGGGCGCTGTCCCTCAGCTCTTCAGCTCAAGGCTAGCACTCTACCACTTGAGCCACAGCACCACTGCCAGCTTTTTTCTTTTTGCTTATGTGGTGCTGAGGAATCTAACCCAGGCCGTCATGCATGCAAGGCAAGTGCTCTACCACTGAGCCACCTTCCCACCCCAGGAGTATCAATTTTTAAACTAGAAATATTTTTTGAGTGTGAAGTCTAAGTTCTAGCCCATATTTTTAACTCAAGGATTCATATAAAGATAGATGAAGATACACATTACAGATCCTGAGTGTACACTGTTAGAAATGTGATCTTAAACCATGTGCCAGTGGCTCACACTTATAATGCTAGCTACTCAGGAGGCTGAGATCTGAGGGTTGCAGTTCAAATCCAGCACGAGTAGGAAACAATAGCAAGAAAGAAACAAGTTGGGGCTGGTAAGGTAGCTCAGTGGTAGAGAGCTTGCCTTGCATGCATGAGGCCCTGGGGTCAATTCCTCAGCACCACATAAGCAAAAAGAAAAAAGCTGGAAGTGGCACTGTGGCTCAAGTGGTAGAGCGCTAGCCTTGAGCTGAAGAGCTGAGGGACAGCACCCAGGCCCAGAGTTCAAGCCCCACGACCGGAACCCCCCACCAAAAAAAGAAACAATAAATTGTGTCCCTATCTTGGGGTTCATTTCACTTAACACCATCTTATATGGCCATATGTACATGGATAATGTTTTTATAAGTCATTTAAATTCCATATTTTGTCTTTACTAAGTTGTCTCTGAAACACGTGTTATCTCATGTCCAATGATGTCTTTGTGCTATTTCAATGTTTTCCCTTATTTGCAATAACTAGTATATGTCTGAGTCAAGCAGTAAAGGTCAGATAAGATGATGTTAGGGGAATGAACCCCAAGATAAATATTCAAATTTTTTTTTGTTTTTTTTCCTTTCATGTAATTGTTTCTAACATATTATAAGTTTATTTCTTTGTTGCTTTGTATGTCCCTTCCCCACCGTATAACCCATGCTTTCACTGTATTTTATGTTGGTATTTGTGGAAGGGAAGGGAAAAAACAAATTGCTTAACTAGGGATACAGGTGGACCCATTGCAATAATGAGATGTACAAGTAGTTATGTCAAAAACGAACTTTACAACTTTGGTGTGGTGTGGGGGGTAGATCGGGTGGGGGGAAGGGGAGTATGGGAAGGGATTGGAGGGGAAACAAAGAGGAGGCAACAATGCTTGATAAGAAATGTACTCCTGTGATGGGAAGGTGGCTCAGTGGTAGAGCACTTGCCTTGCATGCATGACGGCCTGGGTTTGATTCCTCAGCACCACATAAGCAGAAAATAAAAAAGCCGGAAGTGGTGCTACGGCTCAGGTGGTAGAGCACTAGCCTTGAGCTGAAGAGCTGAGGGACAGCGCCCAGGCCCAGAGTTCAGGCCCCATGACCGGATCAAAAAAAAAAAAAAATGTACCAGTTTTCTTGCCCATGTAATTGTAACTCCTCTGTATAGTATTCTCACAATTAAAAAAAAGAGAAAGACTGAAAAGCTCAGAAGACATTTTGCTTTTACCGGCATGGTTCAACTAAAACCAGAAAACAGTTCTTTACATTTATATAAACTATTATATCTAGTGAGGATTTAAAAAGTTTTAGCATATATATTTTAAATTTTATGTCAAAATATTTGTTTATTTTTAATTTTTGTCAGTTGTGGGGTTTGAAATCTGGGCCTGGACGCTGTCCTTCAGCTCTTCACCTCAAGACTAGTGCTCTACCATTTGAACCACTGCCAGTTTTCTGGTGGCTCATTGGAGATAAGAGTCTCACGGACTTTCCTGCGTAGGCTGGCTTTGAACCATGATTCTCAGCTCTCAGACTCCTTACTAGCTAGGATTACAAATATGAACCACTGGCACCTACCTACATAATTATATTTTGCACATTTATGAGGTATGGTGTGGTAATCCCATTCATTTATATCTTGTGTAATTATCAAGCTATATCATATCCATTAGTTTCTGTGTGTAACATTTCTTTTTAGTGAGACTGCTCAACCCTTATCTTTTCGCTGTGATGAAATATATATTCTTAACTATAATCACTTTGCTTCTTGTGGTATACAATTAATATATTTACTTTTAGTCATGGAAGTCCGCTAATTAAGGTTATATAAAACATGAATTGTAAAGTGAAAAAAATGGTTCCATTACTTGTTTTATCAAAACAATTATGCCTTTTTTCAATTATATTTCTGTGGGAATGTGTAATATTCATTGATTTAACAGTTAAAATTGATAACAGTTGATTCAAACTTGTATTTGAAAATTGCACACAACACAAATATACTTCCACTTTCTTCTACCACATAATTAAAATAACAGTATAGCAAAGCTTGGTGTTAGAGGCTCATGTGTAGAATCCTAGAAACTCAGGAGGCTAAGAACTGAAGTTTTGTTTCAATGTCAGTCTAAACAGACAAAAATGTGAAAACTTGACTCAGACATATACTAGATATTGCAAATAAGGGAAACCATGGGAAATATGCTTCTTTGGGCCTGGCTTACTTCACTTAATATAATTTTTCCAAGTCTTTCTATTTCCTAAAAAATGGGGCAATGTCATTCTTTCTGATGGAGGCATAGAATTCCATTGTGTATATATACCAATTTTCTTGATCCATTCATCTACTGAGGGGCATCTGGGTTGGTTCCATATCTTAGCTATGGTGAATAATGCTGCAATAAACATAGTCGTGCTGGTAGCTTTAGTGTGGTCTTGTTTGTGATCATTTCATTAAATGCCCAAAAGTGGGATTGTTGGGAAACAGGGGAGCTCTATGTGGAGTCTTTTGAGGAACCTCCATACTGTTTTCCAAAGTGGTTGAACAAGTTTACACTCCCACCAACAATGCAGTATAGTTCTCTTCTGTCCACATCCCCTCCAGCATTTGTTTTCATTAGAGTTCTTGATTATAAACGCACTCATTATCTTGCCCATGTAATTTTAACCCCTCTGTACAATATTTTCACAATAAAAAAAATAAAAAATACAAAAAAAATGTGAAAACTTATCTCCAATTATCCAGCAAGAAGGAGAAGGTAAAGATGTGGCTCAAGGAATAGTGTCATCACCCATGAGCAAAAAATACAATGGAGACCATTAAACATAGAGTTCAAGCCCTAAAATTGCATATACACAGAAGACAACAATAAAAAGTACTGTGAACATCAATAATGAAGACAAAATAGTAGAAAAGATAATGAGAAATGTTGTGTTAACATCTGGAGGACAGAAAGCATTTGACAGAATTTTGATTCATGAGAGGGAAAAATCAAAGTCTCATTTGTACAATCTCATTGTATCTATTTGTGTTGGAACCTGGCTATTGGGTAACATGTGAAAGTGTAGATTGGATTACCTGACATACCAGACATTGCCTGTGACTATACACCATCCCACTCTGCAAAAATCTAAACTTGTGCTTGTTAATTTAAATAAAACCTCATGTTAGAGACTGTTTGGTTCACATAGACAAGGGTCCTTATTTTGAGGCTTCAGACCAGTGCTTTTGTTTATAACCACTCCTGCTTTACGCCCTTCTTAGCTGGCACCAAGCCAAGACTTTGAGCTATAGACCCCACTGCCTTAATCCCTCCCTTTCTCCAGCTAAAACTCATTTCACATGCTATCTATGTCTTAGCATTAGTTGTTTTCTTTCTAATCCCCACCAGAAAACTCTTATATACATGTAAATCTACTATAAATAACCTAGTTAGAAAAGGTAGTAAGTGTTTAGCATTGGCTGAGGCTCTCATCTGTAGATTTGCTCCTTAATAAATCTGTGCTACACTATCTCTTCTCCATGGCTTTTGAGTCTGACAACTGATTGGTTTGGTTTGATGTAATCCCATTTATCCAGACTTACTTTGATTTGTTGTGCTTCGTGATCTTTGGAAGTTTTGACCTATGCCAAGGGGCCCACGTGTTTCCCCTAACCCTTCCTATAACATTTTCAAGGAATCTGGACTTACATTGAGGTCTTCGATCCATTTGGAATTGATTCTGGTGCAGGGGGATATATAAGGATATAACTACAGTTTTCTTTGTACAGCCAGTTCTACCAGCACAATTTTTTGAAGAGGCTGTTGAGGAGCTTGAGGCCTGAGTGACTCCATCTTGAGCTAGATGTCATCTTCTGAAGTATGAGTTATGCAGCTGACCATGAGCCCGGCCTGGGAATGAACAGAAGAAGCAATTCCTTGGCAACTAGGAACATAAACTATCCTTGGGGAAACCGCAGGCCGGCAGATGCTGGAGGGCATGGTGACCCCCGCAGTTAGGCCACAGGTGGTGTTTGTTTAAAAAAGGAACCCTGCAGTTTAGCAAGTGTGTCCTTGAGACTCCCTGTGGTGCAAGCCAACCAGTTTAAAGTACTTCAACCCTCTGATCTAACCAACAACCTGTTTCTGCTTTGTAGTGCGCCAATCATACTATAGAATTGTATTAAGAGTTTCCCCACGATGTGTTATAATTTGTTGTAAGATGCTATGATGTATACAAAGTCCCTGCCTTCCCTAAAAATTGTATAAAAAGTACTATAACCCTGGTCTCGGGGCCTCTCAGCGTCATGGGCTGTGGGGGGACCAAGTTCCAGCTTGCAATAAAGACTCCTTTGCTTTTACATTGTTGATGGTCTCTGGTGGTCTTTTGGGTAAGGATTTCCAAATTCAGTTTTACATTTGGTGCATTGGCCGGGAATCCCCCCAAAGCCCACCCAGACGCATTAACCAAGGAGTCATGAGAAGCCCGGCAAGTAAGTAGAGGCATTGCCATTCTGAAATCATCTGGTATTTGAGTTCCCTGCAGGTTCTGTATTGGGGTTGGCAAGAGGTCTTGGTGGACGTGCTATAAGACAGCCAACGGGGCCGGTGGGAGTTGTCCCTCAGATTTCCTGGGGGGTAAACTATCCACTAGTGCAGAAGCTTGAGTCTGGCACTTTTTGACTGATAGTTTACAGGGTAGGCTATCCACTAGTGTGGACATTTGGGCCCATTTGTAGTCCAGCACTTTCTGACTGACAGTCTACAATGCACATGCTGTGAACATGTCTTGTCTCAGGGTTCACTGTTTTGTCTGTGTGTCTTTTGGAATTCTTGGAATGTTTCTCCTCCCAGATTCATCCTGATGCAAGGGCTCAGAGGAGACTGGCTAACACCCCCTTAATATCTGTTTCTCTCTAGCTCCTTCTTTTTTTATGAAACTGCCACTGACCACCTGCAAGTGGCACCAGCAAGATCTTAGCCTCGGGCCTTAGCCCAGGGGGTCTGAGTACGGGGGAGAACCTGTCAGTCTGAGGGGACAGCCACTAGGAACTTCTTTCCCTTGCCCCAAGATGACTGGGAATTCTCCTCTGCCTTGGAAGACTCCTGGGTCAATGTTTGCAGGAATCAAAAAGAAAAATCTTCCCGAGGTGAGTAGAGGGGGTCCGAGTCCCCTGGTAAGTGAGTGATGTTGAGATGTTGCCCCATTCACTGAGACCTGATTTCGTCTTTGTGGCCACTTGTCTGTCTTGTTTACTTTGGTGTGTTTTCTGTTCTATGTTTTCTGAGGTAGGGAAGTTCTGGGTGACAGTGGCAGGCTCACTCAGCAAACTCTGGATTCAGCTTGAGAATAGCACAGATTTCTGGGGGCCCATTAGTCCCCAACTCAGCCTTTGGTTGTTGTTTTGTCTAGTTCCGTTTTAGAATTGGTACCAGTTTTAAATGTGAATCCTTGGTTTTTGTGTTTATCAGTGTTTTTGATATTTATTTGAACATCTCTGGGGGAATTAAAGTCTCAGCCTCCGGCTGGGCTTGGTCACAGACCTGCTAAGTCTCCCTCCCCCCTTCTTTTGTTACCAAGCAGCCAAGAGGAGTGGCATGGACAAGCCTCAGGTGCACCTTCTCCTGGTGGAGGCTGCTGGAGAGGTTAGGGTGTAGATAGCAGTGAGCCTGGTCTGGACTTTCAGCTGCTCCAGACAGCTTAACAATTTGTAAAGTGCTTTTGTCAAAATTGGGTAAAAATCAGGCCCGTTCAGTTTCAGGTGACCCCCTCACCCAGCCCTCCTCCAACAGAAGGGATTCAAAAGACTGATTAGTGAAATACCTTGCTAAACAAGCAAGCCCTGGAAAAATGAAGCTCAACAAAGGTACTTCGTTTAAAAGAAATATTGTCTTAACATTTTTTAAAAAACTTTAGAAAATGTACGTACAACTGATTTTGATTTTTTGTGTGCTTTAAGATCTGTGTGAGTGTTTTGTATGTGTTTATGAACATGTTCAAGATAAGAGTTGTCAGCATGCTGTAACAATGGGTGAGTTTAAGTTTAAAATTCAAAAGGTTATGAGGTTTGGACATTACCAAAAATTTTAAGGAATCTTCACATTGTTTTTAACGGCTTTTTAAGGATTCTTTAACTTAAAAAATAGAAAATCTGGTGTTGAGTTCTAATTTTATTCCCTTGTGGTCAGAGAGAATGCAAGGTTTCTGAATTTGGACAAGTTTGCTTTGTGGCCTAAAATGTGGTCTATTTTAGAAAATGTTCCATGTGCTGTTGAGAAAAACGTGTATTCTTGTGGAGAGCTGCGGGACCCACGACCAAAGACGGCCAGGCAGTAAGGAGTGGCCACAAAAGCAACATTGTAGCTCCTTGGTAAGATGGCGCTGGCTCCCGCCTTCTGTCTTCCCGGTGACAAGTGCTCTCTGTAAAAAAAACTCCTTATATGGCTATGACTTGGTTCCTAGTTTGCTTCCGTGTTTGCGACCCTATCGGTATATGCCACGTGGTGCTTCAGGATTGGCCATCCAGGAGACTTATAACCAGAGCGCGGGGGGTGGGGGGGGGGGGTGGGGGGGGCGGGGGGACAGAGAAGCAGGAAGAAGCGGGCAGAAGAAGCAGGAGAGAAGATGTTGTAAAAGGTCCTGAATAAACCGCATTGAGAAGAATCCCGGGTCGCGTCTTCCTTGCTGGTCGAGGTGGTCGCGACATATTCTTATGCTGCTGGGTGAAATTTTCGGCAGATGTCTGTTAAATCTAGTTGATCTTTGCAGTTGTTTAGATCTGCGGTTTCTTTGTTGAGTTTTTGCTGAGTTGATCTATCTAGTTGGGAAAGTGGTGTGTTAAAATCCCCAACAATTAATGTCTTTGGATCTATGTAGGATTTGAAGGAAAGTAGTGTTTCTTGGATAAATTTGGGTGCTCCGTTGTTTGGTGAATAGATATTTAGAATTGTAATATCCTCCTGAAGGAGAGATCCCTCAATTAGTATGTAGTGACATTCTTTGTCTCTTCTCACGAATTTTAATTTGAAGTCTATTTTATCTGATATTAGGATTGCAATTCCTGCCTGTTTGTGGGGGCCATATCACCTTGCACCAGAATCAACTCCAAATGGATAAAAGACCTCGAGTCAAAGCAGACACTCTGAAAACATTACAGGATGGAATAGGAGAAACGCTAGGTCTCCTTGGCACAGGCTGAAAATTTTTTAATAGAGACCCAGAAACACAACAAATCAAAGAAAGGTTGGACAAATGAGATTGCATGAAGTTAGAGAGCTTCTGCATGGCAAAGGACATAGCTAGCAAGATCAATAGAAAGCCTACGGATTGGGAGATCTTCACTAGCCATACAATGGACAAGGGTCTCATATCTAATATATACTTAGAACTCAAAAAATTAAATCCCCCGACAACAAATCCTCAAAGAAACAACTGCCCAATAACTAAGTGGGCTAAAGACTTAAAGAGAAACTTCTCTGAAGAGGAAAGAAGGATGGCCAATCAACACATGAAGAAATGCTCAACCTCTCTAGCCATAAAAGAAATGCAAATCAAAACAACATTGAGATACCACCTCACTCCAGTTAGAATGGCTGAAATCAAGAACTCTAAAAACAACAGATGCTGGAGGGGATGTGGAAAGAAGGGAACCTTACTGCATTGTTGGTGGTCATGTAAAGTTGTTCAACCACTTTGGAAAGTAGTATGGAGGTTCGTCCAAAGACTCCACATAGCGCTCCCATATGACCCAGCAATCACACTTTTGGGCATTTACCCAAAAGTATACAAACAAGACCACCAGCACGACTATGTTTATTGGAGCACTATTTACTATAGCTAAGTTATGGAACCAACCCAGATGCCCCTCAGTAGATGAATGGGTCAAGAAAATGTGGTATATATACACAATGGAATTCTATGACTCCATCAGAAAGAATGACATTGCCCTATTTGTTAGGAAGTTGAAAGACTTGGAAAAAATTATATTAAGTGAAGTAAGCGAAGCCCAAAGAAACATAGGTCCCATGGTTTCCCTTATTTGCAATATCTAGTATATGTCTGAGTCAAGCAGAAAAGGTCAGATCAGGTGATGTTAGGAAAATGAACTCTAAGATATGTATTCAAATGTGTTTTTTTCTTTCATGCATTTGTTTCTAATGCATTTATAAGATTATTTCTTTGTTGCTTTGTATGTCCCTCCCCCACAGTATAACCCCTGCTTTCACTGTATTTGATGTCGGTATAATTTGTGGAGGGGAAGGGGAAAAACAAGTCGTTTAAATAAGGATACAGGTGGACCCGTTGCAACAATGAAAAGTACAAGCTTTCATGTGGAAAACCAACTTTACAACTTTGTTGAGGGGGGGAGGGGCGGGAAGGATTGGGTGGGGGGGTGGGGGGAGGCTGGGAAGGGATGGAAAGGGGAAACAAAGGAGGAGGCTACAATGCTTGATAAGAAATGTACTCATTATCTTGCCCATCTAATTGTAACCCCTCTGTACAGTATTTTCACAATAAAAATAAATAAAAATTAAAAAATTAGAAATCTGGTATTTTAAAATCTAATATTTTAAAATGCATAAGGCTGTTTATACTGTAATCAAGATATCTGGGTTAACACAAATACATTGGCTGTTTGGAATTTAGTTCCTTGGCTAAAATTTGGGGATAAATATTAGAAATTTAAGTGTAAAGGTTAGTTTAACACTGTCAAAGATGTTACCTGTTCTTTCTGTCTAAAACTGTGTATTTCATTCGAGAACCAAGAGATAAGAAAAGGGAAAACTTAGAAACCAACAGAAGACCTGTCTTTAGGGGTGAGGAGTGAACAGGCAGAAGCGCAGTTCAGCTGGTCATGTATGGTGGGACAGGATCTGAGGAAGTCCACAGATAATGGGACAGGCCCTGGGGGGAGTCCATGCATGGTGAAAGGGGGCAAACTGGCACAAAGGCAGTTCACCTAACACTAAAGAGTTGGCTTAGGTACGTGCCCATTCCATAGGAGGGGCCAAGTGGCCCATCTTTGTTCTGTCCCTTTTCCCTACAGATTGACACTGGAAACATGATTGTTAAAATGAGTGATGTGATGGTCTGATTAGTATTGCTAAAACTGCCCCTTGGACTTAAAAAGAGGGTTAAAAAGTTTATTTGTATAATGTGATTTGCTTTCAATGATGTTCTACAAGTAGTATATGTTTCTAAAAGTCCTAAGGGTGTTATGTCTAGCTTCTTGGTACAGTGATGGTGATTGTAATTCTTGCATTAAGGAAAAATTGACATTTAAGTTTAAAAGTTTTAGTGTGTATCTGTTTTAAAACAAGCAGCCAAGAGACAATGAATGACACTTTGCCTCAAGATTTTAAGAGATTTTTTAAAATGCAACTAAAAACTAATGTATAGAATATTAAAAAGGAGATTAATAGGAGGCTTAAAAATTAGGAATGGATTTTTGGATATAAAGTTTAAGAGTAAAATTGTTCTTAATATTTGCCTCAAAGTGCACAAAGGAAAAATTAGGATTACCAAAATAATTGCTATTCTAGTTTGCTCTTATAGGTTTTTTTTTAAACAGTTTCCAGCAAGCCCAGAGCAAAGTACAAAGGATTCTTACAAGTTTGTTAGATGTAATTTTGGCTTTTATAAGTTCCAGGTAAGAGCATGCTTAAAAGCTACTTCTATGTTGACCACCTTGTTGCTTTTAATTGGAATAAAGTGGCCTTCTATAAGACTCATTGATCTGCAAACTGGTTCGAAGCCAGCAGAGGGAAGAAAAAGGTCCCTGTGAGACTGTCACCTCTAATCATCCAGCAGAGTGCTGAACGAGCAAGCAGAGTTGCTTTGGGAC
Organism: Dipodomys merriami; assembly: GCF_024711535.1. Taxonomy (NCBI): domain Eukaryota; kingdom Metazoa; phylum Chordata; class Mammalia; order Rodentia; family Heteromyidae; genus Dipodomys; species Dipodomys merriami. The sequence goes on along the minus strand of NW_027202283.1, from coordinate 3,136,726 downwards.
TCAAAGTGGCAGAGTGCTAACCTTGAGCTGTAGAGCTGAGGGACAGCACTCAGGCCCTGAGTTCAAGTTCAGCGACCAACTAAGGGAAATGCCAATGAGGCATTTTTTTCCAGTGTGGAGAAGACACTCCTGGAACGAAAGCAATGGTGGAGCATCCAGAGGTAGTAAGCCACTGCTTGGATGGCAGAAATGTCGGATCCTAGAGTCATTTGTGCATGGCCCTTCAAGAATTGATCAGAGCCAGGAGGTCATGCGAAGACAGTTTGTAAGCATGCCTAATGTCCATGACTATTTACCTCGTAAGGGACAGGAACTTGCCATCCTGTGACAGTAGTAAAAAGCTAAAGTTATAAAATGTGGGGGATAGTTTAAATCCCAACCCTTGTATGTGCCAAAAATTCTAATTGGCAATAATTTTTGAGCTGACACCAGCTACATGAAATTCATCTCCATAGGAAAAAGTTTGTAAACCTGTAAGTGTGTTTCTATTGATATCTCTCTGAAGGTCTGCATAGGTAACTGGGGCATCATTAGAGACCACATTCCTAAGCCATCCAGAAAGATGCTTTTGCAAACCAGAAGGCTAAACAAGCTACAGTGCTGTAGCCAGAGAAATGGTTTGTGCATTTGCCAAAAGTTAAAATATTGTTCTTTGTAAAATAGGCTAAGGTTATAGGTTCCTGGCTAGGTAGGATCAACACCCCTGAGTCAGCTTAAAGAAGTTACAGAAGATGAATATTCACCCATCTTCCGCTTTTAAGAACAAGGGACCAGAGTCACTTTAAAAAGTTGTGTCCAAATAGACAGAAGGAAAAGGCATGGGAAATAGTACAGGCCTGAGCCCTCTATATCTGCCTAGAAAATCAGCCTTATTAAAAGAACTATCTAGTTTAAAAAGTTGTCATCTTGGTAAATTGTCGTGGGCTATTGTCTAAATAGTCTTAAAAACTAGTGGGGTCACAGCCTGCCTAGCCTATGCAATGTATCCTTAACCAGTCTGTGTAGGAATTTGCAGCCCAGCAGGAGGTGTGACAGTCCCTTGAAGCCACTGAAAGACCCTGCTGCTGCTGCTACAGCTTGACAGTCCCCTGGAAGAAATCTACATTGTTACCCTGACCACCTCCACTGTGAAAAAAGTAGAGTGAACTGCCTGATTCCATCACCTGAGACTGCATCCTGGTTGAAAGCTGCTAAAACTGAGATCTTGTGGTTCATTCTTTTGGGTGATATCCAGAAACCTTCTCTATTCCCACAGTGGATATTGGGGGCAAGGATATCACTGGCTTGCTTGCCTTAGGCACTTCAGTGCATAGTGACTGAAAATCCACTCTATAGTCACAGCCAAGTTTGGCTCTGGTATGGTAATAACCTGAGTTTGTTTTCAATACAGGTAGTAATGAGACCCAGCCCTGCTCTTAGCCTTAAAATCTAGCAAGTTTCTGCATCCCAGTGGTGACTTGAGGCTGCTCTGAGATAACTTGTTTCTGCAAGCCAAAGGAAAAATGGGCATTTTAAAACTCTAGCCACAAAGAAGTTCAAGGAATTGCAAACAAGAGGAGGGTAGTAAAGAAAGCCTTGGGAAAGGAATTGGGAAAAAATTAGTATCCTCTTTGGATAAAAAAGGATTTGAAAAGTAAGGATTGTCTTAAAACATTAAGTCATTGGAGTAAAGAAGACAAACCTCAGACAGTTTAAGTATGTAGTAAATGGTATGAGTATGTCTTAATATTGGAGCTTCATGAGTACTGCTGGTATAAAATTAAGTTAACTGATATACAGAGTCAGGACTGGTGGAAAAAAATGTAAGGGCCTTTGGTACTGTTAATTTTGTTACTCACAGTCGGGTCCAGTGTTGTAAACCGGCTAGGGATGTTTGTTAGAAAACGCATTAACACTGTACAGCTGATGATCTTAAAGGCTCAATATCATCTGGTACCCAATGGAGAACATGATGTGTGCCCATAAGGACCATGATTGGCCCTTAAGGCCTATCAGAAAGGGGGAAATGAGGAGCCTGAGGCCTGAGTGACTCCATCTTGAGCTAGATGTCATCTTCTGAAGTATGAGTTATGCAGCTGACCATGAGCCCGACCTGGGAATGAACAGAAGAAGCAATTCCCTGGCAACTAGGAACATAAACTATCCTTGGGGAAACCGCAGGCAGGCAGGTGCTGGAGGGCATGGTGACCCCCCGCAGTCAGGCCACAGGTGGTGTTTGTTTAAAAAAGGAACCCTGCAGTTTAGCAAGTGTGTCCTTGAGACTCCCTGTGGTGCAAGCCAACCAGTTTAAAGTACTTCAACCCTCTGATCTAACCAACAACCTGTTTCTGCTTTGTAGTGCGCCAATCATACTATAGAATTGTATTAAGAGTTTCCCTGCGATGTGTTATAATTTGTTGTAAGATGCTATGATGTATACAAAGTCCCTGCCTTCCCTAAAAATTGTATAAAAAGTACTATAACCCTGGTCTTGGGGCCTCTTAGCGTCATGGGCTGCTGCCATGTATGTGGTGGGACCAAGTTCTAGCTTGCAATAAAGACTCCTTTGCTTTTACATTGTTGATGGTCTCTGGTGGTCTTTTGGGTAAGGATTTCCAAATTCGGTTTTACACTGTCTTTCTTCCATCCTGTTTCTGGCTCCCTTATCAAAGATTATGTGCCTGTAGGAGTGGATTCATTTCTGGGTCTTCAATTCTGTTGTATTGATGGAATTCTGTGCTTCTATCGGAAAGAATGGCACTACCCCATTCCTGAGGAATTGGAAAAACTGGAAAAAATGATATTAAGTGAAATAAGCCAGATCCAATTAAATATATACTGCATGATTTTCCTCATTTATAATAACTAGAATATGCCCATAAATCTACAAGTTAATCCAGTAGGTAGTAAAAGACAAATAATTATACTTGGGCATGAATAACTAACAGCAATCTAAGCATTCACATGGTGAAAACAAGGGCAGCTATTCTTAGGAGAGGATCACAATGGCTCAATACCTATGTACATATGACCATATTGCAATGAACTCTAAGAATCAATCATGCATATGAAATACATATATCTGTATATAATTTAATAGATGTCATAAAATAACCTACTTCCCGGTAATCTCAAAGCAAAATTGTAGGTTTAGAAGATAAAATTGAGGAATGTTTTCAAAACAAAAACAAATATATAGAGGAAAAAGTGGGAGAGAAAAGATAAGATGAAAAGTAGAGTAGCTATCTATTGAAGAATTCATAAAAAATTTCCAAAACTATACAAGAGAGCTGGGGTACAGCTCAGTTGTAGGACTAGACTAATATATACAAAGCCATGGGTTCAATCTCCAAGAAGGCATAATAAGGTAATAAATAGTAATAATAAAATAATTACTTGAAATAAATGCTTTCATGTTAGAGAGGCCTGATTCTTAAAACAGTATACAAATTACTCTCAATTCTTGTATCCAATGACATAAAACTACAAGAATGAAGAGGAAATAGTTTTCCTTTTCTATCCTTTCCTTTAGTTTTGTTTTCTTGTTTTCTTTTTTCCTTTGGCACTACTGGTGCTTGAAGTTGCTAAGGCTCTGACCACTATTTTTCAGATGAGGTCTTACTTCTTGGCCAAGCCTCCTTTGAGCAATAATCTCTTACCTATGGCTTCCACAAACATGAAATAACAGGGAAATTACACTATACCTAGCTTTCTGTGTTTTTATAGTTTCTCACTTTTTTTTTTGTCAGAACTGGCCCTGGATGTTGGTGTTCTAAAGTTCTGCCTTCTAATTAGCAAGCTTGGACTCAGACTATTTTCCAATGTAAACATTCGATATTGACTTCTATTTTCTAGATATCATTAAATTCTATTGAGCTTAGTATGGATCTTTATGATGTTATAAGAAGAACACAGAGAAATCCCTTGAATATTTTCCCAGTTTCTTTAAATATTTATAGAATGACATCACAAGTAGGACATTAATATTTCACAAGTGCCTTATGCAGACTTCAGTTACTTTAATTATTTTGTGCACATATTAAGTCCAATATAATTTTATCAATTCTATATTAATATATCATATTTACAGATAACGTTTCTTTACCAAAAATGAGTCTTGTCTCATGCTTCCCTTTTATAATTAAACCCACTACTTCTCTTTGTCCCATCCCAAACCTGTTTCATCCTGGCAACCAACACATTTTTTTTCTCCAACTTCTAGCTCATGCAATAAATAAGCTTTTAGAATTTCCTTCAAATCTATGGTAGATTATTGTCAGTTGTTGTATGCCTTAATAATGTATTGTATTCCCAGAAGTTGCCTTTAGTTCTGTCATTATAGAATGTAGCACAATTCATTTCCCATTTACCTGAAGAAAGCCTGAACTGACTAGAGGAAATAATGCTGGTATAAACCTATGTGTTTTGGCCTTTGGGTGAATGTTACATTTTATTTCTATGAGACAAAGCCTAAAGAACTCAATTCCTGTGCTATACTGTAGGTTGTTGCATATTTCATATTCTAGGAACCTGTCAAAATGTTTTCAGAAGTGGCTTTCCCATTTGAATTCCTGCCAGCATCCAGTTTCTATGTTTCTTGATAGCATTTAGTACGGACATTGTTGTATTATGTGAAGTAATTCTCATATATGTTTTATAATGTCATTTTAGTTTTAATGTGCATTCATTTGATGACTGATGATGCTTTTCTTGTGCTTATTTTTCACAACATGTATTTTGCTGGTTTCTAATCGATTTTTTTTTTAACATTAGGTTTTGAGCATTTTATGTAGAGTCTACATTTGAGGCATTCTTCAGGTACAGGATTTGCAAATATTTTATCCTTGACTATGGGTACCCTTCATCATCATTACCACCACCATCATCATCATCACTATTAGTATTACTATTATTAATTTTGTACATGTATGTATGGTCCTGGGGATTGAAATCAGGGCCCCTGAGATTTGTTGCATTTTGTTAACAATTTGCCATTTGAGGGGCCGGGAAGGTGGCTCAATGTAGAGCGCTTGCCTTGCATGCATGAGGCCCTGGGTTCTATTCCTCAGCACCACACAAGCAAAAAAGAAAAAAGCCAGAAGTGGCACTGTGGCTCAAGTGGTAGAGTGCTAGCCTTGAGCTGAAGAGCTGAGGGACAGCACCTAGGCCCAGAGTTCAGGCCCCACGACTGGACCCAAAAAATAAAAAATAAAAAAAAAAATAAAAAAAACAATTTACCATTTGAGTCATGCCTCACTTTTGGCTTTTTTGCTGATTAAGCAGAGATAAGATTCTCAGGGACTTTATTTTGTGGGCTGCCTTCAAACAGTAATACTCAAATCACAGCCTAGCTGTGATGAGATAGATGAGCACCCTGCTCCTAAATTCTATTCACTATTTGTATACGAGACTAAATTATTTTAGACTTTTATTGAGTTTTATTGAGTTATACTATATCAAGTTTTCCTTTCCAATAATTTTAATGCCATATTTAAGTATGCTTAAATTGTCAAGACATCTTCCTTTGCTTTATATTTACATCACTCTTTTGTTTTATATGCCACTTTCAAAACCTGCTTGAAGATAATATTTGAATAAATTGTTATATTTAAGTCAACGTTCACTTTTTAATTCTCCCCAATACTGTCTAATCTATCACCACTTATTAAAGAGAATGTCATTCCACAAGTGTTTGGTTTTAAACTCTTATTAAATATTCCTTGATAATATGTATGTGGCTCTAATCTGGTGCCGTCCAGACCCATTGAGCTTTATAATCTTTCCTCTATAAATATAACAATTTTACACTAATACCTTTAATATTAGACAGAGAAATATATTCCAGTTTATTTTCTTTTGTCAATGAGTCAAGAGTGCTGGTCAGGTGTTTCAAGAAATTGTCATAAACTTATAAATAAAATTGTGAAGCTAGGCACTGTCAGCTCATGCTTATAATCCTAGCTGCATAGGAGACTGAGATCTGAGGATTGCGGTTCAAAGCCAGCTGGAACAGGAATGTCTGTGAGACTCTTATCTCCAATTAATCACCAGAAATCCAGAAGTGGCACAGTTGCTCAAGTGGTAGAGCACTCACTTTGAGCTGAAGAGCTGAGGGACAGTACCCAGGCCCAGATTTCAAGCCCCAAGAATGACCAAATAAAAGGAGGGGGATGAAGCAGGAGACAATTAAATAACTTTGCTCAAATGTATCCTCCAATCCACAAAAATTATGTGTCTGTATTTACTTAGATTTTTGCCTTTATATTCAGCATTTTATAATTTTCAATGATACTGGGTGAACAACACTGAAATACATTTTGACGATGTGTGGAGATAGCACAAAGACATTAACAGAAAACAGTTGAAAAATAAGGGGAAACGGGAATGGAGAAAGACAGAAACAGGTTAATCAGGCCTTTGATCAATATGTGCATGTGCAAAATATTTCAATAAGATTTCTTCGTACAATTAATATGCACCAATTAATAAATATCTTCCAAAGGCATTGGTATTCATGTATGACATAAAGGATAAATACAGATTCTCTGGTGAAATGAAACATAGACGCGAAAATACATAATTATAGTAATTGTGTAAACGAACTAAGAAATTTGGTCAACATTCTGAGGGCTCATGTTTCATTAGACTAGAAGGCCATTGGTGTCTAAGATAATACTAAAATGTTAGACTTGAGCCTATCTTTAAGACTGCTTAATGCTAAAGTAAAATCAATAAAGGACATGTTTGGCAAATAAAGTAAAATGATCGCTTATGGACAAATGAAAATAATAATATACATATATAGTTATTTGTATATATACACATATAAATATGAAATATGCATAGGTACACATAGTATGTATATATATACACTTATTTAAAGAGATTTGAATCAGAAATATATTAAGAGCATATTAATGCCAATGAAAAACTTTAACCATCCTGAATATGTTATCCAAAAATCCAAATACATATCTCTGTAATAATATACCAACAACCAAATAACATATTAAAAGATCATAGCATACCTAGACATTGCATACATATAGAGATTAGTGGAAATAGAAACAACAATAAGATAGCACTGCACAACCACTATTTAGAAATTGGAATCCTTATACATTGTTGCTTAGCACTTACAGTGATATAGTCAGTTTATTAAACATACTGGCAATCTTTAAGATACTACACATCTAGTTGCTCTATTATCCAGCATTTTAAGTCATAGTTTTATATACAAAATAGATTTCAACACATGACCAATGAGACACATGTACAAGAATATAGATAGCAAAACCTTTTACAATAATATATAATAAAATATTGAAATGCCCATTGAGGACATTATATAATTCTATACATGTATACAAAACAATATGGTCTATCTATCAGAAAAATTTACATGAACTTACTTGGGAAACACTAATATTACATGGGAGAAATGGATAAAATAGACTGCATTTTCTAATTAAATGAGCTTTTTAAAATTGGCACATCTGTAGTGGTAGACTATGAAGTAATGGTTGGTCAAGTGGAGGGTAGGTTGAAATGATGACAGGAAGTGACTACTAATAAATATTGGAGTATTTTGAGGGGGTAGTAATGATAAAATGTTCTAGAACTGAAGGTGATGTTCATAGTCCAACTCTTAACTTTCTATGAATCATTGTACTTTATCGAAGAATTACAGATTGCATTTGCATTAACCTTAGGAAAAATTTTAGAATAGTAGTGGGTGAATCTGAGTGTTAATTTAGCATTTAATATCACAGAATTCTGTAATGCATAAGTTTAGTATGTTGATGAATGAGACTATCAATAAAATACGAATTGTGACATATCCTCTAAGTGACTATATATGACATTGTGAGTCAGTGAATCTTCTACAAAATTATGTAAATTGAGAGATGAGATAGGATTGAGAAGGATGAGAGACAATGATCATTAAGATGCATTGTACTGGGCTAGGAATGTGGCTTGGTGGTAGACTTACTTAGTGGTAGTGAGAAGCCCTGGGTTTGATTCCTCAGTACTACATAAACAAAACAAGCTGGAATTGGTACTGTGACACAAGTTGCAGAGTGCTAGCATGAGGAAAAGAAGCTCAAGGACAGTGCCCATTGTCAAGGCCCTAAGTTCAAGACCCAGGACTGGCAAAAAAAAAAAAAAAGGAAGCATTGCATTAAGACAGGCAGTAGCAGCTCATGCCTGTAATCCTAGATACTCAGGAGGCTGAGGATTGAGTTTTGAAGCCAGCCCAGGCAGGAAAGTCCATGAAATTCTTATCTCCAGTGAAATCTGAGAAAAATCTGAAAGTGCTGCTGTTCCTCCAGTGATAGATTTCTAGTGTTCATCCAAAGGAGCTCAGGGTCAGCTCCCAGGCAAAGAGTTCAAACCTCAGGAGAGATAAAAGGAAAACAAAATAACTCACTAAACACTATTTATAAACTGCCTGGTCAAACAGCAACCCCCAATCACATACTTAAAGTTAATTAAAAATATGATTAGAATAAAATGCAAGTCATTTTAGGGACCAAACATAGATAGAATACAAAGGTTGTTTACATGGACAAAGTAAATTTTATATCACGCAGTTTGAGTTGAAATTTGTTCTTCAGTCTTATTAAATCATTTGTGAAATTGACAATAGTGCCAATTACAGATTTATTTCCTTGAGGAAAAGGGTGAATTCTGATGTCTTGTCATAGCAAACCATAGTGGTAAATTTTTTGCCTCTTTTTGAAGTATAACTGATATTTTAAAGTAGATTTGCCCTACTATAATATTAATTTAATCAATCATTTCATTAGGGCAATGTTGGTCAGATTTTTTCGAGTAAATCTTATCCCTTATAATAAATGAGAGCATGCTGTGTCAGTCTCCTATTAATATGACAAAATAGTTTATGAAATCAACTTAAAAGGAGGAAAGATTAATCTTGGCTTCTGATTTTATACATTTCAGTTTATGTTTCTTATCCTCATTGCTTTGGGTTGACACAGTACCCATGTCAGGAACATGTGATGGAGTATGTATATTCGTGGAAGCCAGGAAGAAAAGAAGAGGAGGAATAGGAGTGGGAGAGGGAGAAAGAGGGGTAGAGAGAGAGGGAGAAGGAAAATGAGAAGGAGACAGAGAAGAAAAAGAAGGAAGAATAGGAAAGGACTTTGATCTTAACGTCCTCTGATCACAAGTTCTCAGTGACCAAATCTCTACAGCTGTGCCCACTTGAAAAGGTTCACCACCTCTTTATGGCAACATAGTGAAAACTAATTATTAATCCCAATCCTTTATGATTTCAGATTTAATTTCTAGAATGGTGGGTAGATATTTCTGTACAATTGTGATAACTTCTGTTCCTAAGTATTTACTTCAATTAATCAGAGGAGCTATTTGGCATGGAGTTGGTTTGGTTATACAATTGCTGGAGAGATGAATGAAATATTTAGACTGCAAATACATTTTATTTAACAGATAAGGAAGCTTCAAGAGATTTCATTTTTGATCTTCAAAAATGACTATTTCATCTAACTCATAATGACTTGAATTTTTCATAATTTTATGGCATTTATATTCAAGTTTTTTTGTCATTTATAGTGAGGTTCATTCTTTCTAGTTGAAGGAAAAATGAATACTATAACTTCTATAGAGAGTAGGTATAATATGAATTTCCTGCCATTCAATAATGTTATATTCAAATATATAGGAATAATTGGATAAGTCATAGAATATTTTGCTTTAGTTAGCTCATATTGAGATTGATTCAATTTCTAAAAATCAGTGTTGACATAAAATATATGAAATTCAGTGTTTCTCTGAAATGACTTGGTACTCAAATCTCAGAAATACATGACCAGTAACTAAGATTTCTGCATATTCAAAAAATGTATGAATCTAAATTTTTATGTCAAAAAAGTTTAGGGTAAAAAGAATAGAAAATCATGTAGCTGCAATAGATAAAATTTAAAGTTAATGACAAATTGCTTCAGTCAGCCTGATAGATCCTATTGATTTTAGCTTACATGAGAAATTTGATTAATGATCCTTTTGTCGCTTTTGAATAATAGAGTATTCAATTTGTCCAAAGATTCTGTCATTGAAACCTTTAGTGCATAGTTTTTCATAAAAATGAAAAGTATTTTTCCACAGTACAGGTTCAGATTTAATAACTAAATAAATATCTAAATGTTAATTTGTTAAATTGACCTCTGGAATTCAAATAATAAGAAATTTATTTTATTCTTAGATATATTATATCTGTGCTGAATATGAGTGTCTCAAGCTTCTAATCCTTGCTATTCTGGAAGCTGGACTTCAAAGCCAGCCTTGGCAAGAAAGTTTGTGAGACACATCTCAATTAATCACACACACACACACACACACACACACACACACACACACACACACACACACACACACACACACAGAAAGCCAGAAGTGGAGTTGTGGATCAAATGTTAGGGCACTATCCTTGAGTGAATAAAAGTAAAGGATAGGCCTTGAGTTCAAATCACAAGAACAAAACACGCACACACACACACACACTCTCTCTCTCTCACACACACACACACACACAGACATGTACAATATTATGTCTAAATTCTTATTTTAGTTTGAAGAAATAAACAATGACATGAAAAGTAATATTTGTTACATATCCTGCATTTTTTTTGTTTGTTTTTTTTTTTTGGTCCGGTTGTGGGGCCTGAACTCTGGGCCTGGGCTCTGTCCCTCAGCTTTTCAGCTCAAGGCTAGCGCTCTACCACTTGAGCCACAGTGCCACTTCCGGCTTTTTTCTTTTTTTTGCTTATATGGTGCTGAGGAATGGAACCCAGGGCCTCAGGCATGCAAGGCAAGCGCTCTACCACTGAGCCATCTTCCCAGCCCCATATCCTGCATTTTTGTGAAGTGCTTTTTAGTGGTTTTTAGTTTTTTGTTTTAAGATATAGCTTAGGTTATTAAAATTAATATTAATCTATTTAATAGTTATAATTCCTCATAACACATTGGAGTACAACATTTGGTATTTTTTCTATAGTGTTAAGAAGTATTCTGAGTAAAAAAAAAGAAATGAAGAATGGAAGAAAAAAGAAAGAAAGAAACAAAGAAACAAGAAAGAGAAAGAAAGAAGAGAGAAAGAGAGAGGTAGGGATGGAGGGAAGGAGGGAAGAAGGAAAGAAGAAAAGAAGGAAGGAAGGAAGGAAGGGACAAAAACAATTTAATTTATAAAATCTGATATTTAGCAGAACATAAATTTCATGTAAGTTAACTCTTTAGTAAATGCAAGGTTTCAATTGCCACTTCTCTGCATGTTCTCTATGCATGAATGAAACCAACAAATGAGGGATCATAAATAACCACCTGAATCTGTTTGCATCTGTAGTAAATATGTACACAAATCTTTTTCTCATTTTTTATACATCATTAAATAACTATTTGCAAACAATTTACATTTAGTTATAAATATTCTAAAAATTGATGTAACCAAAGGATGTCAATGTATTATATAATGTGAACTCTGGTATTTATAATGCTAATAATATTACATTCTTCATGTTATATTAATTATAACAATTACATTATGTATTTTTTCAGAGAAATTAGCATCCTCTAATTTTGGTGTCTGTGGGAGTCCTAATAGCAGACAGTAATTAAAATCAAAGGAGATCTGTATTTCTGAAAGCAATTAATTCATTGGAGATTGTTCAAATACATCAGAAGGGCCTTAGAAATATTGCACCATGTTTACATGATTACCTATGATGTGATTCAAGAGCCACTAAACAATCGTACTTCACTTTGCCATTACTATAATTATTCCCATTGTTAAGAAGAATCATTCACATAATTTACACGATATAGGTTTGTCCTTAAGTTATTATTTCTTATGAAATAATATCCAAATGATACACTACACTAAGAGTTAAAGCAAAAGTTGCAAAATATATTGGACGATGTAACTACTTCCAGATACACATTTTGAAATTGTATTCCCTGTCTGGTGACATTAGAATCAACTTTTCAGAGATGACCCTGAAATAATGATCCTGATAAAAGAAGCCCAATATAACTACTCTGCCATGTGAACGTTCAGCAAATAAATTATAATGAACCAGAAAGTAGACCCCCCATAAGACAAGGAATTGCTTTGAATAACCATTTTTATAACCAATGTTCAAGCTTCTAGAGTATGGGTAATATACTCCTGATGTTTTTAAGCCACTTACGTTGAAGTATTCTCTTATAGCAGCCCAATTGCTGACAAAAAGCAAAGGAATTTTTATTTAAATTTCAAATTTTCAGAAAAAAAGATTCATAATGTTTTATTATTGGAATTTGATTCTCCAAACCTCCAGGTTAAAAATATTTTTAAATGGGAATTTACTTGAGGTTAAACTCTCTATTCAACAATCATAATTAATTTTTTGAATATTTTAATATCTTTAACTACTTGTACAAAGGAGTTGCTATTCACTGAAACAGTTTATGGATACAGAGCATCTTGATCAATTTCACCCATTTCAACATTCTCATCCATCCCTCCCAATCAAGCCCAGTCTTTACGTATCTCAATATTATGTCATGTATGGAATTACTTGCCATTTAACAAAGCAGTTTATGTGTACAATGCACCTGGAATTGTGTTACCACTTCAACATCTTCACCCCAATTTCACACTACCCCTTGCTTTGTATATTTCAAATCTGGGAAGTATGCAATGGTTTCTTGCCTATCCTTTTCCCCTTCAATTTCCTACCCCTCTCACATTGCCCCCCACTGTCCTCTCTTGCACTACACATTTACTGGCATTTATTTTGTTGGGCTTTGACTTAATCTTTTAAGAGAATGATAATATTTTCACACTACATAGACTCTGACACTTCAGATAATTCATTTGTATCTGTTTGCATACCATCCAGTATGTTTAATAAATGTTTATAAATTTACATTTAGAATCAGCTGCTATCTACCACAAGTGAGGAAACCTAAGTTTCTCTGGGTGCAGTTAATTTCACTTAACATTATTATTTCTGCGTGTTTCATTTTCCTTAAGAATGGTACAATATTATTGTCTCTGATGGATGAATGGAATTTGAATATTTATGTGTATATATGTATGTATACATACATACATACATACTTGTAAATAGCGATCAATAAAATTATATATGTCTTGTATATATATATATATATGTATATATACATATATATATATATACATACATACATATATATGTAGGTTGCTTGATTTCCCTCATTTGTTGTATTAGAATGTGCCTATAATTCTACAAGTAAACACAATTGGATGATAAAAGTGAAAACATTTGACTTGGACATGATAAATTATATGGGATTCTAAAAATTTATACAGTGAGATCAAATGGAGGATGCCCTTTGGAGAGGATCACAAAGGCTCAATAGCTATATCAATATTATCATATAAAATAATGTTCATCAAAATGATCTCCAAGAAATGATAATGAGAGTTTTATTATTTTGCTTTTTCCTTCTGTCTTCTGTTGCTGTTTTTATTTCTGTACCTTTGGTTTTATATGTAAGTTTGGAAAGGGCAAGGGGAAACACAGAAATGGTGGGACAAAGGGTCAACAAATGTAGCAGTGCTACTCAATAGACACTACATTGAAAATGAACTATACAACTTATGGGGGAGGGAGGTTGAAAGGGAAAAACTGGGAGAACATGAGGGAAGAAGTGACACTATTCAAAAGAAAGGTGCTCAATATCTGACTATGTAATTGTAACCCTTCTGTACATCATTTTTACAAATTAAAAATGGACTTCATAAACAGGCCAGAGTAGCTATACAAATATTAGACAAAATAGGCTTTAAATTAAAAGTGGAATGAAAGTAAAAAGAGACAAAGGAGGACATTAAATATTGATAAAGAGAACTCTCCATCATGGGGATATTACAATTCTAAATATCAATGCCCTGAATCCTAGAGCTCCCAAATTCATCAGACAAATATTACTTAACCTAAAAATATGCATGCATCCAAACACATTGTTGGTTGCTTGAACACATCATTCTTACCACTGGACAGGCCATCCAGGTAAAACCTTAGCCAAAAAAACTTCAGACCTAAATAACTGCAATGACAAGCTATACCTAATAGATATCTACAGAATATTTCACCTAGCAGCATCGCAATATATATCCCTCTCAGCAGCCCATGGAATGTTCTCCAAAATAGGTCATATCTTAGATCACAAGGAAAATCTGTGAAAATTCAAAAGTAAAAATGAAATTACTCCTTGTACCCTGTCAAACCATGATGGGACCAAATTAGGTCTTGACATCAAAAGGCATTACAGAAAATTCTGAAACTCACAGAGACTGAATAACACATTGCTAAATCATCAGTGAGTCACTGAAGAGATATGGAGGTCAGTTCCAAGGTTTATGGAATTCAGTGGAAGTGAACACACAAAATACTACCTCCCCTGGGACACGAGGGCACCGGCAATACTCAGAAGAAAATTTATAGCTTTGAGTATGTACAGCAATAAATTAGAACAATCTTGAATCCGCACTAATTATGCACCAATAGGTCTTTTGAAAAACAGGAACAAGCCCAACCAAAAACCTGTAGATAAATTAAAGAAGTAAATAAATCAGAGTCTCAAAAAACATACAAGCAATCATAATTGACTTTTATATACTAGTAGCTCACAATTCACCCAATGAATGTCAATGTAGCTATTTTCAGAGATAGACTCAACCAGCTCAAATCAGTGAACAAAAAAATCTAGAATTCTAACAAGCAACATTCTGTTTGACCTTAAAAAATTCTCTGTTGTTATTATTAAGGTGATTTATAGAGGAATTGCAATTACATGAGTCAAGTAATGAGTACATTTCCTTTTATGAAATGTCTTCAGTTCCCTCATTTGTCCTGTCCCCATCCATGTGTTAAATAGTTCACTTTTATCAATGTTCAATGAACTCTACTGGTGCAATTTTTCACCCTTTTCCCTAAAGCTCTGTGCCCACCCCCCACTTTCCTGAAGACGTACAATGAATACACTAGGCACAAGGTAAAGAAGACAGAATCATCACAAACTATAAAGAACAACAAACCAAAACAAAAAAAGAAGTCTTCTGTTTCTGTATCTCATAGTTTGAGTATATACAGCATGTTATATAAATATAATTGTTTTTTATCATTAAGTCAATTCAGGGATTAAGGTGTGATAACTTATAATGTTGCTTTCTATTTAATAATGCTCTTTATTTTAACATTAAAGTTGTAAGTAACACAATTCAAGTCCTAGTGAAATTTGTTTTTTTTGTTTTTGTTTTTGTTTTTTTTTGTCGGTCGTGGGGCTTGAACTCTGGGCCTGGGCGCTGTCCCTCAGCTCTTCAGCTCAAGGCAAGCGCTCTACCATGTTAGCTACAGCACCACTTTCGGTTTTCTAGTGGTTTATTGGAGATAGGAGTTTCACGGTCTTTCCTGCCCGGGCTGGCTTTGAACCGCGATCCTCAGATCTCAGCCTCCTGAGTAGCTAGGATTACAAGCGTGAGCCACCAGTGCCCGGCGTCCTAGTGAAATTTGAAGGTTCAAATTTAAATTTAAAATTTCAAAATGTCTAATACTTCCACTTTGGCAACCAAAATGAAAAACAGGGATGTTTTATCCTCAAGAATGTAATTATTTCATGTGCAAAAAAATAAAATAAATGTAATATTAATTCAGTGGAAATAATAAATCAAATACTTATGCAATGCATCAATTCCATAGATTATGAGATCTATTGTTAAAATTAATAAAACTTGTAAAGTTGGTTTTTCGACATAACATCTTGTATATCTCATTGTTGCAATGGGTCCACCTGTATCCTTATTTAAACAATTTATTTTTCCCTTCCCCTCCACAAATTATACCAACGAGGAGATTGGAAGGAATGGGAAGGGGAAACAAAGGAGGAGGCAACAATGCTTGATATGAAATGTAGTCATTACCTTGCCCATGTAATTGTAACCCCTCTGTATGGTATTTTCACAATTTAAAAAATAATAAAGAAAGAAAGAAAAATAAATAAAACCCAGGATTGGCAAAAATTTATTTTAAAAGAAATAAATGATTAAAACTCGTATTAAGTAGATTACTTAAGACATGAACTGAGTGATAATTTTCTTTTCTAGGTGAAGTTGATATAGAAATCAAAATCTAAAGATTCCAGAGTTCTGTGTGCTTATACATGTCAATTTATACATATGCTTGACTCACCTCGACATTATATGAAGATAACTGAGAACAGGACTAGAATAAAAAAAATCACTCAAATGTTTAGCTTTATTTTGTGACTAAATATGTATTTTTATCTCTTTATTTTATTTGAAAAATCTGGTAATTTATTTAAGTCACATCAACAATAATGAGAAATACACAGCTCCTAGCTCCTTAAAAGACAATCAATAAGACAAAAAGAAAACAACAAAGAAAAAAATTGAACCTCATTTTGCATGTAGTCTTTGTATATTGTGGTGATTTGTAACTGTAGATTATGTGACTATCCCATGAATCTGGGCTCAAATCACTAGGGCTACTGGAAGAAAATTTCAAATTCTAGAGCAGCTAACACAGTTGTGCAGTTGTTTGTGGGTTTCACTGCAGTAGTAGCTGGGCCTGAACTGTACAAAGGAAATAATTTTAGTGCTTTGAAGGCAAAAATGTGATGAAAAGCATACTTTTATCTTCTTAGATGAAATAAGAAGACCACACTTTAAAGCTTACTAAATGATCAGCCCTTTAAAGAACAGTGCCATTTTTAAGGAACTCTAGATCATTCAAGTCCTTCATTCCATCCACAAGCATTGTTGCCATTCACAAATCATTGTCAAAGTGAATTTCCAGTTCTTTTTGATATTTCAAATGTTTTAGGAGTAACATAAACAATAATTCAAGTTGTTGAGAAAATTTAATTTAGAATAAGCAAGCAAATCAGATTCAACTCCATAGCATAACCTTTAGGAAAAATGAACTGAGGAATATGGCATGTCCTTTGTAATTTAATATTAGACATTAGGGCAAAATGCCAGAAGCAGACTCTACAAGGAAACCGAAGTCTTTGATAATATATATAAAAGATTACCCAGGGAAAAGTAATTTTACTTACATTTTCTATTGTATGATAACATTTTTGTCTGCTAATGAGAGACTCAAAAATATTTTTGAAAGACCCCAGACCCCAGTGCATGCTCACCCATTAGGTACTGTAAGAAAAACTGCTGCCCCTTCCCCTGCATACCTAAGAGATTGGGGCAGGATACGGGCGAGCCCCTAAACGAAACCTTGGGCTTCTGAGTCACTGCCTGCAGACCCCAGTATGACCCTAATACATGCCTTAAAACCAGACATTCCTGGAAAATAGCCGACCCACCCGTCCCTTCCTGTAAAACTTAGCCCTAATAGCAGGGTAAGGCAGGATGTAGTAAATCACTTGTCAAAACTAGGGAACGAACAGTTTCTGCGCATAACGACCAGCACAGGCCTGTCAAGACAAGTACCGACACGTCAACTTTCCCCCGACCCCGCCTACCCCATCTGGCCAACATAACCTAACCAATCCCCACCCTGAGCGTAATTTGAAATTAACCAATCAATACCCTGTAACCAGGCATCTCGCTTCTGTAACCTCGCTTCTGCTGCCCATAAAATAGGGTGCTTTTCAGACACTGGGCGCGCAAGTCTCCCGATAGACTCTGTCGCCCCGGGTACCCGAGTAACCGGTTCCCAGACACTCAACCCGAACCTTGTGGATCTCGAGGTTGAGTGCACCTGGGAGCCGAGGCATGCCCGAATAAACCTCTTGCTGTTTGCATCCGCACAAGTGGTCTCCTTGTTCCTTGGGGAAGGGTCTCTTCAGATCGAAGGGCACCCCACGCCGACGGGGGTCTTTCAATTTTAATTATGATATGAAAAATGTATTGACATAAATGAATGAAATCAGGGCGTAGATGGTACAGGAGCTGGGTGATTCTTTAATTATTTTCATTATTTTGAATGATCTGGTATTTTTGTATTGTGGAAGTATGAATGTGTCAAGAGCCCTGCAGGGAGTCTATCTGCATCATAGGCTTGACTATCTCACTGGAACATCAGGAGGCTGTTCACAGAATCCGGTCTTTTCATCCTGCCCCATACAAATACCGGTAGCTGCTAACAACCACCTTTTCACCCCCTAGTAGCTGCTAACGACCACCTTTTCACCCCCCATACAAACACCCGGTAGCTGCTAACAACCACCTTTTCACTGCCCTAAGCAAGCATCCTGCAGCTCCTACGCCCAATGAAAAAGCTTCCTTCTTCTAAGCATATAAATACCCCAGTGTGAAAAAATAAAATTTGGCAGCTTGATCAGAATCCTTGTCTTGCTGTCCTTCTTCGTGTCTCTTGTCCCTTCATTCCTTCTCGCTTAGGTTCACTGCCCTCGTTGACGTCCTGCGGGTCGGGACATGAATGTATTTTATATCTGTGCAGGAAAGGTTGATTATTAGATAAGTGTCTGATACCCAATGTCAGGAATCTAACCTGAGTCAGAGTGGTAAATATGTGTGTGTGTGTGTGTGTGTGTGCCTGCCAGCATGTATTTAGAAGGAAGAATCTTATTTTCCTCAAGGTATATACTTAATTGTATTAGTTATATTACATTAATGACAGTAGATTAAGGTAATTAACATTTTGACACATATGTTTATATTCCTATGATTGCATGAACAAACTAAAAAGTTATTTTTGGTGTATGAGATTTGTGGAAGGTCAGCTGAAAGTATAAACATTTGGAATCTTGAGAAAGATACCAATGGCAATCATTTCAGTGTAGATCAGTTTTAGACAACACTTGCAAGGATATATAATCATATTTGAAAGTGCAACATTGGTTTATTTTCAAAAGCTACACTATTCTATAACTTTGTAGGAAATTTAAATTATGGAAACATAAAAGTAATGTGATTATTTATTGCATACAGTTTTACACTTTAGTTTTGCCAAATCAAAATACCATTTATTTCTACTGTATAGGAGGAAAACCCTAAATATTACAGTTTAAGCCATATTTCATTTTGGGAAGCCTTGTCTGTATGAATAAGTTTATTTCTTTTGTTTCTGCTTTCCTATTCATAATTCTGTTTCTCATAGTATTATTCTAAGGACAAGTTCTTTATCCCAATTTGGGGCTTGAATATAACTCATGCTCAGTTTGCTAACAGTAGTCAGTCTACCATTTGAACCATGTCTCCAGCCCAGAAATTTTTGAAGTTAATTGGAGATAGAACCTCATGAATTTTCCTACCATTCTGAAAACCATTATCCCCCAAGTCTCATCCTTCTTAATCATTAGGATTATAAATTTGAGTCATGGACCCCAAGAATCAATGACTTTTCATGTCTTATAGATTCCACATGTTTGCTAGTAATTGTAATAATAAACTACCACAGATTGGGTAGCATTAACACTGTAAATACATTCCCTCTGAGTTGGTGGAACTAAAACGCCAAGATCAGAGTTGGCTCCTTCTGAGTCCTCTTTCCTTGGAATATTCAAGGCCTTCTGCTTCTCTTGGAGGAGAGTTCAACTTAAATGCTACCTTTGAGATTCTCTTTCCTAATGCAGTCACTTTCTAAGGCAATGGGTTTTTGATCTTTAGTGTGATTTCAGTAGGACAGTATCCAACACATAATATATTACTTAATGGATAGGAGAAAATCTCTAATAGGAAATTATTTGGTTTGGGCATGGAAGTTATGCTATATTTAAAAAAAAACAAAAGAGGCAAAGGTTTTATTAGAGCTTGTAAAATGAGTATGAAGTCTTGACCTCAGACATGCCAAATTCTTACCCTGACACACACTTAAATGCCTAGGAATACTGGATGATTGAACCCAAAATCCTATACTTGTGAAACAGCATCTCTTTTATTGCCATACCAGCAGATTGTAATTTGGTTGCTTATTTTGAGGTAGTATCACTATGCCTGGGCCTGCTTGGACTGCGGTCCTCCTAACACAAGCAAAACACATTGCACCCAGCAAATGGTTAGAGTTTCTGAAACTTCTTTTTTTTGTCTGGGCTTGCCTGGAACTGCAATACTCTAATCTCTGTTTTCTAAGTAGATAATATTGCAGGTTTGAGCCACTTTATCCAGTAAAACTATACAATTTCAAGATATCTTGATATTGTGTATATTTGTGCTTGACATATATTGCTAACCTTAATTTAATTTTCTCCCTCTTTTGTTTAGTACTCTGAGTTGAAAATATTGACTTTCTTGATATACATGGCTTTGTTTTGGGTGGAATCCCATCACAATCCAAAAAATCTCCCAAAAAGTTTATGTCAAGAATCATGGAAAAAAGGCTTCAGGTTGAAAAAAAAAAAACACTGATCATTAACTTATAATTGCAGTATATTTATAATGTTAGTCAATGCTTTCTGAAGTATGAGAAGAGAAGGAAGACAGATATGTGAAAGGTGTCATCTCTGTAGAATTTCTGTAGTTGTCACTTCATGTTATCTTTCTTTCTTAAGGCTTGCTTTATTAAAACCCTCTGGGGACTGGGAAGGTGGCTAGTGGTAGAGCGCTTGCCTTGCATGCCTGAGGCCCTGGGTTCGATTGCTCAGCACCACATAAGTAAAAAGCAAAAAGCCAGAAGTGGTGCTGTGGTAGAGTGCTAGCCTTGAGCTCAAGAGCTGAGGGACAGCACCCAGACCCAGAATTCAGGCCCCACGACTAGACCCAAAAAATAATATAAACTGAATAACAACAACAACAGTAATAATAACAGGAATAACAATAGTAATAACAATAGCAACAACCACAGTAGTAATAATAGAAACAATAACAGCAATGACAGTAACAATAACAACAGTAACAATAACACTAATAACAACAATAGCAATAATAGCAACAATAACAACAACAGTAATAATAGCAATAACAGTAATAATAACAGCAGTAATAATAGTGTTAATAATAGCAACAACAACAATAATAGTCACAACAAGAGTAATAATAATAACAATAACAACCATAAAAGTAATAATAACAGTAGTAATAAGAGTAACAATAATAACAACAATAACAGTAATAATAGCAAGAACAATAGAAATAATAGCAACAACAACAATAACAGTAATAACAATAGTAACAATAACAGTAATAACAATAGTAATAACAACAGTAATAATAACAATAGTAAAACAATAACAGTAATAATAGTAATAATATAGTAATAACAATAGTAACAACCACTTCCGGCCTCCACCCCTCGAGCATCTGCTGCTCCGACCTCTGCACTTCCGTCCTCCTCACTTCCGGCCTCCTTACTTCCGGCCCCTAGGAGGTTTGGCGGCGGCCGCAGGCAGGGGCGACAGCACAAAGCCCACCACGCCCGGCCGGGCCCCACGGCGAACGCCCATGACCCCGTGGTCACGACCCTGCACAGCCATGCCCCGGATGCCCTCCCTTCCCGTCCTGCGGCTTTCCCCGACGGTGACCCCGGGACCTTTGACCCCCGACCCCCGGCCCCGCCCACCGTGACCCCGCCCCGTGGCGCCTGGAAGGAGCTGGACACAGGTGAGCCTCAGTTTACCCATCTGTTTCCTGCAGGCTCTTGGCGTGGGGGCGGAGGACTGAGGGGAGCCAGATAAGAGGTGGAGGTTAGAGGTCACAGGGAGGATACAAGACAGTCAGAGGTCACGGGGAGGTTAGGGGTCATGGGGGGTCAGAGGTCACAGGGAAGTCAGGGGTCACAGTCGGGTCAGTGGTTGCAGAGAGGTCAGAGGTCATGGAGAGGTCACGGGGAGTTGAGAGGCCATGGGCAGGTGAGAAGTGGATGGGAGGTCAAAGGTAATGGGGAACTCAGGGGTCATGGAGAGGTCACGGGGAGGTCTCGGGAGGTTCACTGGGAGGTCAGAGGTCATGGGGAAGCCAGGAGTCACAGGAGGTCAGAGGTCACAGAGTAGTCAGAGGTCACAGGGAGGTCAGGGGTCACTGGGAGGGCAGAGGGCATGGACAGGTCAGAGGGCATGGGGAGGGGAGGGGCGAAGTCCTTTACTCTGTCTGTTGTCTGTGTTCCTGGCCGTGTGGGGCACAGGATGACTGGGGAGACAAACACACACGCACGGACAGACAGGCAGGCAGACATAGAGCAGACAGATAGATAGAGGGACGGATGGATAGACAGACAGACAGATAGGTGGATAGACGGATGAATGGACGGATAGACAGAGCCATAGAGAGACAGACAAACAGATGGACAGAAGGACGGATAGACAGGTAGACAGACAGTAGACAGACAAATGGACAGATAGACAGATAGACTGATAGATAGATAGATAAACAAATGGACAGAGCCATAGACAGACAGAGAGATACATGGACAGATGGATGGAGAGACAGACAGACATGGAAACATACATGGTTGGATGGATGGATAGATAGGTAGACAGACAGCTGGATGGATAGATAGACAGACCAATGGACAGATAGACAGACAGAGCCATAGACAAAGAGATAGATGGACAGATGGATGTGTAGACAGACAGACAGACTGATGGATATATAGACAGATGGGTAGACAGACACCAGACAGACGGATGGATACAGAGACAGGTGGACAGATGGACGGACAGAAGGACGGATAGACAGGTAGACAGATAGTAGATAGATAGAAGGACAGATGGACAGATAGGTAGACAGACAGACAGATAAACCAATGGACAGATAGACAGAGCCATAGAGAGACAGACAGACAGACAGAGAGATACATGGACTGATGGATGGATAAACAGACAGATAGACTGATGGACGGATAGACAGAGCCATAGACAGACAGACACCAGAGACATGGACAGATAGATAGAAAGAGACAGACAGACAGACCGGCCAATGGAAGGATGGACAGACAGAGCCATAGAGAGACAGACAGACAGAGAGATACATGGACAGATGGATGGATAGACAGACAGACAGATAGAAACATACATGGTTGGATGGATGGATAGGTAGACAGACAGACAGACAGACAGACAGACAGACAGACAGACAGACAGACAGACAGACAGATAGATAGATAGATAGATAGATAGATAGATAGATAGATAGATAGATAGATAGATAGATAGATAGATAGATAGATAGATAGATAGATAGATAGATAGACAGACAGACAGACCAATGGACAGATAGACAGAGCCATAGAGATAGATAGACAGAATGGACAGAGAGATGAACAGATGGACAGATGAACAGATGGATAGATGGACCAATGGACAGATAGACAGACAGAGGCATACACAGTCAGAGAGACAGATGGACAGATGGATGGATAGACAGACGAGTGGATGGATGGATGGATTGAAAGAGATAACATGGACAGGTGGGTGGGTAGACAGACGGACGGACTGATGGATGTATAGACAGATAGGAAGACAGACACCAGACAGACAGGCAGACAGATAGAGAGACAGGTGGACAGACAGATGGACAGATAGCTAGATGGATGGACCAGTGGACAAATAGAATCATAGATAGACAGACAGAGCAATGGACAGATAGACAAACAGAGCCATAGACAGAGAGAGAGAGAGAGAGAGAGAGAGAGAGAGAGAGAGAGAGAGAGAGAGAGAGAGAGAGAGAGAGAGGGACAGAAGGAAGGATACACAGGTAGGTAGACAGACAGTAGATAGATGGATGGACAGATGAATGGACAGACAGATACATCGGTGGATGGAGCGACACAGACACATGGACAGATAGATGGATGGACTGATGGATGGATAGACAGATGGACAGACAGAGAGACAGAGGGACAGACAGATGGACAGAGGGACAGAGAGACAGAGGGACAGACAGATGGACAGAGAAACGGACGGACAGATAGATGGACAGACGGACGGACAAGTAGACAGACGAACAGACAGACTGACAGAGACAGACAGACAGAGGGACAGACAGACAGACATAGACAGACTGACAGACAGATGGATAGACAGACGGACAGAGAGATGGACAGCCGGATGGACAGACAGACAGAGGGACAGAGCACTGTCTCCGACCAGCACAGGGGCCCTTATCCAACGCCCTGTCCCTCTGTCCCTCCCTCCGTCCGTCTGTCCATCCCCAGGCGTGGAGCTGACCCCAGCAGCGCCCGACATGCATGGGATGGACACGAGTGGATATGACACTGGCATGATGGACATGCGTGGAAATGTCACGCGTGGATCTGAAACTCACACGATGGTCATGCGTAGAAAGGACAGGCGTGGACCTCACAGAAGCAAACTGGACACGCATAGGCCTGCCACTGACTTGATGATCACGTGTGAAAATGTCACACGTGACATGGACACGATCAGATCCCTTCCACACTCACTGGACATGCGTGAAACGCACATAACTGAATCTGACATGAGTGGAAATGTCACACGTGTAAATGTCACACGTGTAAATGTCATGTGTGAAAGGGACACGATCATGTCCGTTATTCATAGGCCTAACACCAGTGGAAATGTCACGCGTGGATCTGACTCTCAGATGATGGTCACACGTGGAAATGTCACGCGTGAAAGGGACATGATCAGACCCCTTCTGCGTGGACCTGACACTCTTAGAATGCACTTACGTGGATCAGACACGCGTGAAAATGTCACGCTTGGACATGACAGGCGTGGAATGGACACGATCAGGTCCATTATTCATAGACCTGACACGCGTGAAAATGTCACGCATGAAAATGTCACGCATGGAATGGACGCGATCAGGTCCCTTCTGCATGGCCCTGATACTCTTGGACCGCACATGCATGGATCTGACACGCGTGTAAATGTCACGCATGAATCTGACACTCACACAATGTTCATACGTGGAAATATCACTCGTGAAAGGGACACGATCACATCCCTTCCACACTCACCTGATACACATGAAGCGCGCATGCATGGCGCTGACACACGTGGAAATGTCATGCACGCCTTCCCCACTCCCCCCGTGCTGCGTGAGGCGCCCACGGAGTTTGTGTCGGCCCACGCGGGCCTCACCCTGCACCTGCCCTGCACAGCCCAGGCCTGGCCCCCTGCGGCCCTACACTGGCGTCTGCCTGACGGGACCCACGCGAGACCCGTGCATGCGCACACGCACCCTCGACTCAGCGACATCTATGTCCTCCCCAATGGCACCCTGGTGCTGCGCCGCCTGCAGGCCCCGCGCCATGCAGGTGAGTACGAGTGCGTGGCCGCCAACACGCTGAACAGTGCTAAACGCACTGTGCACGTCGAAGTCACGCCTGCGCACGCGCGTCTCCCCCCCAGCGTCCGACCCCGAGGCCCGCTCGCCACGCGCGTGCCCCACGGCGCTGACCTCACGCTGCACTGGCACACGCGCGGGGACCCCGCCCCACGTGTGTTCTGGAGGCTGCCAGATGGGCGCCTGGTGGATGCTGGGAGCAGATGAGTGTGGGAAGTGGGGGGCATCCATCCGTCCACCCGTGCATCTACCCATCCACACATACATCCATCCACCCACCCATCCATCCATCCACCCATCCATCCATTCATCCATCTACCCATCCATCCACCCACCCATCCACCCTTCCATCCATCCATCCACCCATCCATCCATTCATCCATCCATCCACCCATCCACTCATCCATCCATCCACCCATCCATCCATCCATCCCTCCATCCATCCACCCATCCACTCATCCATCCACCCACCCATCCATCCACCCATCCATCTACCCATCCATCCACCCATCCATCTACCCATCCATCCACCCATCCATCCATCCACCCATCCATCCACTCATCCATCCACCCATCCATCCACTCATCCATCCACCCATCCATCTATCCACCCATAGTTGGGATAAAGATGAATGTGCTTGCGCTGCGCAGCAGTGGCAGCGACGCCGTGGCATGCGTGGCACACAACCTGGCGGGCGAAGCCCGGATATGGGTGTGGCTGCCGCCATGGTGGACGCGGGCTCTACCTCCTGCGGCTTCGGCTCTGCCCTCTGTGGTATTGACTCCGCCCCCTGGCGCGCCAGCTCTGCCCCATCACATGCCTGCCCTGCCATCTTGGGTGCTGGCTCCACCCCCTGGTGCTCTGGCTCCGCCCTCTGAGGCAGCTCCGCCCCCTGGCCCGCCTGCCCTGCCATATTGGGCGCTGACTGCGCCCTCTGAGGCGTTGACTCCGCCCACTGGCGCGCCAGCTCCGCCCCATCACGCGCCTGCCCCGCTATCTTGGGCACTGACTATGCCCCCTGACGCGCCTACTCCGCCCTCTGAGGCGCTGACTCCGCCCCCTGGGGCGGCGTCGGGGGCAGCGCTGCTTTTGGCGCTGGGAGGCAGCTTCCGGCTGCGCTGCCCCACCTCCACGCTTCCGGTGTCCTGGCGCCTGCCCAGCGGGCTGGTGCTGCATGGGCCTCAGAGGCGAGGCCGCTTCACGCTGGGCGCCGACGGCAGCCTGGAGGTGCGCGCCGCCTCCAAGCACGACCGCGGCGCCTACGTCTGTCACGCCCACCCCGGGGCACCGCCCGGACACACCCCCCCGCGCGCCAGAGACCAGGATGTTCAGCTTCATTCCCGCCACTAGGCCGCTGGGTGCCATGGCAGGGCAACGGACTGAGGAGACCCGGATGTGGGCCTTCATTCCCGCCGCTAGGCCGCGGCGTTCGGTTGTCGGGCAACCAAGTGAAGATACCAGGACATTGGGCTCCACCGCAGAGTCTATGCCTCTGTGTTTGGTTGCCGGGCAACAGACCGAGAAGACCCGGATGTGGGTCTTCATTCCTGCCTCTAGGCCGCTGGGTTCGGTTGCCAGGAAAGCGCGTGAGACCTGGATGTCCAGCTCCAGCAAGACTCCTGGACCCCAGCTGGAAGATGCCCGGATGTGGGGCTCCCAACCTGCACGCGCTGTACAGAAGCTGCGGTCCGACCAGAGGCCACGGAGAGGCTAGGACCCGGATGTGGACTGGGAGGGACCCAGATGTGGACTGGGAAAGACTCGGATGTCACCTATCTCTGGGTCCACTGAGGGGCCAGGACTCGGATGTGGACTGGGAGAAACCCGGATGTCACCTATCTCTGGGTCCACTGTGGGGCTAGGACCCGGATGTGGACTGGGAGGGACCCAGATGTGGACTGGGAAAGACCCGGATGTCACCTATCTCTGGGTCCACTGAGGGGCCAGGACCCAGATGTGGACTGGGAGAAACCCGGATGTCACCTATCTCTGGGTCCACTGAGGGAATAGGACCCGGATGTGGACTAGAAGGGACCCGGATGTCACTTTCTTCCATGTCCACTGACCCGGATGTGGCATGGAGGAACTGGATGTCACTTTCCTCCAGATGCACTGATGGGTCAGGACCCGGATGTCACCTTCCTTCATGTCTACTGAGGAGCCAGTACACGGATGTGGACTGGGAGGGACCCGGATGTCACCCTCATTTGCGTCCACTGACCCAGATGTGGCCTGGGGAACCCGGATGTCACTTATCTCCAGGTCCACTGAAGGGCCAGGACCCGGATGTGGACTGGGACAGACCCGGATGTCACCATCCTCCGTGTCCACTCCCCTGGATGTGGCGTCAGGGACCAAGATGTCACTTATCTTAGGTCCGCTGAGGTGCCAGGACTCGGATGTGGACTGGGGGACCCGGATGTCACCCTCCTCCGTGTCCACTCACCTGGATATGGCGTCAGGGACCCGGATGTCACTTATCTCCAGGTCTACTGAGGGGCCAGGACACAGATGTTGACTGGGGGACCCAGATGTCACCTATCTCCAGGTCCACTGAGGGGCCAGGACCCGGATGTTGCATGGGGAACCCGGATGTTATGTAAGTCCACGTCCATTAACCCGGATGTGGACTGTGGCAGGGACCCGGATGTGTGCTGGGCGGGACCCGGATATCACATCCACGGGCCTGGCTGTGGCGTGTGGAGTCCCGGATGTCACGCTCCTCTCCTTCCACTGACAGGGTCTAAGACCCGGATGTGGCATGGGGATCACGGATGTCAGGTCCCTCCACATCCACTGAGGGTCCAGGACCGAGATGCGGATGTTAGACCGGATGTTAGGGACCTCCAGGTCCGTGAACCCGGATGTGGGCTGGGTACTCGGATGTTAGGGACCTCCAGGTCCATGAACCTGGGTGTGGGGTGAGTACCCAGATGTTAGGGACCTCCAGGTCCGTGAACCCGGATATGGGGTGGGTACCCGGATGTTAGGGATCTCCAGGTCTGGGAACCCAGACGTGGAGGCGAGTACCAGGATGTCACATCTCCAGGTCCACTGGCAGGCGCCAGGACCCGGATGTGTGGGGTTTGGACCCGGATTTGAGGGTTGGGACACAGATGAGAGGGGTTGAGACCCAGATGTGAGAGGTGGAACCCGGATGTGGGCGGAGCGGGCGCTCCACACCTTGGCCCCGGGCGCCAGCTGCGCTTTGGGCCGTTGGGGTCCTTTCCTAGACTCGGAGGCAATAAAGCAGCCCTGCTGCTTCTTGATGGAATTCTTCCTCACTTCCGCCCCAGCGCAGGCCACGCCCTCCTGAAACCCTCACTTCTGCCCCAGCACAGGCAACGCCCTCCTAAGACCCTCATTTCCGCCCACCACAGGCCACACTCTCATTTCCGCTCCTAGCACAGGCCACGCCCTCCTGGGGCCCTCACTACATTCCCAGCACAGGCCACGCCCTCCTGAGACCCTCACTTTCTTCCCAACACAGGACACGCCCTCCTGAGACCCTCACTTTCTTCCCAACACAGGACACGCCCACATAGGTCCCTCACTTCCGCCTCATTGCAGGCCACACCCTCCTGAGACCCCCACTTCCGCCTCATTGCAGGGCACGCCCTCCTGAGACCCTCAGTTTAGTTCCAGCACAGGCCACGCCCTCCTAAGCACAGGTCACGCCCTCCTGAGACCCTCACTTCCGCCCAGCACAAGCCACGCCCTCATTTCCGCTCCTAGCACAGGCCACGCCCTTCTGGGACCCTCACTACATTCCCAGCACAGGCCACGCCCTCCTGAGTCCCTCACTTCCTCCCCAGCCCAGGCCACTCCCTCCTGAGCTCTGGCCACGCCCTACTGAGTGCAGTCCACACCCCCTGGGCACTGGCCACGCTCCCTGAAGGTCCTGACTCTTATTGCAGCCCTCCATGTAGTTCTCGAGGTTTCCCTCCTCCCCTTCCTCCTGCCTCTGCCAGGCCTGGCAATTTCTTGGCGCTCAGCCCAGCAACTCCGGGCTTTTCCCTTCCTTCCCCACCTTCACCTTCAGCACCACATCCTGTTCCTTTCTAAGGAACAAAGGGGACTTTTATTTTGGAGGGGGGATGTGGTGCTTTCCAAGGAACAAGGGGACTTTTATTTTGGAGGGGGGTTGTGAGTTCTGGCTGCTGGAGTGACATGGACATTTGAGCCCTGCCAGCTTCCTGGCTGGCAGGGAGAGCAGCAGGCCCAGGAGCTGATGGCAGAGAACTGTGGATGTAAGTTCGTCCTCTGGGGAACACGGGGAGAGGTGTGGGGACCCGGGGTGAGGGGGCTTCGATTGCTTTTTGGAGCCCCCCCCCGGATGTCCCACCATGCCCCGGGGTGGGGGCTGCAGGGTCCCGCCACAGGCCAGGAAAGACGAGGTGAGGGGCTGATGTACTGGTGGGGGCAACAGCAGCCTGGCCCTGGGGTGGCCGGATGTTCCTCAGCTCTTCCCCACTTCCTGCTTCCGGCCTTCTCTTCCAGGAAACCGGGAGCATCATGGGAAGTACGCGATCCTGGAAGCCATGTTGGTCAGGAGAGGGCCTGGAGGGAGGGGGAGTCCTTCCATCCCTCCTCCCATCCACCCATCCATCCATCCATCCACCCAACCATCCATCCACCCACCCACCCATCCATCCATCCATCCATCCATCCATCCATCCATCCATCCATCCATCCAAGCATCCATGCATCCATTCATATCCCTATCCATCCATCCACCCATCCACTTATTCATCCACCCATCCATCCATCCATCCATCCACCCATCCACCTATTCATCAATCCATCCATCCACCCACCCATCCATCCGTCCACCCAACAATCCATTCATCCATCCACCCATCCATCCATAAACCCACCCACCCATCCATCCATCCATCCACCCATCCATCCATCCACTGTGCATCCATCCATCCACCCATCCATCCATCCACCCATCCACCCATCCACCCATCCACTCATCCATCCAACCATCCATCCAACCATCCATCCATCCACCCATCCACCCATCCACTCATCCACTCATCCATCCACCCATCCACCTATCCATCCATCCATCCACCCATCCATTCACCCATCCATCCATCCATCCACCCTTCCATTCACCCATCCACCCCTCCTCCTCCTCTGTCTCCTCCTCAGGTCGCACAGCGGCTGTGCAGCCCCACCCCTCGCCTTCCTCCTCCTCCTCCTCCTCCCCCCTGGCCCCTGCGCAGGCCCCACCCCTTGCGCCCCAACTTCCTGCTGCTCTTGGCCGATGACCTTGGCCTGGGCGACCTGGGCAGCTTCGGGAACCACAGCCTGCGGTGAGCAGAGGGGGAGGCCCGGATGTGGAGCCTTAGTTTCCCGGATGTGGGAGCTCAGGTCCCCGGATGTTAGATATTAGTACCCCGGATTTGTAGCTCAGACCCCGGATGTTGGATCTTATTCCTCCAGATGTAGGATACCAGTTGCCTGGATGTTAGATCTTAGTGTCCCGGATGTTGGATATCAGGTCCCCGGATGTTAGATATTAGTACCCCGGATGTTGGATATCAGATCCCCGGATTTGGGATGTTAGTGGCCCGGATGTTGGAGGACAGGTCCAAGGATGTTAGATCTTAATGCCCCGGATGTGGGAAATCAGGTTCCCGGATGTTAGATGTTAGTGCTCCGGATGTTGGAGATCAGGTCCCTGGATGTTAGATGTTAGTACCCCGGATGTTAGATGTCAGGTCCTCGGATGTTGGAGATCAGGTCCCCGGATGTTACATGTTAGTACCCTGGATGTTAGAGCTCAGTTCCCCGGATGTTCCACCAGGAGAACTGTATAGACATCTAGTGGACCTCAGGTCCCCGGATGTTGGATGTTAGGTCCCCGGATGTTGGAGTTCAATTCCCAGGATGTAGATCTCAGTTCCCTGCATGTTGAAGATCAGGTCCCCGGATGTTGGATATCAGATCCCCGGATGTGGGATGTTAGTGCCCCGGATGTTGGAGATCAGGTCCTCGGATGTTAAATCTTAGTATACCCCAGATGTGGGAAATCAGGTTCCCAGATGTTAGATGTTAGTACCCCAGATGTTGGAGATCAGGCCCCCGGATGTTGGAGATCAGATCCCTGGATGTTGGATCTTAGTGTCCCAGATGTTGGAGAGCAGGTCCCCGGATTTTTGAGCTCAGGTCCAGGGGTTGGATCTTAGTTGCCTGGATGTAGGCCCTCAGGTCCCCGGATATTGGGCCTTAGATCCCCGGATGTTGGAGCTAAGTTCCCCGGATGTTCCACCAGGAGAACTGTATAAACATCTAGTGGACCTCAGATCCCTGGATGTTGGATGTTAGGTCCCTGGATGTTGGAATTCAATTCCCCGGATGTTGGATCTTAGTACCTCGGATGTTGGATGTCAGGTCCCCGGATGTTGGAGATCAGATACCCGGATGTTTGGCCCTCAGGTCCCCGGATGTTGGGCCTTAGATCCCCGGATGTAGGAGCCCAGTCCACAGATATAGATCTTAGTACCCTGGATGTGGGATCTCAGGGCCCCAGATGTTGGATCTTAGATCTCCAGATGTTGGCCCTCAGGTTCCCAGATGTTGGATGCCAGGTCCCCAGATGTTGGACCTCAGGTCCCCAGATGTTGGATCTTAGTACCCCGGATGTGCGATCTCAGGTCCCCGAATGTTGGATCTTAGATCCCCGGATGTGGGATCTCAGGGCCCCGGATGTTGGAGTTCAGCTCCTGGGATGTTGGGCATTAGATCCCCGGATGTTAGACCCCAGGTCCCCGTATGTTCTTGGCTGTGACTCCTCTCCCCCCCCACAGCACCCCGCACCTGGACGGCCTGGCCCGGGATGGCGTGCGGCTGACCCAGCACCTGGCGGCAGCGTCCGTCTGCAGCCCAAGCCGCGCAGCCTTCCTGACGGGACGCTACCCTGTGCACCTGGGTCGGTATGGGGGGGACATCCGGGGAACAGAGGGGGCGGTGGGGGGGAGGTGGGGGCGGGACATCCGGGGATCTGAGAGCCAACATCCGGGGTACTAAGATCCAACATCCCTGGACCTGATATCCAACATCTGGGGATCTGAGACCCAACATCCAGGGATCTAAAGCCCAATATCCGGTGAACTGAGCACCACCATCCGGGGCACTGAGCTCTAACATCCAGGGACCTTATCTCTAACATCCATTGTACTAAGACCCAACATCCGGGGATCTGAGGCCTAACATTCTGGGAACTGAACTCCAACATCTGAGGACCTGACATCCACCATCCGGGGTACTAAGATCCATCATCCAGGAACCTGAGCCCCAACATCCGGGGAACTGAGCTCCAACATCTGGGGATCTGAGGGCCAACATACCCGAATCTGAGCTCCAATATCGGGGTAGTAAGATCCAACATCCAGGGAACTGAGCTACAACATCCGGGTAACTGAAGTCCAACATCTGGGGTCCTGATATCTACCATACAGGGCACTGAACTCCATCATCCGGGGACCTGAGGTCCAACATCCAGGGAACTGAGGCCCAACATCTAGGGCACTGTGGTCCACCAGAGGGAGGGGAGGACTACTCTGAGGATCTCTAGTTCAAATCCCTGAGACTCTGGGACTTCCCCCCTGAACCGCCAGGAAACCGGAAGTGATGCCATATTGGTTTCCCCCGGGGGCTCACAGGGCTGGGGTCCTTTCCACCCCGGGTGGGCAGGTCCCAGACTATCCCAGACACAGCAGGCCTTCCCCCTGAAGGTGCTAGATGCCCCCTCCTGACCCAGGATGCCATCATCACTGACCTAGGGTCCTTCTCCTCTCTCTTGGAAGGCATGGTGACCACCAACGGGGCACGCGTGCTGCAGTGGGCGGCCGTGTCGGGCGGGCTGCCCACCTCCGAGATCACCTTCGCCAAGATCCTGCAGGAGCAGGGATATGCCACCGGCCTCATAGGTAAGAGAGAAGTCATCCATCCACCCACACATCCCCCATCAATCCACCCATCCATCCATCCATCCACCCATCCATCCATCCATACATACATACATATACCCACCCACCCATCCATCCACCCATCCATCCATCCATCCATCCACCCACCCATCCAACCATCCATCCATCCATCCATCCACCCATCCACCCATCCATCCATCCACTGTGCATCCATCCATCCACCCATTCCCCTATTCATCCATCCATCCATCCACCCACCCATCCATCCATCCATCCATCTATCCATCCACCCATCCATCCATCCATCCACCCATCCACCCATCCAATCACCCATCCACCCATCCATTCACTCATCCATCCATCTCTTCCCCTCCAGGCAAATGGCACCTGGACCTCAACTGTGAGTCCCCCACTGACCACTGCCACCACCCCCTGAACCACGGGTTCGACTCCTTCTTCGGGGTCCCCTTCACCCTGATGGGGGACTGCCTGCAAGCAGAGCCCTCGGAGAAGGGAGCGCGTCTGCAAGGGCCCCTGGACCTGGGGGCGCAGCTGCTGCTGCTTTCCCTGCTCTGCCTGGCCGCTGGGAAGCTCACGGGCCTGCTGGGCCTGCGCTGGATGCCCTGGGTGCTGGGCCCCGGATGTGGGGCCTTGCTCCTGGCCTGCACCTCCCACCTCCTAGGTGTCTTCATCGTCCACACCGACTGCTTCCTGATGAGGGATCACCAGGTCATCCAGCAGCCTCTGAGTTTCGAGGCCAGTGTGGGGCTCTTCTTGCGGGAGGCTGAGGCCTTCATCCACAGGTCAGCCTGGGGTCGGGGAGGGGGACAGATGCCATCTACTAGATCTCCATAGTAAACTGGTAGATCCCCGGATGTACATCCAGTAGATCTCTATAGTCAACTGTCAATTTCAAATCCCTGAATGTTCCACTAGGAGATCTCTATAGGCATCTGGTAGACCTCAGATCCCCGGATGTACATCCAGTAGATCTCTAAA
This sequence comes from Dipodomys merriami, assembly GCF_024711535.1. Classification (NCBI taxonomy): domain Eukaryota; kingdom Metazoa; phylum Chordata; class Mammalia; order Rodentia; family Heteromyidae; genus Dipodomys; species Dipodomys merriami. The sequence goes on along the minus strand of NW_027202283.1, from coordinate 3,102,531 downwards.
GTCAACTGGTCAATCTCAAATCCCTGGATGTTCCATCAATAGATCTCTATAGACATCTGGTAGACCTCAAATCCTTGAATGTTACAGCTAGTATATCTCTATAGACATCTGGTAGACCTCAGGTCCCTGGATGTTCCATCTAGTAGATCTGTAGAGACATCTGGTAGACCTCAGATCAGACCACGATCGATTATTGGTAGTATTGATCAGATCATGATCGATTATTGGTAATAACTGATCAGATGATGTTCGATTATTGGTAATAACTGATCAGCTCATGTTCAATTATTGGTATTATTGATCAGATGATGTTCGATTATTGGCATTATCGATCACATCACGATCAAATATTGGTATTATTGATCAGATCCTGTTCGATTATTAGTAATATCTGATTAGCTCATGTTCTATTATTGGTCATATTGATCAGATGATGTTTGATTATTGGTAATAACTGATCTTATCTGTACTATTATCGGTAATAATTGATCAGTTCACGATCAATTATTGGTATTTTCGATCAGATCTCTATTGATTATTGGTATTATCGATCAGATCATGATCGATTATTGGTATTATCAATCACATCACGATCGATTATTGGTATTATCTGATCAGATCAGGATCGATTATCAATCATCTGATCGATTATTGGCAATACCTGATCAGGTCGGTTATCGGTGAGTTTATTGATGATGGAGGCGGGGTCTGACGTGGTTCCGCAGGATCCAGGCCCGCCCCTTCCTTCTCCTCGTCTCCTTCCTCCACGTCCACGTCCTGCTGGTCACCTCACCTGCCTTCCGGGGCCGCAGCGCGCACGGCGCCTACGGCGACAATGTGGAGGAGCTCGACTGGATGGTGGGTGAGTGCAGGGAGGGGAAGAACTGAGGCACTGTGCGTGGGATGGGGGAAACTGAGGCACGGGGGTGGGGTGAGTGGGATGGGGAAACTGAGGCACAGGGACGGGATGAGCGGGATGGGGAAACAGGCACGGGGGTGGGGTGAGTGGGTTGGGGGAAACTGAGGCGCGGAGATGGGGTGAGTGGGATGGGGGAAACTGAAGCATGGGAACGGGGTCAATGGGTTGGGGTAAACTGAGGCACGGTGCACTTGGGTAAACTGAGTCACTGGGCATGTTGGGGGTAAACTGAGGCACGGTGCACTTGGGTAAACTGAGGCACGGTGCATGTTGGGTAAACTAAAGCACGGTGCATGTTCAGGGTGAACTCATGCACGGTGCATTTGGGTAAACTGAGGTACGGTGGATGTGTGTAAACTGAGGCCCGCGTATAGGGGTAAACTGAGGCACGGTGCATGTTGGGTAAACTGAGTCACTGGGTATTGGAATAAACTGAGGCACGGTGTATTTGGGTAAACTGAGTCACTGGGCATGTTGGGTAAACTGAGGCACGGGGATGACGTGAGTGGGTTGAGTAAACTGAGGCACCGGGATGGGGGTAAACTGAGGCACTGGGACGGGGTCAGCGGGTTGGGGTAAACTGAGGCACGGTGCACTTGGGTAAACTGAGGCAAAGTGCATTTGGGTAAACTGAGGCACAGTGCACATTGGGGGTAAAGTGAGGCATGGTGCATGTTGGGGGTAAACCGAGGCACGGTGGACGCTGGGGGTAAACTGAGGCATGGACCCATTTTCCTCCCCCTGCAGGGCGACTGCTGGTGGCGCTGGACGGTGCGGGGCTGGGGCGCCGCACCCTCGTCTACTTCACGTCGGACCACGGTGCCTCGCTTGAGGCCCGGGCTGGGGGCACCCGCCTCGGGGGTTCCAACAGCGTGCACCGAGGCGAGGGGGAAACTGAGGCAGGGTGGGCGGGGCCTCCCACGCGGCCCGCCCCCGCCCCTTGACCTTTGCCCTTTGCCCCCCCCCTTGCAGGTGGCAAAGGCATGGGCGGCTGGGAGGGCGGCATCCGGGTCCCTGGGCTGGTGCGCTGGCCTGGGATGCTGCCCGCAGGGCGCCTGGTGCCTGAGCCCACCAGCCTCATGGACCTGTTCCCCACTGTGGTGCGCCTGGCCGGGGGCTGGGTTCCAGCGGACAGGTAGGAGTTCGCCGGCCTGGGTCCCCACGGGGTGGGGGGGAAGGGGGGTCATCCTGGGCCTCGGGGATCCCAAGGGGGGGAGGCTGAGGCCTGCACATCCGGGTCTCTGGGGGCTCAGAAGCCTGCACATCCAGGTCTCTGAGGGCTCAGACCTGCGTATCTGGGTCTCTGGGGGCTCAGGAGCCTGCACATCCAGGTCTCTGAGACCCAAGACCCGGGGCTCAGGCCTTGACATCTGGGTCTCTGGGGGCTCAGAAGCCTTTACATCCGGGTAACTAAGGGCTCAGGCCTGCAAATCCGGGCCTCTGAGAACTCAGAAGCCTGTACATCTGGGTCTCTGAGGACTCAGGCCTGGACATCCGGGTCTCTGAGGGCTCAGGGCTGCACATCTGGGTCTCTGAGGGCTCAGAAGCCTGCACATCCTGGGATCTCAGGCCTGCACATCCAGGTCTCTGGGTGCTCAGAAGCATGGATATCCGGGTCTCTGAGTGTTCAAGAGCCTGGACATCTGGGTCTTGAAGGTCTCAGAAGCCTGCACGTCCAGGTCTCTGAGGGCTCAGAAGCCTGCACATCCGGGTCTCTAAATGCTCAAGCCTTCACATCCAGGTCTCTGGGATCTCTGGCCTGCACATCCGGGTCTCTGAGCGCTCAGAAGCTTGGATATCCGGGTATCTGAGGCCTCAGGCCTGCACATCCAGGTCTGTAAGACCAGAGGCCTAGGTCTTGGACCTGCACATCCGGGTCTCTGGGGGCTCTGGCCTGCACATCTGGGTCTCTGAGGGCTCAGAAACCTGGACATCCGGGTCTCTGGGATCTCTGGCCTGCACATCCGGGTCTCTGAGCGCTCAGAAGCCTGCACATCCTGGTCTCTGAGTGTTCAGGAGCTTGGACATCTGGGTCATGAAGGTCTCAGAAGCCTGCACATCCAGGTCTCTGAGGGCTCAGAAGCCTGCACATCCGGGTCTCTAAATGCTCAAGCCTTGACATCCAGGTCTCTGGGATCTCTGGCCTGCACATCCGGGTCTCTGGGGGCTCTGGCCTGGACATCCGGGTCTCTGAGTGCTCAGAAGCCTGCACATCCGGGTCCTGCAGGGAGGTGGATGGCCGGAACCTGATGTCCGCGCTGCTGGGGATGGCGCAGGCCGCAGGCCACGACTTCCTGCTGCACTACTGCGAGGCCCGGCTGCACGCTGTGCGCTGGTTCGACCGCCCAAGTGAGTGCCTCCACCTCCGCCGGGCCCCGGGGTGGGAAAGGGAGCTGCATGCATGCACGCAGAGACCCGGATGCAAGGCCTGGGGGTGGATGTGGGAATCCCCGGATGTGGGAATCCCGGGATATGAGGACCTGGATGGAAGGCATGAGATGGGAATCCCCGGATGTAAAGTCCCGGATGTGAAGTCCCCGATGGGAATTCCCAGATGTGAGGCTCCAGATGTGAGGTACTGGATGGGAATCCCCGGATGTGAGGTCCCGGATGTGAGGTCCTGAATGTGAATCCCTGGATGTGAAGTCCTAGATGGGACTACCCAGATGTGAATACCCAGATGTGAGGTCCTTGATGGGAATCCCCGGATGTAAGGTCTTGCGTGTGAATGCCCTGATGTGAATCCCCGGATGTGATGTCCTGGATGTGAATTCCCGGATGGGAATCCCCGGATGTGAGGCCCTGGATGTTACTCCCCCCACCCCCACCGCAGGCCGCACGGTGTGGAAGCTGCACTTCGCCACTCCGCGCTTCGACCCGCCGGGCTCGGGCACCTGCCTCGGTTTCCCTGCCTGCGCCTGCTCCGGGGAGCGCATGACCCGCCACCGGCGGCCACTGCTCTTTGACCTGACGGTGGACCCGGGGGAGACCCGCCCGCTGCGGGGCCCGATGGCGACGCGCAGGCGCGTGGAGGCCACGGTGGCCTGGATGCTGCGCACGCGCCGCCCCCGCGTGGCCCCGCCCCTCGCCCCTGCACACAACACCTGGAACCCGCGCCTGCAGCCCTGCTGCGCGCCCGGACCACTCTGCGCCTGCGACCGCCTGATCCCCGACCTCTGACCCCAACCCGACCCCCAACCCCCAACTGCCCGGGGCTACGGCAGATCCTGGCCTGCGACTTTCACATCCGGGGACTCACATCCGGGTATTAAACATTCGGGTATACTCAAATACAGAGGTTCCCACATCCGGGGATTCCCACATACAGACTCTCACATCCGGGGATTCCTACATCCAGGGATTCTCACATCCGGGGATTCTCACTTCTGCTGACACATCCGGGGATTCCCAGGGATGAATTCACACATCCGGGGAATCCCACATCCGGGGACTTTTATACCCGGGGATTCTCACAACCAGAGACTCTCACATCTGGGGATTCCTACAAACAGATTCTCACATCCAGAGATTCTCATATCCAGAGATTCCCACATCCGGGGATTCTCATATCCAGGCATTCCCACATCCAGGGATTCTCAGACCAGGGAATTCCCACATCTGGGGAAATCTCACATCCAGAGACTCTCACATCCGGGGATTCTCACATCTGGGGATTCTCGCATCCAGGGATTCTCACATCTGGGGAAGTCTTACATCCGGGGATTCCCACATCCGGGGATTTTCACATTCAGAGAGTCTCACATCTGGGGATTCTCAGACCCAGGGATTCCCACATCCGGGGACTCTCACATCCTGAGCCTCTCATCCTGGACCTCCACCTTGGGCCTCCCATCCGTGGCCTTTCCCCAGCCTCCCATCTGGGGCCCTGTCACATCCGGGCCTATGTCCTCTAACTTCTCACACAATAAAACCTCGTGAGCACCGCACCCCACGGCAGGGTTAGGGGTCACGGGGGTCAGAGGCCGGGCACTGATCCTGCTTTCCATTTCAGGTCATTTCTGGTTGATGCTAGGATACAGGGCTGGTCCTGCCTTCCATTTGAGGCCATTTCTGGTCATTGCTAGGGTATAGGACTGGTCCCACCTTCCATTTCTGGCCACTTCTGGTTATTGCTAGGGTATAGGACTAGTCCCACCTTCCATTTCAGGTCATTTCCGGTCATTGCTAGGGTATAGGACTACTCCCACCTTCCATTTCAGGCCACTTCAGGCCGTTCAGAGGGTATAGGACTGGTCCCGCCTTCCATTTCAGGCCACTTCCGGTCATTGCTAGGGTATAAGACTAGTCCCACCTTCCATTTCAGGTCATTTCTGGTCATTGCTAAGGTATAGGACTAGTCCCACTTTCCATTTCAGGCCACTTCTAGTCATTGCTAGGGTATAGGACTGGTCCCGCCTTCCATTTCAGACCATTTCCGGTCATTGCTAGAATACAGGGCTGGTCCCACCTTCCATTTCAGGCCATTTCCAGTGGTTGCTAGGGTATTGGACTAGTCCCGCCTTCCATTTCAGACCATTTCCGGTGGATTGCTATGATACAGGCTTGGTCTCGCCCTCCTCCAGGACGTCCCACCACCTAGATTCACACCTGATTGGCCTATTCCATGAAAGCCCCGTCCTCACTTTCCTAATTCACTTGTCATTGGTCCAGCTGTAAGAAACGTCCCTTAGCCCCCCCCCCCCACAAATCCAACTCGCTGCTGATTGGACCTCACACTACAGTCCCGCCCCTAACTACCTGAACTCGGATTCAGATTGGCCCAGTGGGATTGGAGATGTGGGGTACCCAGATGTTGAACCACTCTAAGGGAGGTGGGGGTGGTTGGGTGGATGGATGGGTGGATGACCAGGCCTGCGACCTCTTCCCCTTCTGTGCCTGTCCCAGGGGACCCCAATGACCTCTCCAGAGATTGACCCAGATGGGCCTATAGCTCCTTATCCTGGTAGGATAAGTCGAGGTCGGAGGTCTGTGTCTCCCTAGGCCTAGGATGCATTGAACCTGCACGACATCCGGGTCTTCTCTGGAGGGAGGGACCCATTGGCTTCCCCGGGGACTCCTCTAGCCACGCCCCCGCTCTTATTGGCTGACACGCCTGTCTCTCCATCCTTTGGCCCGGCCCAGGGAAGCTGGGGGTCCAGTCCCGCCTCTTCCTTGGGTGATATTGAAAGGCAGGGCGTGTTGTCAATCATCCCTGGGCCCCGCCCCCTGCTAAGCCAATAGCTGGAGAGTCGATATGTGTGAAGCCACGCCTCTTCGTGGCTAGCTCTATGGACGCTGTGGGTGCCCATCACCCAGAGGTCCCGCCCACTAGTGAATATATGGGCACAGGGACTGTCCTTCACTTCCAGGTCCCGCCTCCTGGCTGTTGGAAGGCCACAGGGGCTGTCTGTCTCTTCCAGGTCCCGCCCCCTGTCTGTTGGAAGGCCATAGAGGCTGTCTGTCACCTCCAGGCCCCGCCCAATGGCTGTTGAAAGGCCACAGGGGCTGTCTGTCTCCTCCAGGTCCCGCCCCCTGGCTGTTGTGTGGACATTTGTCCTGTCTGTCACCTTCAGACCACGCCCTCTTGTATAATCATGTGTCCTGTCTGTCACCTTCAGGCCATGCCCCCTTGTATTATCAAGTGTCCTGTCAACTTCAGGCCACGCCCCTTGCAATTGGGTGGCCACACAAGCTTTCATTTACCTCCAGGCCCCGCCTCCTACTCGGTCTTAGGTCCTGTCAAGCCGAAGCCCCGCCCACAAGTGACTGACTGGACACTCTAGCTGTCCATCACCATCCTGTCCCGCCCTGTGCCTGTCTCCACACTGAGCAGGGGCCAGAGGGGAAGGGAAAGGCTGCCTGGGCTCGCGCACCACGCATGTGCAGGGAGTGGTTCCAAAGAGGCGGAGCCTGCGCATGTGCCATGGAAAGATGGGCGGGGCAGACAGGCCTGACAGCGCGCATGTGCACTTTACGTTGATTTTATTCGTCCCTCTCCCCCAGGCTCCTTCTTATGCTTCCACTTCTGCCTGCTGCTGGAGGCCCTGGGTTCGAATCCAGCCTCACACTGGGGCGAGGCCTGAGGGGGAGGGGAGGCACAGGCTACAGCACCCGCGGGGGATCATGGGAGGCTCCGCCCCGCGTCCCCCTCATCCGGGCACCTTGGGAGGGGGTGGTTCCCACCTGCATCCCGGCCCGTGCCCCGGAAGCAGCGTCTGGACCTACAGACTAGAAGTAGGTGATGGCGGCACCCACCAGGGCCACAACCACCACGGACACAATGGGGGACACGACATGGGCCAGCGCGCTGCCTGGAGGGGGCGGGACCGGACCTGGAAATGGGGGGGAACACATCCAGGAAGGGGGTGTGGGGCGTCTTCCTGCATCTTCTGGTCGGGAAGTGTCCGGAAAACAGGAAGCGAGCCAAGGCGAAGGGGGCGGGACAAGGGTGCCTGACCGGAAGTGCTATCACAGCCGTGACAGGAAGTGTCCATGAACAGGGACAGGAAGTGCCCTAGTGTGTCAAGACCGGAAGTTCTTGTGTACTAGGGACAGGAAGTCTCCATAGTCAAGACCAGAAGTTCTTGTGTACTAGGGACCGGAAGTCCCCATAGTCAAGACCAGAAGTTGTTATATACTAGGGACCGGAAGTCTCTACAGTCAAGACCAGAAGTTCCTACACACTAGGGACCGGAAATGCCCTTCCAATCAGGACCGGAAGTGCCCTTCCCATCAGGACCGGAAGTTTCTATATACTAGGGACGGGAAGTCCCAGTCAGGACCAGAAGTTCCTATAGACTTGGGACTGGAAATCTCCACAGTCAAAATCGGAAGTTCCTATACACTAGGGACCGGAAGTCCCCATAGTCAATACCAGAAGTTCTTATACACTAGATACCGGAAGTTCCTCTACACTAGGGACTAGAAGTGCCCTTCCAATCAGGACCGGAAGTTCCTGTACACTAGGGACTGGAAGTGCCTTTCCAATCAGGACCGGAAGTTCCTCTCCCCTAGGGACCGGAAGTGCCCTTCCAATCAGGACCAGAAGTTTCTGTACACTTGGACCAGAAGTCCCCATAGTCAAGACCAGAAGTTGTTATATACTAGGGACTGGAAGTCTCCACAGTGAAGACCGGAAGTTCTTACACACTAGGGACCAGAAGTCCCCATAGTCAGGACCGGAAGTTCCTATACACTAGGGACCGGAAGTGCCCATAGTCAGGACTGGAAGTTACTATATAGTACGGACCGGAAGTGCCCAGTCAAGACCGGAAGTTCCTATATACTAGGGACCGGAAATGCCCTTCAAATCAAGACTGGAAGTTCCTATACACTAGGGACCGTAAGTCCCCATCACCAGGACCGGAAGTTCCTATACACTAGGGACCGGAAATACCCAGTCGGGACCAGAAGTTGTTATATACTAGGGACCAGAAGTTGCCAATCAGGTCCGGAAGTTCCAATACTCTGGACCAGAAGTTCACATACTGTCAGGAGCGGAAGTTCTCATGCCGACCGGAAGTCCCAATACACGCCTGGGCCCAGATCATGAGGGGACCGGAAGTGGAGTGGCCGAGGGGGCGGGACTTACCCTGGAGGGTCTCTGTGGATCACGTGTTTGTCGCCAGCACCTGGGGTGGAGGGGGAGGAGAGACGCAGCCCTGGGAGCTCGGCCTCCACATCCGGGTCCCTACATCGGGGTACCCACATACAGGTCCCTACATCCGTGATCCCATGTCTGGGTCCCTACATCCGGGTCTCTACATCCGGGTCTCCACACTGGGGTCTCCTCATCTGGGTCTCCACACTGGGGTCCCTACATCTGGGTCTCTACATCCAGGCTTCCACATCTGGGTCCCTACATCCAAGTTCCCATGTCTGGGTCCCTACATCCGGGTCTCTACATCCGGGTCTCCACACTGGGGTCTCCACATCCGGGTCTCTACATCTGGGTCTCCACACTGGGGTCTCCTCATCTGGGTCTCCACACTGGGGTCCCTACATCCGGGACTCTACATCCGGGTCTCCACACTGGGGTCTCCACATCCGGGTCTCCACATCCGAGTCTCCACATCCGAGTCTCTACATCCGGGTCTCCACACTGGGGTCTCCACATCCAGGTCCCTACATCCAGGTTCCCATGTCTGGTCCTTACATTCGAGTCCATAAATCCGGGCCTCCACACTGGGTTCCCTATATCCGGGCCTCTCCATCCGGGCCTCTCCATCCCCAGCCTCCACATCCAGGCCTCCCCCCTTCCATGTCCTCACCTCCTGTGCCTGGCGGTGGTTGGGGCTGGGGTGGAGGCCGGCGTCAGGGCGGGAGGTAGACGTCTGCGGGGAGAGAGAGAGTGAGGGAGGATGGAGGCCAGCCTCCCCACCTCCCCTTACCCCCTCCCTCCCCTGACCCCTGATTCCCCCTGACCCCTCCTGACCCTGCTCACCTCCATCCCGACCCGGGGGTCACGGCCTGGGCAGGTCAGGCAGCTGCAGGTACAGCCCTGTGTGCCAGGAGTGGGCCGTACCTCAGTTTCCCCACCCTGGGTGGGCCTGGTGTGTGTGTGGGAGGACCCCACTCATCCGAGATGGGCTTCGGGGAGGGATCTGCGGGGGAAAAGAGAGAGGGTGGTGACCCCTGACCTCCCCTGACCCCCCCAACCCCTGACCCCAAGGCCTCAGGGGGTGGCAAAGGGTCACATGGGATTCAGGCCCACAGCTGGATCAAGGCCCCACGTGAGGCCTAGCGGCCAGGGTGAAGCCATGGGGGGGGGAAGGTGAGAGGTCAGGACTCACCGGGGTCATCCAGGCCGTTGGCGAGGTCAAAGTCGGCCTGGCCTGAGGGGGGAAGAGGACGGGTGTTGGGGACAGACGGATGGATGGGGAGACAGATAGACACAGAAACAAACAGACTGAGAGGATGACACACGGACAGACAGACAGACAAGGGATGGACAGATGATCAAGACAGGACAGACAGATGGACAGACAGAAGAAGCAGATGGACAGCCAGGTGGACAGACAGACCAACAGGCAGACAGACAGAGAGGAAGACAGATGGACAGAGAGGAGACAGACAGACAGACACAGGACAGACAGACCCAGACAGAGAGACTGAGAGGCAGACGGACAGACAGACAGACACAGAGACGGACAGACAGACAGACACAGAGACGGACAGACAGACAGACCGAGAAGATGACACATGGACAGATAGACAGATCCAGAGACAGATGGACAGACAGACAGACAATGAGACAGACAGAGAGGAGACGGACAGACAGAAACATGGACACACACACACGGACAGACACATGGACAGACAGGGGCCCAGACACAGACAGACCTGCAGACAGACAGAGACAGACAGATGCAGAGACTGAGGGACAGACAGACAGACAGACAAGGGATGGATGGATGACCAAGACCGGATGGACAGACAGACAGGAGAAGCAGATGGACATCCAGGTGGACAGACAGACCAAGAGGAAGACAAACAGACTGCGAGGAGACAGACAGACAGACAGACTGAGAGGAGATGGACAGACCGACAGAAGCAGATGGACAGAGACACAGACAGACTGAGATGCAGATGGACAGACAGACAGAAAGGAAGACAGATGGAGAGGAGACAGACAGACCGAGAGGCAGGCAGACAGACATAGACAGACCAAGAGGAGACGGACAGACAGACAGACCCAGAGAGAGACAGACTGACACAGACAGACTAACTGACTGACGGACAGATGGACAGATGGACAGACAGACCCAGAGACAGACAGACAGACAGACAGGGACACAAACAGACAGACTGACAGATGGACAGACAGACAGACAGACAGACACAGAGACAGACAGGCCAACAGGACCAGGCCCCGGCCTCCAACAACCCGGCCCAACCTGAAAATCCACCACCACCTCCCCACCCCACAACCCCAGACCAGCCCCAGGCCCTGAAGGGGGGAACCCGAAACCACCAGGAGAGGAGGGGGGGACACTAGAAACCACCAAACAGGGGAGAACTACAAACCACCAAACTGGGGAGCGAACTAGAAACCACCAAAGAGGGGAGAACTAGAAACCACCAAAAAGGGGGGGGGAGAACTAGAAATCACCAAAGAGGGGGAACTAGAAACCACCAAACTGGGGGGGAAGTAGAAACCACCAAGTTGGGGGAACTAGAAACCACCAAAGAGGGGGAACTAGAAACCACCAAGGGGAGGACTAGAAACCACCAAAGAGGGACAACTAGAAACCACCAAACTGGGGGGAACTAGAAACCACCAAGGTGGGGGAGCTAGAAGCCACCAAAGAGGAGAGAACTAGAAACCACCAAGGGGAGAGCTAGAAATCACCAAGGGGGGAGAACTAGAAACCACCAAAGAGGGTGGGGGAACTAGAAACCACCAAGGCCTCACCCCAGCCTCCTGGGCCCAGGCCTCAGAGCAGGGTGGCCAGCAGCAGCAGCAGCAGCGCAGGTCCTCCTTGAAACTTACAAGGCTATGGTCAAAGTCACCTTAAGCAGGAAAGTCCTTGAAACCCCTGTCCAACTTCACTGCCAACAAAGCCAGAAGTAGAGCCGTGTGGCTCCAGTGGTAGAGGGCTAGCCTTGAGCAAAAGCAGTTCATGGACTGTGCCCAGATCCTGAGTTCAAGGTCTGGGACTGGCAACAAACACACATACACAACAATCTGTGCAGCCATCCAGCTAAAGAAGGTCACCCTCTTGTCCCCAACTGAATTGGACAGAGTTCCCTGGGAAAGGGGCTGGGGGAGCCACTGTCATCTTCACTCTGTCCATTCTGCCTGCATCACAGGATTCTGGGCACACCATTATTTCATGGTTCTTTGTGACCAAAGGGATACAAGAATGGTGGCCATGCCCACATTCCATGTTGCCTGGTAGATGGACTAGGCTCTGTTAGCACACTCGGAGGCTGAGATCCACAGGGGGAAAATCCTGCCACAGGAGTGTGTGCCAGCTGCAGGCACACTCTGGCCAACCCAGCAGCTCAGTGCCAGACTGAGCTGGAGCCACAGGCCCTCTGCCCCATGAGCTGCCACCACAGCATGCATGGGGATGGGAAGCAGGACACATGGGCATCTGAGAAGAAAATCTGCTTCGTCCATGACCTGCCTGATGAGGTGGACTTCCAGAGTCCAGCAGGTGAGCTCCACCATTGATGCAGCCAGCTGTTGGCACACATCCAAACCATCGAGGAGTCCCTCATGGTGTGTAAAGAGCAGATGTTGGTCCTGAATGAGCTGTGCTGGAAGAAAGCCCAGTGCATGCACTGGCTGTAGCAGGAAAAGATGGAAAAGAGGAGAGTGCTGCGGGAGCTGCTGTCACTCCTAGCAAGGGAAGGCACAGACAGCAGTCTCCAGATGCCAGCACAGGCTGAACCCCCCCACCCCACCACCAACACTGCTTCAGATGCCTCAGGACGTGTGGTGGGTGAAATGAGGGAGGATCAGAAAGGTTTTGAAGAATTGCCACTTGAAGACAGCATGGAAACTGCCAGAGGAGAGGTCAGGGTTCCTGACCCCATAGTGGACTCCCCCAAGGAGCACGTCCTGCGCCAGATGCCCCACATCCAGATCCGCCCACAGCTCCCAGGCTCAGGGGAAGAGTGCTCCCTCACTTTCTCTTGTAGACTGATGCGGATGATGACTCTCTATGTGACATACTGACTCTCAAAAGCCTTGGCAGCCACCAGAATTAAGTGGCCAGGTGGGTTTCTCTCAGGCCTCCATCAGCCGGATGATGGGAAGGTTAAACTGGGGGTCGGGTAAGGCAGAGGCTGCAGGGAGGCGACCCAAACTCAAGGGATATCTAATGGCCCATTGGTGGCCAGGAAAGAGGCCCATGTTATGCTTATCACAAAGAATAAAGTGTTTTCAAAGCAAAATAAAAAGCCTTCAACAAAGCTTTGTTCTTCCAGCCCTGGGGTTTGAACTCAGGGCCTGGCCATTGTCCTGAGCTCTTTTTGATCACATTTCCCAGCTCTGCCAGCTTCTGCTAGTGCTCCCAGTCCATCTGGTCTCCTAGTCCTCCCCAAGAGTCTATCCATGTATATAGCCTTTAGAACCCCATCAAAGTCCCCAACAACGCCCCCACCCCAGGTCAGACACCTCTCTGGAGGCACCATGACCCCCTGCTTTGTTTTCTGTCCAGGCTCTGAAGAGCCACGTGTCTCAGGACTCCTTCACCCAGCGTCCTGGCCTAGAGATTTGGTGAATGAAGAGTCAAAGCTGGTTGTTCCCAAAGGGAAGGGTCTGGCCCTGGAGAAACGGGGAGGCAGTGTGGTTCTGCATTATTAGAGCATTGTTCCCTTTGGGTGGTTGCCCCTGGTTCTGACAAGGGAAACCCTGTGCTTAAGCTGGTACATTGCCCAGATGAGAAAGAAACTCCGGAGAGGCACTGCTCTGAGTCTGTGTGTGTGTGTGTGTGTGTGTGTGTGTGTGTGTGTGTGTGTGTGTGTGTGTGTGTGTGTGTTTGTTTGTTGGGAGAGCAGGGAGGATGAGAACAATGAAAATATATTTAAGTCACCATGTCTAAAAAAAGCAAAAGCATTTTATTTGTTGTTCATTTTTCATTAATGTCCACTAGGAGACCAGCCACAATTTTTGTTTTCTCTTTCACCGTTTCATGGCTCCTTTAGGGAAGGTTTCAGTAGATGTTCCTTTCCACCTCTTTCTTCCCCTTTCCTGCAGCCCACGGTAACTGCTGGGCCTGTGTGGGTCTCCCCTAGGAGGCCTGTGTGAACCACAGACCAGTGTGGACACCTGCTCTTCTGTCTTCAGCCAGAAGGCTCATTAGACTACTGTGACCACAGCAGCACTCTTCCAGCCAGTCTGCTCTGGTGTGTATAGTTGGAGCTAATTCAAGGTTGGGAAGGAGTCTGCCAAATATAAATAGGGAACGAGATGGGAGGTAGTAGGGCAGGGGTTGTGAAGCTAGGAGAGTCTGGGAAGTGACGATCGGTGTGACATGGCAGATGGTTCACCACGACCGAGGATGAGAGGGGAATCTTACCCAGGGTATTGACGGTGTACATGGGCATCTTGGCATGGGGCTCCAGGCCCCCAATGGTGGCATGGATTCCCTCCAGGGGCAGTGCACTGGTGGGTAGTCCTCCCTGGAGTCCTGCAGACTCCAATCTGTGTCCCTCCTGGACTGTTTCCAGCTGCGCAATTGTAGGCAAGTATGTTCCCTCTGCTGGAGCCTGCTTGGGATCAGGACATGGCAGTTAGCTAGGGCTCTCTGAATGCCATTTTCTATAACCCCCTGTAGGCTGTCTTGAAGGAAAAGGGGACCACTAACTTTGGAACCCTTTAAGTTTGATTGGAACATGTGAAATGCCAGCTTTTCCAGGGTTTTTCCTTGAAGCTGGCAATTTCTGACTAATGCTTGGGATTCTGGGTCAAATTAGATGGACCATTTCAGCCACCAAACAATGACGTTCAAAGCAGCACAAGCAGAGTTCCCTAGGCAGATGGTCTCCTGCTATGAACATCGTGCCTTGACTGCCTTTCTCCGGCAGCTGCCGATTCTTCTCCAACTCTCTCTAGGGTGACCACCTCAGTTGAGGATGTTGTGGGGAGCAGAGATTGTGATTTCACCATCTGCAGCCTACTAGCTGTGAGTAGAGACAATTCCCAGGACCTGTACTGGACTCTGGGAGATTCAGAGACCCAGGATGCCTCAGGGATCCTACCTCTGGAACATGAAACTTGGGGGCCGGATATGGTGGACCATCCTGTCTGGCCCCAGGGAGTGGAGAGGAGGCCCCTTGAGCCAGGCTTTCACCTCAGGGCAAGCTTGTTCACAGCTGAGTGGGAAAGTGAGTGCCACACAGCTGGTCAGCCGCTGGAGAGAGATCCTTGAGAAGATAGGCCTCCCAGAGGCCCTGGAATCCAGTGAGTACATCATGGCTCACGTCCTTAGAACCAAAACAGTTAAGTGTGGTGGCACCAGGAGGGTGGGAAGAGGGAGGAGGGAGAACTGTGGGAGAGCTACATCAGGATTTACCCCCACCCAGGATGCTTACCTGAATTGGATGGGACTTTTCTGTCGTATTGTCATAGACAGATGCTCATTCACCAACAAACCGTTACAGTGTACGCCAGGTCCTGGGGGGAGGGGGAAGGGGAGGGGATCATACACGATGAAAGGTTCCAGTGCTGGTTCCACAGCACATGAAGAAATCTTGGTTTGAGCTGGATGCTGGTGCCCCACACCTGTCATCCTAGCTACTTAGGAGGCTGAAATAGGAGGATTGAAGCTTAAAGTTCAGGCAGAAAAGCCTGTAAGACTCTTATCTCCAACTAACTACCAAAAAGAAAATGCCAGAAGTAGGCTCAAGCTGTAGACTGTTGGCCTTGAGTACAAAGGCTCAGGGACAGCACCCAGGCTCTGAGTTGAAGCCCAGGAGTGACACAAAGAAAGGAAAAAGAAAGAGAGGAGGGAAGGATGGAGGGAGAAAAGGAGGAAAGGAAGGAAGAAGGGAGCATGCAAGCCTTGGTTTGGAGTCCCTGGATCAAGGGAGCCAACCATTCACAATCTCTGTGGGGACAGTTTCAGAGCCTAAAGCTAGTGTGTAGGACCAAGCCACTGACCCGTTCATGACATCAGCAACTTCATGACATCCAAGATCTGAGTGGTCGCTGACTGCAGAGGGAAATAGCCTCGGGTAGACCCTAGGGCTCAGGGTGGGTCACAGAGTTTCAATCTCCCCTGGTTCACCAAGTTTATTTTCTGGTCAGATAAGAAGAAACTGTCCAAGGGCTAGGGAGGTATAGTGTGAGGGAGTGTCAAGAGGGGGGTGGCAAGGGATAAGCAGGAAGATGAAGAGGGAGGATGATCCCAGATCAGGTGTGTCAGGCCATTGAAGCCATGACCTCACCTGACAACCTAGACATCAGTGATAGAGCCTTCAACCCAGCCACATGCCTATGAAAAGTCCTGGCACTCTGGGTTCACCATTGACGATTTGGCTGTCATCTGCTGCAGGATGCCTGTGAAGTACATACTTGGGGACTGGGACTTTTGCTGGCTCAATCTGAAGATGACACCCCCAGTGTTCATTCCTCGACCAGAGACAGAGGTAAGCGGGCCACTGGAACAGGACACCCAGGGAATGAGGGCGAGAGTCAGACCCGTGTTGCCCTCAGACTTCCTTTAGGGGACTCTAGGGCCCCGTGACTGCCATCCTCAGAGGTAGAGGTGGGTCTCTTTGCTGGCTCAGCCATTAATCTAGATGGCAGATTGGGATTCAGAGAGGGCCGATTGAAGGTTGAGGCTAGTGGGAAAACCAGAGGCAGTGGGCTCGGAGCAGGGTTGTTTCTTTGAGGATACTCACAACCCAGGAACATTCCTGGGATGGATGAGCCCTTTTCTCCTCCCTGAGAGAGAGGGACCTAGAGCCCTCCAGTCTGCATCCCTTGGCTGAGAAATCCTTTCATTCCCATATCCTGTAGTTGTATAACTAGACCTCACCTGACTGCCCAGTGTCGAGGCAGGACAGTGAGAGATCTTGAGTCCTTGATGAGGTCACGGGATCCTCAGTATGAGATTGTACTTGAATGTCCTGACTTGGTGCATGGTCAGTCCCATCTAAGACTGCCATGATCTAGGACATAGAAGCTAGAGAGTCAGAGCAGGATGGGGTCTATTCTGTGAGTCTTGAGTATTATGTGTGCGTTTTGAGCTCCCATGTGCTCACCTGCTTCCTTTCCTTGGGTGCGTCTATGCTAGAAAAAGCTTAAAACTAAGGCCTGTGTCCCATCACTTGTTTTATGCTCAAAGCTAGCACTTTACCATTTGAGCCTCAGCTCCACTTGCAACGTTTTGGGGTGTTTAATTGGAGATAAGAGTTCTCAATGACTTTGCTGCCAAGGGTGCATCCAACTGCAGTCCTCAGATCTCAGTCTCCTGAGGGGATAGGATGACAGGCATGAAAAAGCCTCTTTGGCTGGGTGCCAATGGCTCATGGCTGTCATCCTAAATACTCAGGAGCTGAGATCTTAGGATCATGGTTCACAGCCAGCTTGGGCAGGAAAGACCCTCAGATTCTTCTCTCCAATAAAGCAACAGAAACCTGGAAGTGGTGCTGTGGCACAAGTAGTAGAGTGCTGGACTTGAGCTGAAGAGCTCAGGGATAGCACCCAGGCCCAGAGTTCAAGCCCCACAACCAACAAAAAGAAAGAAAGTAAAACATCTTTGCCTGCAAAGGATGGTGGAGGTGTGTTTGTGTGTGTGTGGGGTGGGGGTGGTAGACATTTAGCGCCCCACTCAGTTATCCTTTTAGATGGATTGTCCAAATCTCTTAGTCCACGGCAGCCGATTCTTGACCACAGGTGAAGCTCTGGGTTAGATGTCGACCATCGGACCTCAGTCTCCTCACGGGACAGTTGTGAGGAAACAAGGGACTAATACAGAGGGCTCTCTAGAGCTGGGCCAGGCACAGAGGGAGCAGCTGTCAGATATGGTTCTCAAAAATTCTGTGAGCATATGACAGGAAGTTACCTAGAAATGGCTCAGATGGGGTCTGTTATTAATCCTGCAACAGGTATAGGATTATGAAACAAAACATGGCTGTCTTTCATCATTAATCTATCCCCATGAGGAAGGTGATCCTTCACTGTATTCAGTCTTGCAACTGGGGAAAATGAGGCATTGACAAGCCAGGTGACCTACTCATGACCTCCAGCTGACAGGAAGCTCGGCCTGACTTCTCTGCCATGCTTCCTAGGACAGTGAGTGTTATTCAGCCCACTTCTTGTGGTGGGAGATCCACTTTTGTCATGTGTGAGCCTTGAATTTGAGGCCTGGATGCTGTGCCTGAGCTCCTTAGATCAAGGCTAGCGATCTACCGCATGAGCCACAGCATCACTTCCGGTTTTCTGTTGGTTCTTTGAGTATAAGAGTTTCACAGACATTCCTGCCTGGGCTAGCTGTGAATCATGATTTTCACATCTCAGCCTCCTGTGTAGTTAGGATTATAAGCCTGAGCCGCCAGCACCTGGCTTAAGTGTAATTCTGGCCCTCTCTTCCTCTTTCTCTCTCTCTCTCTCCCCCCTCTCTCCTCTCTCCCTCTCTTTCTCTCTCGCCCCTCTTTCCCTCTCTCTCTATCTCTCTCTCTTTCTCTCTCAGGAACTGGTTGAATAGGTGCTGGAGGAGGTGCCCCAGCATCCCCATGTGGCTGGAACGGAAGGTGGCCCTCACATTCTGGAGGTGGGCTGAGGGTCAGGAGCTGTTTTGCTCAGCCTATTGAACTAGCTTCATGAGGTAAGCCCCTCTGTGCCCCGGCTAGACTGTGATGGTTATTCCTTGTCCATCCCTTGAGTCCTTCCTCACATCCCTCTGCTACACCGTTGAAGGAAAGTGGATGAGGAGATGTTGCCTTGTCCTTCTGCCCAGCACAATCCTGGGACTCTGACCCATACCCCCACCTATCTGGTCAGGGCCTGGCTATAAGACAATGAAAACAGTCCATGTCTAATACCTTTTGCTGGGGAGTGTAGTTTTGGTTAGGCGGGTGGGGTGCAGACGAAAGACCCAAGACCTGACACCTTCCGTTGGACATTTGTTCTTGTGACAGAGCCATGTCATTGCTGTGGATAAGGAGGAAGCCACATCAGACTGACCCAGAACAATGCTCAAAGATAAGTAGGCTGTTGAAGTATCAAACCCACTCATGTCTGCTTCCTACTCCCAACAAGGAGGTGTAATGTGGGTGGCCCACCCCATTATAAATGGATGGTGGCGGTCAGAGGCTCATGGCTCCCATCCATCATCCTGGCTCTTTGGGAGGCTGAGGTCTGATGGTCATGACTCAGAGCCAGGCCGGGCAGGAAAGTCCAGGAGATTCTTATCTCCCATAAATCACCTCCCTCTCCAAATCCACACACAAGCCAGATGTGCTGTGGCTCAAGTGGTAGAGCCTCAGCCTTGAACAAAAGAAGCTCAGGGATAACACCCAGACCCTGAATCCAAGTCCTAAGACTAACACAATCATAAAATAAATGAACAGTGTACACCTTTTATCTGACTACTAAGAAAGATGGATATAGTTATCTGCTGGTACTTGTAGCCAAAGATAAGGGGCTTCCCTTGATGTTCCCCTAAACCTCTCCTCTCCTTTATCTGTCCAGGCTTAGGTTGCAGGACTGAATTCGGATCATCCCCCTGGATGTAACCTTAGTTACCCTCCCCCATCCACCTTCCTTGGGGTCAGGCTCCTGGATGCTCTCCCTGCTGGGAGGATGAGGCACCACAGAGATGAGGGTAGGTATCCCGGACACTTATACACACACACACACACACACACACACACACACACACATACACATATGAACACACAAACACCCCTAAGCCAATATGATCTTATACATAAATATATGTATGTATTATAAATATATCATATATAGTTATATTTTAAATGTGTACCATAAATATTGACTTATATTTAAATGTAATTCATCTCATCATTTATACATATATATATGCATACTTTTTTTTTTGGTCAGTCTTGGGGCTTGAACTCTGGGCTTGAGTGCTGTCCCTGTGCTCTTCTGCTCAAGGTAAGAGCTCTACCACTTGAGACATAGTGCCACTTACAGTTTTCTGGTGGTTTATTGGACATAAGAATCTTTGGAATTTCCTGCCTGGGCTGGTATTGAACTGTGACCCTCAGATCTCAGCCTCCTGTGTAGCTAGGATTATAGGCATGAGCCACAGGCTCCCGGCTATATTTACATCTGAGATTTGTTAGTGGAACAAAGGGTACAGAAACTATTATTCTTATCATGAAACAACTTCACACTGACAGGTATAATTAAAAAACGATTAATATTCTCAGTGGCACAAAAATCCCTTAGGTGCCTAACAAGACAGCAAGTTTTTCCAGACACTGCATGTGGTGTGAGCGGATTGCAACCCAAGCAACTGTAGAAGATAATAGACCCTAAACAAAACTGATAATTGCATGAACCCAGTCCTCTATGACAGATTTAGGCAGGCCTATCTTAGCGATTCTTGTTAGGGACATGATGAAAAATTTATAGTTTAGTTGTGATTACAGAACTCTTTTACACATGTCACTTAGCCATTAACTATATTTAACATAGTTCCCTTTGCTCTAACTTATATTTTCATGGCTCACGAAACTGTTTTTTGTTTGTGAAAACTTGGCTGTTCACAACATAGACATGGGTTTTTTAATACTTTTGAAATTACTGTCTGCATAGTGTTCTATGAGATGAGCTTCTCTTTACCATATCATAGGAATAAACTTACTCTGATTCAAACTTGGACAACAGCTACCTTGTTCTCTCTCCTAGAAAACCATCTGTATAGACTTCTTTACATGTAAACAGACCCTCATTTACTTGCAAAAGTCTGTCAGTGAGTCAAACCTAACTCACCCAAGTGAGGTGAATTCCTCTGTCATGCTTCCTTTACATTAAAAATGGGAAGAACTGTTCAGTAATGCACATACTTTTTAATGCGAAGTGTGACTCCTATTTTCCATAATGTGAATCAAGCAGAGGAATCGGTTTAAGATGTGAAAGAGCCTTACAAATAGTCTTGGACCTTGGAAATTGCCCTGGGTATGAATTTTTGGAGAAATATCCCTTCTAAGACAAAGGACTCAGTTTTTTTTTTATATTGTGCTGGTACTGGGGTTTGAACTCCTGGCCTTGAGCTCTATCTGGGCTTTAATTCTCAATGTTTGCTCTATACCACCTGAGCCATACCTTCACGTCTTCCTTTTACCACAAGTGCAGAAAAGAATCTCTTAGGTTTATCTACTTAAAATAGCTTGGAATTGCAATTGTCAAATTTGAACCTACTGAGTATCTAGGTGTAAGCCACTGGTGCTGTGCTAGAACTCACTTCTTAAGAATAAATAATCACAAAAAGAGGAGAAATAAATATTTGTTCAATTGTGTATGTGTTGTCTGATAAACCAAATCACTTGCTACTGGAAAAGAAAAAGAGAGAAGATAGAGATTAATATGGAGGAGAGAGACAAAGAAAAAGGGGTGGGTAAATGAGTGGAGGGGAGTGAAAGGGAGGATATGAGAGCAGAGGGTAGTTGAGTAGAATTGTCTACTGCTCACTAAGGTATTGTTGGACAATCAGTACCTTTGCATTTATGTAGCCAAAGCTTTATATTTTTGGTAGTAAGCTGAGATATAAAATACCAGTTTACAGGTAGTAACCTGTTAGTGTGCTTCCTCCTGCACCAAGGAAGCCATAGTTAGGTTACTGTTACATAGAAGGCAAGAGTAAGCTGTTTAAGTTATTCTGAGAAACAATAATTGGCATGCCAGGAATGCTCCCTTGTAGGGTGAAGTCAAGCATCACTCTTGTTCCCTGCTCCAGTCTTCCTCTCAACAAGAATAGCAGAAACAGAAGAGGAAGGAGATATCTGAGTAATATCATCTCTCTGTTTACCCTCTTCCTTTGGCCTCTCAAACAATAAAGCCAAAGGAGACTTAACCTGAACTAGTGGGGAAAATGGGGGGAAAAGTTCAGTCTAGCTTATTGTGAAACTTTTTAAATAATTGGGGCAGCATTTCAAATACTGAAATAAAACTTTTTAAATTATTAATAAGTTACTCGAAATTTATTGAAAATTTAGAAGACTACAGGGCTCACTACATAGTGGAATCTGCATAATTAAAACTGACTCGTGCTCCTATCATCAGAAATTGAAGATTGTCCCTAAACATAGACTGCTGAAGTGATAAGTGATGGAAATTCATGATGGATTGCATAATGCTGAGACCATGGAAATTATTTCCTTTCCATCTTCAGTGTGTAGAGAACAATAAAGGTCTCTAGGATGGCCCTGAAGGTGCAATTCTAAATTTAGGACAGAAAGTGAATAGTAAAAGAGACCTATGTCAGTCATTCAGAGATTAGAAATGTGGAGAAATATATTCATTTATGTGGTCAAACATGGAAGAGAGGATGTGGCAAGCCCATAGCCAAATGCCAAAGGTAGAGATACTTAATAAAATACCATGAAGTTGAAACAAGTCTTAAAAGGGGATCTAGGCTTAAAGGAAGTAGGGCAGAAGGATGGAGAGGGAAATGGTGGACTAATACAGTCATAACACTCAATGTACATATGTGAGAATATATTAGGAAACTTGAAGGGATAGGTGGGGTTGGGGTAAGGGAAGGAAGAAAAATGGAAAGTTTGACAATGATCCAGATGCACTGAACATTGAAATACACATACACTCTATTCAACACTGACATGATGGACTGAAACCCCTTTGCACAACTTGCTAAAGATAATTTTTTGAAGTTTTAATATTAAGAGACCAGAAGCATAAACCTTTAGAGATAAATAAGAGGATAGTATTGACATATTGTTGAGGCTTGTGTTCCTTTCAATATACAAAATTAAATAAGTATCAAGTCTGCTGCAAATTTCTTAAACTGTAGAGAACCAAATTCCAATATTCCTTAATTTTCAATAAAAATAAATCTTATAGACCTTTAGGTTTCCCAGTTGTTTCTAAATATCTTAATGTAATGCATTGGAACTAATTTCATTCCATGTTTAAGTTTAAATTGTAAATCACTAAATTCTTTTAAAATCCTCTCGCTCGGGCACAGGTATGGGTAGATAACTGATGTGGGCAGAATCAGAATTATTCAGAAGGTCGTAAATGGATGCTTACCTAGTTTTCTCTCTGCTGGGTCATAGAATCCAGAATGTCCTAATTGGAAAAGGTTAGCCTTCCCAGGTTTTCTGCATATAAACACTCCATCAATATTTTGTTATTAGAGGATTATTCAAGATTAGCTATATGTTGATTGATAATGACTAACCATGACAGGAAGGAGAGGGAAATCCATTTACACTTCAGTGAAGTTCTGATTTGTGCTTCACAAAGTGTTATGAAAGCTCTCCATGAAAATCTAGCAGCTGCATTTCTAAAAAGTCCTTGTGTGGTTACATTTTCTTTCTTTCTTTCTTTCTTTCTTTCTTTCTTTCTTTCTTTCTTTCTTTCTTTCTTTCTTTCTTTCTTTCTTTCTTTCTTTCTTTCTTTCTTTCTTTCTTTCTTTCTTTTTCTTTCTTTTTTTTTGAGTCCGGTTGTGGGGCCTGAACTCTGGGCCTGGGTGCTGTCCCTCAGCTCTTCAGCTCATGGCTAGCGCTCTACCACTTGAGCCATAGTGCCACTTCCGGCTTTTTTTTTTGCTTATGTGGTGCTGAGGAATCGAACCCAGGGCCTCATGCATTGCAAGGCAAGCACTCTAGCACTGAGCCACCTTCCCTGCCCTTGTGGTTACCTTTTCTGATAATGTCTCAATTCAAGTATTTCTCCTTGGAGTTCCATACTATTCAATGATGCTGTATTAGCTTCTTGTTAAAATTTGCAGACCGGTCTTGGTGATGACATTTGTGCTTTTCAAAATTGCTCTCCCAATTCCGTCCACAAACTGCAAACAAAATTTATCTGAAAAAATTTGTATCTGTTGATAGTGCATGTATTTTTATGTTTCATTACAAACCTAGAATATAGTAACAATTTTCATAGCAATTACTCTGCACTAGCTTGTGGGCAGATTCTAAAGTAAATAATATACTGTGTTTATGTAGAGAATTTGAGTATCCCAAGTTTTCATATACCTGGGTTCCTAAAACCAATACCTTACTGATATTGAGTGATAAATACAACTTCCTATAAGTACAGAAGTTTTCCTTGTATCTTTTTAATACATATTTTTATTGTAAATATACTGTACAGAGGGGTTACAGTTACCTAAGTAAGGTAATGAGTACATTTCTTATTTAACATTGTTACCCCCTCATTTGTTTGTCCTCTACCATACCATTCCTTCACACCTCCTCAACTTCCCCATTCACCCCCCCCACCCCTTGATAGACTGTCTTGTACATCTCATTGTTAAAATGGGTCAACCTGTATCCTTTCCTTACATCTTAAATGAAGAAGTGCTAGCTTGATTTATGCTGATTCTACTTGTGTAGACACACCTAAAATCACTCATCAAGGCCAAGAGCACATAAATGAAATGCCATCATTTTTTGTTACTTCGTATAATTGTGTTCTACACATTTATTGACAGGTTACAAATTATTCTCAAACTTTAAAACATTAAAAATATTTTCTTTTTTTCTTATTTTCTTGGCCAGGAAATCAGCAAGACCTCAGTCAGCATTTCTCACATAAGACTTTTCACATGGGTTAGTTAAATGTATGTGTAGAATCCAGTCCCTGGAAAAAGCTCAAGCAAGGATGCCATTTAAAGCCTTATAACTTTATTCTTTACCAGGGCATTCTCCTGCTACTTTGATTGTTGAGAGTTTCTACAAGAGCAAGCATTCTGTGGGGAGCAAGGAAACACCATATGAACTTTACTTACTGAGATTTCTGTGTGATTTGCTATCCCTTGTACTGCATTTTGCAAGTGGAATCTCTCTAAATGTACAAGTTTTAAGAGATAAGAGAGTGGTAAAAGAAATGCTTAGAGACAAATACATCTTGAACATACTTTGTTCCAAGCATTCCATTTAAGGCATATTCAACAACTAGTGAAACTTTGTGTTGGCTGTTTCTATGTGTCTTTCTCCATGTGTGCATGTATACATGTGTACATGTACGTGTGTATTTGTGTGTACAGTAACATACATGTGTACATATATAAGGGCATATACACATATGTGTGCATATATAAATAAATATACTTATACAAATATATGTGCATATATATATATATCTGTTGTTCAGTGATTTAATCTATAGTTCACAGCACATTGTCATTCTCACAAAGTGTACATGATAAATTGCTCCTAGGATCTGTACTCTATGATGGGCATTCTTTGTACTCACTTCCCACATTCCTTTGTTTTTCATCCCTGTGAGCAACTTCGGTCCACTTTCCATAGGATAGCTTTGTTTTCATTATATGTATTTACTAATTGATAATAAAAGAAAAAGGTTGTTTGTAAAAGAAAAAGAACTTTTAGGTCACAGGTTAAAAGTATCTTATCCATCCCAATGATTCCTATGAGATAAAATTTATAATAGTAAAAGTGAAAAGGAATTCCTAGATATGCTGTTTTGCCATTTATTATGGCAAAGAATAATATCAAGTCACTCTTATAACTCTTAAATAATGCAAGGGTAACTGATGGTCGCTATCATGTTCCCACAAAACTAGTGGATCCTGAAGGATAATAGTAGACCAGCCAAAATTCTAAGTACCAGACATGGAGCATGAAAGAGAAAGAGAGGAAATGGGAGAGAGTGAAAGAGAGAGAGAAATATCACAATACTAGAAGTGCATAACAGACAAACAAGAGCTGTATGAGAATATTCATACTGCTATCTTTAGACTCTATGTGTACATTTGAAGGTATTTGATATATGACAACAAATCAACATGAAATATAAAGTTATTTTGATAAAAATAAAAATAACTCAGATGAAATTATAAATGCAAAAACAATCTTCACAGAAGCAAACTCTCAGAGATATTTATGACTTTGAAAAGGATAAAGTGGCTGAAGTTAGTATAAATTTAGAAGTACAATTCACAAAAATATAAAAATATATTTATATCTTTCATTATATAACCCAAAGCAGAAAGCAAATGTTGTTTAGATGATATTTTAAAACAGTTTCTCAGGTGCTGGGAAGGTGGCTCAGTGGTAGAGTGCTTGCCTTGCATGCATCAGCCCCAGGGTTTGATTCCTCAGCACCACATAAGCAAAACAACATGGAAGTGGTGCAGTGGTTCAAGTGGTAGCGCTAGCCTTGAGCTGAGGGACAGCACCCATGCCCCAGAGTTCATGCCTCATGACCAACAAAATCAAAATAAAGAACAAAACACAGTCTATCACTGTTTTGGCCTCAACTCTGTAATACCACTGCTTCAGCCTAGGGATAAAATTTTAGGTGTAAGCCAGGCACTGGTGGCTCACTCCTGTAATCCTAGCTACTCAGGAGGCTGAGATCTGAGGATCGCGGTTCAAAGCCAGCCCAGGCAGGAGAGACCGTAAGACTCCTATCTCCAATAAAACCACCAGAAAACTGGCAGTTTCGCTGTAGCTCAAGTGGTAGAGTGCTTGCCTTGAGTTGAAGAGCTGAGGGACAGCGCCCAGCCCCAAAGTTCAAGCCCCACGACTGACCAAAAAAAAAATAAATTTAGGTGTGGACATTTATCAACACTTCTGACTCAGACTCTATTTGATAATTTTTTAAATAAATACTTTGTTCTTAATTTTCCTCTTTGTAAATTAATATGCACCTATAAAAATTGGTTTGGCCATCCAAGTAACCTTCTCAAAGTACCTCCTAATGATGTTTTACAAATAGTTTTACTAGGGCTGGGAAGGTGGCTCAGCGGTAGAGCGCTTGCCTTGCGTGCATAAGGGCCTGGGTTCAATTCCTCAGCACCACATAAACAAAAAGAAAAAAGCCGGAAGTGGTGCTGTGGCTCACAAATGGTAGAGCGCTAGCCTTGAGTTGAAGAGCTGAGGGACAGCGCCCAGGCCCCACGACTAAACCCCTCCAAAAAAGTTGTACTATATTTCAACAAGTAAAACAATGCTACAAATAAAGAAAACAATAATTAAATGTTAATAATTAATAAAATAAAAAACAAATATTATCACTGTTTTCCCTATTTGAAGTGTACTACATATTAGATTTTATTATTTGCTCATAATTCTGTACATTTAACACTGACTGAGGTTGTGATGTTCAAGAAGAGTTTTATAGAATATGAGTAGTCTTTAAAGCTACCCACTAAGATTACTATTTATGGCTCTTCTCATTATTTGTTTATGGCTTATATCATCATTTTTCCTCATTAACTTATAAACTGAGGAAGCCCTAAAGTTTTAACAGACCGTGTAGTTAACAAAGTGTTAACACTTCATTCTGCTTCTTTACACAAAAACTTTGCAACTTCTCATTAATAAAGTTTCTCGAAACTCTGAAATGTACATACTTAGTAGTATATGTCTGCTACCATAAATCTTAAATACTTTATGGAAAAGTTTTATATCTGACAAACAGTCCTAATTTTGGCATATGTAAACAAATTCCCAAAATTAAATATATTTAATACATTAAAAATTTTAACAAACCTTAACGCTTGGTGCAGTGTTCATTATGACAGGTGCCTTGTATAGAATAATTGAATCCTCCTCCTACACATTTCTTGAACAACAAATATCTGGGATTATTTTGTTTTTGACATGTCAATCTTGACTTTATTCTTAAATTTGTGCTTATGTAAGAAATTTATGGTTCTAAAATTTCATGACAATTCTTTTGAACTTATTTTTTGTTGAATTGTCTAGTTTAATAAAATCCAACTGCACTTTTTTGGGGGGGATCCATTCGTGGGGCCTGAACTCTGGGCTTGGGCGCTGTCCCTCAGCTCTTCAGCTCAAGGCTAATGCTCTACCACTTGAGCCACAGCACCACTTCCAGCTTTTTTCTTTTTGCTTATGTGGTGCTGAGGAATCGAACCCAGGGCCTCATGCATGTAAGGCAAGCGCTCTACCACTGAGCCACCTTCTCAGCCCCCACAATTGCACTTCTGATATAAAAAATATTCTGTGCTCAATTCAGCCACACATACACTAACATTGGAACGATACAGAGAAGTTTAGCATGGCACCTGTGCAAGGACGATATGCAAATTCGTGGGGCGTTCCATATTTTTACAACAACAGATGCTGGAGGGGATGTGGCCACAAGGGAACCATACAACATTCTTGGTGGGAGTGTAAACTTGTTCAACCACTTTGGAAGACATTATGGATGTTCCTCAAAAGATTCCACATAAAGCTCCCCTTTGACCCAGCAATCCCACTTTTGGGGATTTATCTAAATGATCACAAACAAGACCATACTAAAACTACCAGCAAAACTATGTTTATTGCAGCATTTTTTTACCATAGCTAAGATATGGAACCAACCAGCTGTCCCCACTACATGAATGGATCAAGAAAATGTGGTGTATATACACAAAGGAATTATATGCCTCCATCAGAAAGAATGACATTGCCCCATTTGTTAGGAAATGGAAAGATTTGGAAAAAAATTTATTAAGTGAAGTAAGCCAAGTCTAAAGAAACAGGTCCCATGGTTTCCCTTATTTTCAATAACGAATATATGTCTGGGGTAAGCAGACAAGGTCAAAAGCTATGTGCATATGAACAGATATGATAACGTTAAGGGAATTGAACCCCACGATAGGGAAACAAGTAGTTTTTTGTTTCTTGCTATTGTTTCTAACGTACTTATAATGTGCGATGTGAATTTTTGTTTCTTTGTATATTCCTCCCCCACTCTATAACCCTTGTTTTCTCTGTATTTGAAGTTGGTGCATCTGCCTCTTTTATGTACGCTTCTCTAATTTGGGGAGGAGAAGGGAAAAAATGAGTGCGCATGAACGCATGTGCATGTATGTGTGATGGTATGCTCAGAGTTTGAAATCAGGGCTTAAAGGTCTTGCTAGGCCTTTCCTCTCTAGGTTGGTGAGGTACTATATGAGCTACATCTTCTTTCCTGGGTCTTTGCTAGTTCATTAAAAAGTATGAAAAATAATTTCATGAATTTTTTTTTTTTGGCCCTGATTGACTTCCAATGGTTATCCACAAATCCCAGGTTCCTGAGTAGCTATCCTGAGTAGATAGGATTACAGATGTGACTAGCCAATACAAGGCTTTCAGAATAATTTTAAAAGTAGAAGAAAATTTACTTCATGGGGGCCTGTTTTATTATTTCCTACTTTTAAAGCATTTTGGATTGATTAAGTGTGAATTTATTTCATTTTTGGATTCTTAAAAGACAGTAAGTGATGATATTTAAAAGTTTTGGTACTTTTTAAAAAAGGAAACTGGAACTGTGGGACAGAAGAAATTTGTCTCTCTTTGGACCTCAATTTAGAAGCTCAGCTCTGTGCATGATAACCCAATGTCACCAACATAGTCTCTGTTGGAGACAAAATGTGATAGAAAACAATCACCATGGGCAATATTTGCTATGCTATAATTTCTTGGACAATATGAATATTGAATTGAGAGTGTAAGAGAATGGAAAGAATTTACCTACCTTTTGTGTATTGCTGAAAGATTTTTGGAAACTTTGACTCGTTTCCTTCCTCACTGTGTGTCTTTGGGCCATGCACTTAGTGCCTTTAATTATAATTTTTCCCAACACTAAAATACTAATAACATTAGCATTATAGCAAATGTTATCTTAAGAATTAAGAGAAATAAAACTTGTAAAATACTTAACATAAACTTCTATGAATGAGCTTTGAGTTTAGCCAGAAGTTTTTTTTAAATACTAAATAGAATGTCATAAGTATTACAGAAACCATTACATGTAGTGAGCAATGTTATCTATTAATCATGCTCTACTTCCAAGGAAGCCGGGTAGATAACTTCTCATGCTGTAAATCAAACTGGTTATTTTAAGTCTTGTTAGTGTAAAAATATCAGGCACATAATAATGAAGGAATGTTGTAGACTGAGATGAAGTCCAAAAGAAAATGTACAAAACTGATAAAACAAAAGTATCTGAGCAGTATATTGTGTTTTACATCATTTAAGTTACATCTCAAAGATAAGGCAGACCTAGAAGAATGAATTGTCTTTTTGATATTCTATCATAGGTCTTTCCTCATTCTTGTAGAGGCATCATCAGATTTGAGGAACTAAGTTTTTGGTTTGCTTCCTTCCATTTAAGTTACATCATTTAAGTTACATCACAAAGATAAGGAAGACCTAGAAGAATGAATTGTCTTTTTGATATTCTATCATAGGTCTTTCCTCATTCTTGTAGAGGCATCATCAGATGAGAGGAACTGTATTTTTTTTTGTTTGCTTCCTTCCATTTATTCTTCAGTTTGAAATCTGAACTACATGAGACAGAAAGAAACCAAGGGAAATTAGTCATGCAGGGTTTGGAAAGAAAAATCAATGTAAAATAAAATACATAGCCTTGTATAAGGTCTAACTAAATTGAGTTATATAGTCTCAAGCATTAACAGAAAATGATTTAAGCAATATCATGTTATTGAAAACTGAAAAATGTTAGGAGTTGCTTTATTTTTTCCTTTCTACTACCTTGAATTAATTATTGATTTTGTACAGAGATTAAAGATGAGATTAACAAGAAACTTGATTAAAAATTGTCAAAATTTCTGAATAGACATGTTTACCAAAAAGCTCTGAAAATTGCCAGTGGGTTTACAAAGTTGTGTTTAATACAACTTCTATGCTGGCTTAATGTTTTGTAAACAAAAATCATTAGAGAAATGCAATTCAAAATTACTATGATACTACTTCATAACTATTATAACTCTTATCAAAAAAATCAAAGGAACCAGGTGTGGTGGTAAAGGCTTGTAATTCGAAGCTTTTAGGAGGTTGGAGTAAAAGGATTTGGGTCTGAGGTCATCTTGGGTATTGCACACAGTAAATACCTGCCCTTTAAAAAAACTCAAAAGGTAATAATGTTGGCTGGTGAGAGTGTGGAGAAAAGGAAATTTTCTACACTCTTGGTCAAAATACAGGTTAATACTCTCCTTGTAGAAAGTAGTATGCAGTTTTCTAAAGAAATCCAAAGTTGAAATATCATCTGACCCACCAATCATGTGATTATTTCTCTCTGGGTAACTCATAAATATATCTGTAGTTCATTGTTATTCGCATTATTCACAACAACAGCCAAGATATAAATCGAAGTTCAGTGTTCAACTACAGACTAATAAACAACTGTGGTGCATGCACAAATATATTTTTCTGTTTCATCCTTAAAATAGCAAGAGACTTCTCCCATTAGCCACAACTTATAATGACCTGAAAGATGTATTGTAAATGAGGAAAAATGTTGTCTTCTGATTTTTGTGAACACACACACACACACACACACACACACACACACACACACACACACACATCAACCTCAAACATTAAGAGTGAAATTTTTTGAAAAGTAAAGCAAAGTGGAATTGCTGGGGCATTTAGGTCACAATGTAGAAGATAGTAGATATACAGGATGAACCGGTATAGAGTTGTAATGTACAGCATGAGGATACAGGGGACAACACTGGCCTTACATAGGAATGAAGCTAAATAAGTAGGAGTTGTTCTTCCTAGTAAGGGTTGCTCTTTTGGATGCTCTTCCTCCAGTAATGGATAAGATGAACATAATTCTTTAAATATACCTGCCTGTTTGCAGAAATAATAACAAACAATATAGCAATAATGTTGTATGCTCAACATAGGACATGAGATTATCCTTGGTGTAAACTAATTATTACAAATAAGGGAAACCGTGGGACCTATGTTTCTTTAAGTCTGGCTTACTTCACTTAATATAATTTTTTCCAAGAACTTCCATTTCCTTACAAATGAGGTGGTATCATTCTTTCTGATGAAAGCATAGTATTCCGCATGTGTGTGTGTGTCTGTGTGTGTGTGTGTGTGTGTGTGTGTGTGTGTGCGCGCGTGTCTCATTTTCTTGATCCATTTATCTACTGAGGGGCATCTGGATGGATTCCATATCTTAGCTATGGTAAATAATACTGTGATAAACATAATTTTGCTGGTAGCTTTAATGTGGCCTTGTTTGTGGCCACCTGGTTAAATGCCCAGCAGTGGGATTACTAAGTAATAGGGGAG
Organism: Dipodomys merriami; assembly: GCF_024711535.1. Lineage (NCBI taxonomy): Eukaryota > Metazoa > Chordata > Mammalia > Rodentia > Heteromyidae > Dipodomys > Dipodomys merriami. The sequence continues at coordinate 3,070,916 of NW_027202283.1, read as the reverse complement.
CATTATTGTGTACATCAAGGATAATCTTAGTAAATGAGCAGAATAGCCCTATAGCTCTGTACATATGATTGTATAAGGTGATTCTAAGTGAAATGAACCCCAAGACATGTTCTTTGATGTTTTTGTTCTTAATGTATTGCGTGATTTCTTTTTATCCTTTTGTGTTTTCCCCACCTATGGTGTATCCCCTGTAGTCACTGTATTTGATTTTGATACCCTGGTTATTGTAAATATGTTAATCTGAACTAGGGAAGGGAAAGGGAAAAAATGATGAGGCAAAGGACAAAGGGGGAACCTATGCAACAGTGATACACAGAAGACAATATGTTGGAAATAATCTGGAGGGGCTGTTGGGAGGGAAGAGGGAGAAAAATGGGGGAAGGGATAACAAATTAGAAAAGAAATAAATTCATTACCTTACTTATGTAACTATAACCCCTCTGTACATTACCTTGACAGCAAAATTTAAATAAAAAGTAAAATAAAGAAGGGATGGGAAGGGGAAACAAAGGAGGAGGCAACAATGCTTAATAAGAAATGTATTCATTATTTTGCCCATGTAATTGTAACCCCTCTGTATGGTATTTTCACAATAAAAATACAATAAAATATATGAGAGCAGCAATACAGGATATGGGACTGGGGAAAATGCTATACAAAGAGTAGAACAGCTGTGGAGAATAATAATTTTACTTTAGCATAGGAAGTAATTAACTAGCATACAGATTTTCAGCCTCATGTCAGTCACTAAAAAGGGAAAACAACATACAAACCAGTAGAGATAAAATAGAAAACTAAACAATAAGGATGAAGAGACAGCTTGGACCAAAAATTACAAATGAGACAATTAGGAAACAAATAAAAAGCTGGTAAGTTTAAAAAATATTACCCATAATTCTATTAATTGTTGTTTACATCACAATTTGTTAGAACTATAATTCAAATCACAGTTTAGTACTATATCATTTTAATAATAGATTACTTATTATTGATTTCTTAATGCTGAATGTTTAATATGTAATTTTACTTTTAGCAGCTGTAGAAAAGAAGAAAGTGAATCTAATTTTACTAATATATATCATGAATTGTAAAATTGAGAAGCAGAATTTAAACAAATAATATATTATTACTGTTTTAATTCTGTGAATTAATGTAATAATTCAAAGTGTATTCTACAATTAGCAATCATCTTAACTCATTGACTCTAGGCCAGGGGATCACAGGGGCCCAGAAAAGCTACTACCTTGAATAGTAATCCTAGACCTCTAAAACAAAACAAAACAAAACCAGAAACAAAACAAACAAAAAACACTGCAGTAAGCACAGCCAGTCAGGGTTGCTATCACAGCCTACATGAAGTCAGGCCCGAAACAGAAATTGAGAGTCATTTAGCTGATAACTAATATATTTTTTTATGAGACAGACTCAAATGAGACTCCTGAGAGAGAGTCAGAAAGACTGATGAAAGGGACTAAAATTGATCACACAAAGATTGGAAAGTAGAATTCCTTGTAGAACAAATAAATCATAGAAAGCCTGTGCATGTAAGAACAAGACAGCAGACCAAATTCCAGAAATGCACATTATCTTAGAGGTCAGCTTAATGAATTATCAATAGAAATCTTTGAAATCTTAAATATTTGAACACATGTGGGAGAAGGACAATTGCTGAAGAGAAAGAAAATGTCATCACCCTGTTAGGATGTCCAATATCACATTAGGAATTGATAAACCACAGATTTGTAATAAAAATAATACAATTATTCCAAGTGAGTGGTTCATTTGTTTTGATGTAACAGTTCTTGATTTAGGTGCTAGCAATTAACATACAATTGATCCAGTCCCACAGCTGAGTTGATATTGACTGCAGTATTCCTACATAAAGAGTAAGAGAAAATTTACAAATGTCTGGTGAAATGAGTTGAGGATGAAGTGTTCTAATAGTGATAACTGAGGTTTAGACACAGGTAAAGAGGTGGACTTTCTTTTCTAAAATCCCCCCATTTTTAGTCTGGTGCCAGTGGCTCACAACTGTAATCCTAGCTACTCAGGAAGCTGAGATCTAAGGACAGCAGTTCCAAGACCCCTGGACAGGAAAGTCCCAGAGACTCTTATCTCCATTTAACCACAGGAAAACCAGAAGTTGCACTGTGGCTCAAGAGGTAGAGAAATCACCTTGAGTTGAAGAGCTCAGGGACAGTGCCCAAGCCCAGACTCCAAGCCCCTCGACCAACAACAAAAGAAATCTCCCTTTTCTTGGACTGCCTACATCTTTTCCTAACATTCAACAAATAAGCCATTTTATCACCCACAACATTTAAGTCCTAGCCTAGCTACTGCAAATAGAATGATTTGGTTTCTTATGTCAAAAGTTCATATTTTTAAAAACAAATACCAGAAGTGGTAACTTTTATTCCAGTCCTTGAACACTGGGCCTGGGCCCTGAACATGGTTATGCTGATAGCTTTCATGTGAGCTTGCTTGTTATTTATTGAATTACTGCTGATGAGGGGAATTACTGGGTCTTAAGGAAGATCTATATTTAGTCTTTTCAATAAACTCCGTACTGCATTCCACGGTGGATGAACAAGTTTAATTTCCCACCAACAGTGTAATAGAGTTCCCAATTTGCTACATCCATGTCAGCATTTGCTATTGTTAGTTTTCTTGATAATGGCCATTCTAACTGGGACGAGGTAGAATCAGTCTTGTTTACTTTTAGATTTGTGGGCACCTTCTAGCTAACATAAATGAATGAATCCATGAAACTTATATTGCTCTGAGTCTGCATTCTCTTCTCTTTCTCTTAGTATAATTTTACCAAGCCTTTCATTTTCCTTAAGACTGGTGAAAAGTCATTTCTGATGGGTGAGTAGAATTCCACTGTGTGTGTGTGTGTGTGTGTGTGTGTGTGTGTGTGTGTGTGTGTGTGTGTGTGTGTGTGTGGTGTGTGTGTGTGTGTGTGTGTGTGTGTGTTAAATCATGATAGGCCCATGAATTCATTTCTAAGCCTTCTGTTTCATCTATAATTTAGTAATTCCATATTAAATTTGGATTGCTTTCTCTACTTTATTGAACAATATAGTTGGGATTTTGATGACTATTGCATTGTCAATTTTTGGGGGGCCGCATTGCAGTTTCATCATGTAAATTCTTCCAACCAGGAGCATTGAAAGATTTTCCATTTCCTTGAGTCTCCTTAATTTCCCTTTTTAGATTTTTAAGGTTTTTACAATAGAGGTCCTTCACATTTTACTTTAATTAATTCCTAGTTTTGTTGTTGTTGTTTTGTTTAGTTTAGATTTGATTTGGTTTTAAGGCTAATATATATGAGGTTGTTTTTTGGATTTCAGCATGGATCTTCCCATTGATGGTAACACAGAAAAACTACTGATTCTTGTGGTTTTTATACCCTGCTACATTGCTGAAGGTTAGCATCACCTTTAGTAACTTGAAGGAGGAAGCTATAGGGTCCTTTAAATACAGGATCATTTCATCTGTAAAAAGGGATAGTTTTACATCTTCCCTATTTGGATCCCCTTTATGTTTTTCTCTTGCTTATTGCTCTTGCTAGAAAGTCCACTGCCTTATTGAAGAGTAGTAAAGAGAATGGACATCCTTGTCTCATTCCTGATTTTAATGTCTTCATGCTTCCACTGTTAGATAAATGCTAATTATCTGTCATATATATACTCTGTAATATATTGAGGAATGTTCCATGCATTCCTAGCTTCTCAGACAATCATAAAGGGGTATTGGAGCTTGTTAACACCTATTACTTCATCCCTATAGACGATCATGTGTTTCTTGTCCCTGCTTCTGCTGATGGTTTGTATTATGATTATTGACAAGAATATTGAATCCAATTGTATCCTAGGATGAATCCTATTTGATCATACAATATTTTTTTTTGTTAGTTGCTGAAATTAGTTGGTGAGAATTTTATTCAGAAGTTCTGCATCATCACTTATCAAAGAGTTGGGTTCATAGTTCTCTTTCTTTGGTGAGTCCCTATGTGATTTGGAGAAGAGTCTAATTCTAGCTTCATAGAATGTGATTGATAATTCCATTTCCCGTTCTATTCCATTGAAGAGTTATAACTGTGTGTTGTAAGTTCTTTGCAGGCCTTAATTTCATGGTAAATTCATTGAGTCATAGATTTTTCTGGAATGGGAAGTGGTTTATTGACATTTCATTTTCATTTCTTCTTATGTGTTACTTCTTGCTTCAGATCCAGTATAGGAAAACATGAATTTCCCCAGGATTCTTCAGGTGATTGGCATAAGATTTTCAAAGTACTCTCTTATAACATTCTTAATTTTGCTTATATCTGTTGTGTTGTCTCATTTTTGTCTCTAATTTTCTGTATTTGTATGAGTTCTCTAATTATTTTGTATTGTTTTGTTTTTTATTATGAAGGTGATATACAGAGAAGTGGGTTACAGTTACATAAGTAATGAGTACATTTTTTTTTTTTTTGGTCTGGTCATGGGGCCTGAACTCGGCCTGGGCGCTGTCCCTCAGCTCTTCAGCTCAAGGCTAGCTCTCTACCACTTGAGCCACAGTGCCACTTCCGGATTTTTTCTTTTTGCTTATGTGGTGTTGAGGAATCGAACCCAGGGCCTCATGTATGTAAGGCAAGCACTCTACCATTGAGCCACCTTCCCAGCCCAAATGAGTACATTTTTAACAGTGTTACCCCTTCCTCATTTTTTTCTGCTTCCCCCAACCCTGACATCCCACTCCCACAAAGTTGTAACGTTTATTTATAACATAGTGTCTAGTGAATATCACTGTTGCTTTGGTTAATCTTTGTCCCACCATTTCTGTGATTTTCCTTCCTTTCCCTAAATCAGATTAACATGTATAAGACAAAGGGTACAGAAATAAAAAACAGTGAGTACAGGAAATAAACCAAAGGGGAAAAACTAAATAGAAATAACTAAAAACAATTCACTATACAATCATCTTGTATCCATTTCTTGGAGCTCATTTCGATATGCATCATTTTATATGGTGATATGCATATTGCTATTGAGCTACTGTGAATATCCTAGACATATTCTAGTTTTTCCAAATGAGTGAAAACATGTAGCCTCTGATTCTTTGGGTCTGGCTTGTTTGAATTATTATGTTTCCAAATGATTCCATTTCCTTACAAATGGACAATGTCAATCATTCTGATGGAAGCATAGAATTTTGTTGTGAATATATACGACATTTTCTTGATCCATCATTGCTGGGTCATAGGGGAGCTCTAGTGAGGAACCTCTATACTTCTTTACAGAGTATTTGAACAAGTTTACATTTCCACCAGTAGTGTAGTAATGTTCCTTTTTGGCCACATCCCCACCAGCCCAGCATCTGTTATTATTAGTTTTCTTCATTCAAATTGGGGTTAGGTGGAATCTCAATTTTGCTTTGATTTGCATTTCTTTTATGACCAGAAATGTTGCTTATTTCTTCATGTGTCTATTGGCCATTCATATTTCTTCTTCAGAGAGGTCTCTCCTTAAATCTTAAGCTCAATTATATTATGAGGGTTATTGTTTCTATGAGGATTTGTTTTTTCGGGGGAGTTAATTTTGGGGCTCTAAGAATATTTGAGATATGAGGCCATTGTATGTTCCAGAGGTAATAAAGACCTTCTCCCACTCTGTTAGTTTTCTACTTGTCTTTCTATCTATATAAGTTCTCTTTTTAGTCAGATTTGGTAAGGGTCTGTTCCTGTTCTTCTTGACCTTCTCTATGTAGGATATATTTGATTAATTTCTATTTTGTTGATTTGGTGGATATAAAATTTTCAAGTTCTCTTTGTCATGAAATATTTTTATATATCCTTTAAATATAAAGGAGAGTTTGGCTTGGGAGAGTATTCACAGTTGGTAATTGTTTGTCTTTAATGTTTGCCATATATCATGCCAGGCTCTCCTTTTTACCACATCAGCTAAGAAATCATTATTTATTCTGACTGTATATCCTTTATAAATAATCAGTCTTTTCTCCTGACAGCTTAAGAATCCTTTCCTTAATTATATTAAGTGAAGTAAGCCAGGCCCAAAGAAGCATAGGTCCCATGGTTTCCCTTATTTGCAATATCTAGTATAGGTATGAGTCAAGCGGAAAAGGTCAGATAATGTGATGTTAGGAAAATGAACCCTTAAATATGTATTTTAATGTTTTCGTTTCTTTCATGCATGTGTTTCCAATGCATTTATAAGATTATTTCTTTGTTGCTTTGTATGTCCCTCCTCCACAGTGTAACCCCCGCTTTCACTATATTTGATGTCAGTATAACATATGGAGGAGATGGGGACAAACAAGTCGTTTAAGGATTCAGGTGGACCTGTTGCAACAATGAGAAGTACAAAATGTCATGTCAAAACCAGCTTTACAATGTCGGTGTGGGGGGGGGGAGGGGGGTATAATTGGGTGGGGGGAGGGGGGTAAAATTGGGTGGGGGGAGGGGGGAGGCGGGGAAGGGAAGTGAAGGGTAAACAAAGGAGGAGGCTGCAATGCTTGGTAAGAAATGTATGCATTATCCTGCCCATGTAATTGTAGCCCCTCTGTACAGTATGTTCTCAAATAAAATAAAATACAATTAAAAAAAAAAAAAGAATCCTTTCCTTGATCTCTAATGATCCTCTAATGGATTATGATGTGGTAGTGGGTTGTTCTGTTCTGTTATTCTCCGTTTGGTGTTCTAAAGGCTTCTCTTCTCTGAATGAGCCTATCTGTTTGGATGTTTGGCATGTTCTCTGCTAGAATTCTGTAATATGTTTCCCATCCATTTTGTTTCCTGCTCTTCTCCTTCTTGATACCTATCTCCCCCAACTTTGATCTTCTAACTGAATCTTGAACTTCCAGCAAGATCGTTTCTTATTTCTTGGATTTGTTCTAAATGATAGCTCCTCTTTTCTATTAGACCTAGTCTGTCTTTGATGCTTAACATTATCTTCTATGTCATCTATTCGCTGTGGAGACTTTCTACTTTGGTTTTGATTTCTCTATCTTCTAATTGCTCATTTTTTTAGGGCTTCTATCTTTACTAAAGCTTTATTTTAGGTCTTGTGTGGACTTTCTTTACATCTTTTCTTTGGTTAGGGGAGTTGGAGGGGCTGTTTTTTTAGCTGTGTCTTCTCATACCTTTTAACTATTTAACTACTTAACTATTTTTTCCTTGGACTCCTTTGCCTTCTCAGACTTTATTTATCTTTCTGTTTGTAGTCTTCATGAATTATTTTGCTAATCTTTGATTGGTGTCTTCTTTTTTGACAAATTTCCTTGTAAGGATTTTGTATCTTTTCGTTAATCACATTTTTCAGCAGTATTTGTAACGTATTTTGAATTCTCTCTTCTAGCTCCTTAATTGTCTGTTCTAATGTCTGGTCAGTTCCTGTGTGAATTATACTACCTTGGCATCAGTTTTCTTGTATTTTTCTGATTTGTTCTGTCCATTTGGTGGATTTCTTGGCTTTCATTTGGGGAATCTATGATCTTAATAGGTGACTCTCTATGTTCTTGGTTGATTTTTCAGGTGTTGGTTTGGTCTTCTGTTGTTATGTGTTTTTCTGAAATTTGGTTTTTGTCTAGGCGATTAAGTGTAGGATTAGAGATCAATTGTGGTGAGATGTTGTCATGTTAGTACTTGTGGTTCCAATGACAATTCGAACTGTCCAGTGGTAAGATGAATAGTGTCTGTGTTTGGATGTGGCTTCCTCTGTTCCTGCTTTTTTCCCATGTGGTCCTTTTATTTCCACAGTGCAGCTGTGCTTTTGAATATGTTGGCCAACACAGTCACAGCAGTCACCTGCCTGGCTGGGTAACTTTTCATAGATTTCTGTTTTCTTGTAAAGACAGTATAAAATCTTCTTTGAATTATATATTTATATATAATTATACCTGACTTGGTTTGACCTGCTAATAGTGGAATACCTTCTAGGACTCTAAATCTCTGTTTCATTAGCTAGAGCTAAGGTAATTTTCTGTTCTTATTCTGCCATTGTTTTTCTACTTCCTCAGGTTTATTTTTGATATTGTGGATTTTTTCACATAATTTAGCATTTGTGATGGTTGTATCTGGTTATTTTTGTTTTTCTGTTTGTGTTACTTTGAAATAGTGATTTCAGGCTTCTATGAAGAGACAGTAATAATATGAAATATATGTTATTACATTGAAAGAAAGAGAGCAGACATTATAACCTTTTGCTACAAGTAAATTAATATTAAGCAAAACTAATAAAAATACTTATTTACTCTTTAGAGAATGAGCATAGTACTCTTGGATATCTTGGAGGAAACATATTAGACTCATTACATTTACATTGCAATTACAGGCTAACCATTCTTTTTCAGAAGACAAAAGCTTCAGTGCTTTCATATAATATTATAAAATCATAATACCTGCATGTTGATTTGTTTTCATCTGCAATTTTCAATTCCATTCTTCATCCATTAGGTAACTAGAGCTTTGAAAGATCAATTCCTTAAAATACCTATATTTCTTATATTGTGATGTAAATCTCAGTAATATAAGTATGAATTTATCTCTCAGTCTCATCTTGAGCTATATTCATATGAAATTTATGCAGTCTCAAGCAAGAATCCTATTTAACTCTTTTCTATGTTTTAATCAATATATCCATTCTCTTTAGAAATATGTTCTCATCTTTTTCTAGAAATATTTTTCTCATATTTCTCATGTTTCTCATCATATTGCTCCAGTGAACATCGTGTATTTTCAGGACTTTAATTGAAATAAATATAAAGTTTTGAACATGAAGACACTTCCTCCCATTATCACTTTAAAGTAAAACTTTGGGGACTATTGTATATATAAAAATAAAAAAGTTCAATGCAAATGCTTATACATGAATGGTCTAATGATTAAGTCAATTAGACCCAAAAACTACCATACCACATCAAGTCTCAATTTGCTTAAAGGAACCAAAATATTAGTGTTCATGAATATCACTCATTGTTAGAAAACGACTAATCAAAACCAAGTTTATTTTTGAAATTTAAAAAATGAAAATTACACCCAGATTTTCTGTCAATATCCTGTTTCCAGGGATACATTTTTTTCAGCAAACAGAGAAACAAAAAATAAGGATTTGTTACATAGAATGAAAGATATAAAATTAGACTGTCTTTCCTTAAGGTGATAAGTACATGCAAATCGTGATTTATTCAATGATATGATAAACATTCATAAGAAGATAGGTGATCAGAAGTGATAGGTAAGCAAAATAATTGGAAAACTGTATATGTAAATTTTCCTTTCAATATAGGATTACAGGTTTTCAATTCATGAGCCTATTGAACAAGATTTTGTATCTGTAATACAGATCCTGTATTCTACATTTTAGACATACTCCGATTCTCTTACTTCAGTTTCTGATCATTATTATTCTACTTTCATGATGTCAATTGCTACTAAAGTAACAAGGTGGGAGTTTTATTTCGTTTCTAGATCAAATAAATTTTAGTATTTTGGAATAGTAGTATAAATTCATGGAGTTTACTTTGAATGTCAAGTTTGAGGATACTGCATTCAGGGTATTGTGAATTGGCCTGAAGCAGCCAGGAACATATTTTGAATACACAGACACACAATATACTAAGATCTAGGGACTTGATCTCAGAGAAAGATAAAGGTCCAGGCAAGATCTTGAAGCCGAGATAAAACAATGGAGCAAACATCAATCAACTATTATCACAAATGGAACTGATCTCTGATGTGTCTGGTGACAGCTCTGTGTGTGTGTGTGTGTGTGTGTGTGTGTGTGTGTTTGTGTGTGTGTGTGTGTGGAGAGAGAGAGAGAGAGAGAGAGAGAGAGAGAGAAAATTTTAGTGTATCTTCCATATTTACAGTCCATAGAGCATTACTTGTTATGAAGAAGGTGCTCATATCACATTCTGATACCACTGTCATCACTTTTAACTGCTAAAAGCACTTGCTTAATCTCTAAATAAAAAGGGAAAAATAAACTAACATCTTACATGATTGTTTTGACAAATAATTGGTATATTAAAGGCCAAAAGGAGGAATTGGAGATTAATATAATCTTTTTTCTCTCTTCTGATTATTACACAGCAATAGCCGTGATTTTCAGGAGTCTCTTGCAATGTTCTCATGGCTGAATTACTAATAAGCTTAATAATATGAAACATACGATACAGAAGTAGATCAGCCTGCAAGCACAAAGAACTAGTGATAAGATCATACTTTTGAGCAGAGTTGACACATCATTTAGCAATGCAATTCCTTCATATGAACTTCAAATTTTGTGGCTTTCCTTGTGTGATTAAAAGGTAAGAAAGTAGAAGCAAGAATTCCTGTTCAGCCAAGTAGAAAGTGCTCATTATCCCATCCTCATGTTGCAAATTTCCATTCCATAAAGACTCTTCATTAGAGTACTTTCATTTAATACAATTCAGCACATCATCCTTCCCCGTTAGAGACAGGAAAAAAGAAAATTTTGTTTGAATATTATCTTACATAAATTAGTGTGCATAAGCTTGATTTGTATAATTACAGATGTTTGTAATAAAAGTATGTAGGGATCATGTCACAACTAAAAAGTAAAAATAAAATCACATAACTGCTACAAGTCACAGCATTTTGTGCATAAATACATACATTAGATTAGTTGCAAAATTTCTATTTTGAGAAAAACTTTATATTAAAGTATAATGCACTTTACTAAGGATTGAAACATTTTATTGAGAAAAAATATATTTTTGGGGGGGAGGGTCTGGTCATGGGGCCTGAACTCTGGGCCTGGGTGCTGTCTCTCAGCTCTTCAGCTCAAGGCTATCACTCTACCACTTGAGCCACAGTGCCACTTCCAGCTTTTTTTTTTCTGCTTATGTGGTGCTGAGGTCACCTTCCCAGCCCCTGAAAAATATATTTCTTAGAGATGTTTTTGCTTCATAATTTTAAGAAGAATAATGATCCCAAAGTAATTATTTTTTATTGTTTCCCTGTTTCCATGTGATTAACTTTCAAATTAGAAATCCAGATATATGATTTAATTTAACCAAAAATATTTATTGAGTATAAAGTCCTTCTACTCTCTACATTCTTCACACTAAGACCACCAAATATGAGTCTGAAATGATTAGTGTCTTTTTAACCTATGTTAATATTATTTACAATGTGAGTGAAATGTTTAAAAAGTAGTATTTATTTTAGCTTAATTGCTCTGAAGAGACAATAAATGATGTAATCAAAGGTTAAAAATGATTAGATTTAAAATTTACAATTTAGGAAATGGTTTTGACCACTCTGGTTACTGAAGCCCTCACTACACCCTCATGAGACAATTTATATTGATGAAGCAAAAATCCGAGGTTAGACATTTATGAATAAAAAATCATGTCATTCTGAACATGTAAAGCTACATTTCAAACAAAGAAAATTTAACTCTTAAATACCTGAATATGCTAGTACATTTAATTGCAGGGTAAGTACTTGTTCTGAAAGGAGATAGAAGTACATTTATTTTGAAATGTAAACCTAAGCATTCATTTGAATAAAATATAATGTTTAAAATATCACTCATTCAAGAAAGAAGATGTACAGTTAGTTGTTTTTCATGCCAATTATGTTCTCTATACTTACTACAAATACTAGATTAGTAAATCTAATTCATTGCTTTCTGGGAAATAGAAATTCAGTTTCCTAAAACTCATGACTATAACTTTTTCTCAAACAATTGCTAAATAATTGTTTTATATTTTTTGTCATGGAATCTTATTTGACTTTTTTATTCATTAAGTTAAATAATTGGCCAATAACAATATAAATTATGTATGAACAAAGTTTATCTAACACAATATTTCTTTCACAAGACATATCATGGCTCTCTTAAAGAACATTAGAAGGCAGTGTGTTCTTTATTAATTTTTAGTTATTTTCTTAATGGTTATTAATTGTCAGAAGTGGCAATTCTATAATATATTTAAAGAATTTGATTATAGTCCCTCTATTTCCTTTTCATTACTCCTTTCTCTAAAGATCTTCTGTTTTTCACATAAAATTACATCTTTGTATATGTGCATATAAACTAATTTGGAAGATTTAAGCTAAACTGCAACTTAATTCAAGCTGTACAGTGCATTAATAAGATGAATAAAAACTTGAATATTTTTTGTTAACTTCTGAATTGAGTTATCATTATTATTATGGTTAGGGTTAGGACCCCAGGCAGAATTAGAATTAGAATTAGGGAAATAGAAAATTTAACTTCAACACAGGATGACCCATTGCAACAATGATACTCAAAAGACACTATGTTGTAAATGAAGTTTACACCATGGGGAGGGAGGAGTAAGGGAAGTGGGGAGGGATGGGTTAGTGGGAGAACAAGACAGAAGGGGGTAACAATGCTCAACAAGAAATGTACTCTTTATATTACATGTGTACTTATTCGCTCTTTAAAGCATCCTTACAACAAAATAAAATTTTCAAAAAATAATGAAAAATAAAACCTGTTAAGAAATATGAAAACACTTAGAAATTTAGGTTCAAAATGCAAGTAATAATTAGACGTACACGCTGAGCAAGAGTTAGGATAAATGTAAAAAAAGAGGCTTGCTATTAACATGATGATTCGGTTATATGTAGGCTTAGGCTTAGGCAAGGTGTTCCAGTTAGAGCTGGGGTTAAGATGAGAAAAAGATGTAAGATATTGTGAAAAACTGCCACATATTTTAAGAAGAATGAATGGCATCAAAGTTAGAATGAATGAAAACCAGTGTTTATATTACTTTAAACATTCAGATATAATTTGGTTTAAAGTGTGAGATACTTTTTTGTTCTAATTAGGGTTAGGGAAAGATAAGCTTTAGGGTAACTTTTAGTTTTCTACTAAGAAGTAGAAGCAAAAAAATGTGTGATTGAATAGAATCTAGACAATTTTCCTTACATTAACCATTTGGAGTTAAATCAGACTGTGATTAGGATTAGGTTTCTGGTTAACCGGGGTAGAGGATAGAGTACAGAAATGGGTTAAATTAGTGGGTTGTGCCTATTTTCCTAGCTACTCACGAAGCTGATTTCTGAGGATCCCAGTTCAAAGCTAACCTGGGCAGGAAAGTCTGTGAAACTTTTATCTCCAATTAACCACCAGAAAATCCAAAAGTGGTGCTGTGGCTCAAGTGGTAAAGCTCCCACCTTGAGCTAAAGAACTCAGGGATCGTGTCCAGGCCCAGAGTTCAAGTCCCACTACCGACAAAAAGAAAAAAAAAAAGAAATGTGTTAAATGATAAGTAAAGCTGAACTTATTTTAGGTTCTAGGAATTCAGGAAATGCTGAGATAATGGAAGTACAATGTATTTCATAATATCAGGATTTGCGATCAATGAGTATAATGATTCCTCTTATGGAACAAGATACATTCAGAATTAAGGGTGAGAAAATCTGTAGGGTTTACAGAAAACCTGCAATTTATTTCAAGAATTACAAGTGGAATTTCAGTTAGGATTGTAGAAAATGAGCATTTTTCATAAATTTTAGAATTGGGATACTGTTAGTGTCAAGGTTATGGTTAGGATGCCAGCCATGGTTAGGGTTAGAGTGAAGGAGAAAAAAATGAGGCTCAAATTGAAGGTAAATTTAGACTAAGTCTAGTAAGAATTAGAATGAATGTGAACTAAAGTATTGTTATTTATATTAGAATATACTTACAGTTAGACTTATGGTTATTGTCAATGTTCCAGTTAAGATTATGTTAGGATTAGAAAATGACTAAGATATTCGAAAAATAAATGAAACCTAATTTTGGAAGTCTTATTTGAATCAAGTTAGGATGAGTGAAAACTAGTGTAATTGTGTTAGTGTTAGTATTGTCATATAATTAGGATTAAGATTAAGATCAGTATTTTGTTCTGATTATGATTACTGTTATGAATAAGAAAGTTTTTAGTATAAACTTGAGTTTTTACTTACAAGTAGAAGCAAAAATGTGAGATTGAATAGTAACTAGAGCATTATCATTATATTTATTTCTCAGTGATCATTCTCATAATGATTAATGAGAGGTTTAGGCTGAAAGTTAGCATTAAGTAATGGACTAGATGGTAAGTAAATCTGAAACTGTTTTAGGGTACAGGGTTTCTGGAAAAGGTAGGACGAATGGAAACTACAATATTTTTCCTGATAATGAGAATTTGAGGACAAGTAATATAATGGTTCATGTTAGGGAACAAGATAACTTCAGAAGTAGAATCAGAAAATTTGTGGGAATGAGGGCAAACTGAAACTAATTTCCAGAGTGCAAACTGGAGTGTTGATTAGAATGATTTAAATCTAGAGTCTTTTTCTTAAATATTAGAATTGGACTATCAAGGTGAAAGGTTTCAGTTCCAGTTGGGGTTAGTGTAAGCATTAGGGAAATGGAAAGATAAGGGTCCAACTGAAAGTAAATCTTCGAATAACAAGTCGAGTTAGAATTAGGATGAATATGAAATAAGAAACTGTTAACAATACTAAGATTAGGTTATGATTAGTGTGAGGGTTAACCTCAATATTTCAGTTAGGTCTTGGGGTACAATAATGGCAAGATAATGAGTAAAACTACAAACCATTTTGAGAAAGATGAGTTGAATCAAAGGATTAATAAAAACTAATGTATTTGTGTGGCTTTTAGAATCCAAAGCCCATTAGTTCCAGGGTTAGGGTTACTTTTCTAATTCAGGTTAGGCTTAGGATTAGGGAAGGTTAAGCTTTAAGGTAAAACTGAATTTTCTGCTAACACTTTCAAGTAAATTAAGTTTGAAACTTACCAAAAACTACAGAGTTTCTCTAAGTTTCCTATGCAGGGCTCAATAGGGTTAAATTTAGAGTTAGGTTTCTAGTAAGGTTTAGATATATAGTAAGGGCTAGGAACTAGAGTAGATTTTAAGTAAACATGCAACTTCTTTTTGGAGATACAGGAGTTCTGTAAAAGTTAATATCATTGGAAACTATGGTATTTTTCATGATATTAGGATTTGAGGTTAAAGATTCATAATAGAGAAAAAGATAGATTTCAGATTCCAAGTCAGGGAATCTGTAGGATTTGGAGCAAACTGCAAATCATTTCAAAGACAATGAGTATCTGTAAGGATGTATCTAAACTTCAGAATTTTCCATTAATTTTAGGATTGGGTTACTATTATCATCAAGGTTACTCTTAGGGTTGTGACCAGGATTAGAGTTAGGATTAGGGAAATTAAAGGTTGAGAATTTGAGTGAATTACTTCCCTTGTGTATGTATTGCACTGTTCTAAGGCTTGAACTCAAGGCTTGGGTTCTGTTCCTGAGCTTTTTGCTGTAGGCTACGAGCCGCGAATCCAATTCCAGCTTCCTTTGGCAGTAAATTGGAGATGAAAATCTCACAGACTTTCTTATCTGAGCTGACATTGAACTGAGATCCCCAGATCCCTGCCTTCTGATTAAAGTTAGGTTTAAAGGCATGAGCTACCAGTGCTCAGGACAGCGATTGACTTTTATTGACTGTTTTCACTTATGTTCCAGATCAAGAGTTAAATTCACTCAATCTTCAAGGAAATAGAAGAGGCAATCCAAAAATTCATATGGAACAATAAAAGACCCCGAATAGCAAAACCGATCCTCAACAGAAATAACACTGCTGGAGGAATATCAATACCAAATTTCAAACTCTACTATAAAGCCATAGTAATCAAAACAACTTGGTAATGGCACAAGAACAGACCTCAGGACCAATGGAATAGAATTGAAAACCCAGAAATGAACCTATAGACCTATAGCCATCTAATTTTCAATAAGGGAGCTAAAACAATAGAATGGAAGAAAGACAGTCTCTTTAGTAAATGGTGCTGGCAAAATTGGTTAACTACTTGTAGAAAACAAAAGCTAGATCCTTATATATCACCCTGTACCAGAATCAACTCCAAATGGATCAAAGACCTCGGAATCAAAGCTGACATTCTCAAAACATTACAGGATGGAATAGGAGAAACCCTAGGTCTCCTTGGCACAGGCTGAAATTGTCTTAATAGAGACACGGAAACACAACAAATCAAAGAAAGGTTGGACAAATGGGATTGCATGAAGTTGAAGAGCTTCTGCATGGCAAAGGACATAGCTAGCAAGATCAATAGAAAGCCCACGGATTGGGAGAAGATCTTCACTAACCATACAACGGACTAGGGTCTCATATCTAAAATATACTTGGAACTCACAAAATTAAATCCCCCAATAACAAATCCCCAAAGAAACAACTGCCCAATAAATAAGTGGGCTAAAGACTTAAAGAGAAACTTCTCTGAAAAGGGAAGAAGGATGGCCAATAGACACATGAAGAAATGCTCAACCTCCCTAGCCATAAAAGAAATGCAACTCAAAACAACATTAAGATACCACCTCACTCCAGTTAGAATGACTAAAATCAAGAACTTTAATAACAACAGATGCTGGAGGGGATGTGGACAGAAGGGAACCTTATTGCATTGTTGGTGGGAGTGTAAACTTGTTCAACCACTTTGGAAAGTAGTATGGAGGTTCCTCAAAAGACTCCACATAGAGCTCCCCTATGACCCAGCAATCCCACTTTTGGGCATTTACCCAAATGTTTGCAAACAAGACCACACTAAAGCTACCAGCACAACTATGTTTATTGCAGCAGTATTTACTATAGCTAAGATATGGAACCAACCCAGATGCCCCTCAGTAGATGAATGGATCAAAAAAAAATGAGGTATATATACACAATGGAATTCTATGCCTCCATCAGAAAGAATGACATTGCCCTATTTGTTAGGAAATGGAAAGTCTTGGAAAAAAATTATATTAAGTGAAGTAATCCAGGCCCAAAGAAACATAGGTCCCATGGTTTTCCTTATTTCCAATATCTAGATTATTTCTGAGTCAAGCAGAAAAGGTCAGATAAGGTGATGTTAGGGAAATGAACCCTAAGATATGTGTTCAAATGCTTTTTTTTCTTTCCTGAGATTGTTTCTAACAAATTTGTAAGATATTTCTTTGTTGCTTTGTATGTCCCTCCCCCACAGTATAACCCCTACTTTCACTGTATTTGATGTCGGTATAATTTGTTTAGGGGAAGGGAAAAACAAATCGTTTAAATAGAGATACAGTTGGACCCATTGCAACAATTAGATGTACAAATCATTATGTCGAAAATGAACTTTACAATTTTCATGCGGGGAGTGGGGAAAATTAGAGGGGTAGGGGGAGAATGGGAAGGAATGGGAAGGGGAAACAATGGAGGAGGCTACAATGGTTGATAAAAAATGTACTCATTATCTTGCCCATGTAATTGTAACCCTTCTGTACAGTATTTTCACTTTAAAAAAAGACTTGAATTCAATATCTGATAGCTTTGCTCATTAGGTAGCACTCTGCCACTTGAGCCATATCTCCAAAAATGATTTTTTTAAATAGCTGGAAATCATTAATTTTTCTTCAGATGATATGCTTCATTAGTGTTGTTCTAAAACTCATCCAAATGAAAAAAGATTTATAGACCCTAGAGATGATCTGAGCAGATTCTCATGCTTTGCTTCTAATGGCATAACATTTTAGGGACATGATTTTTAATTATTATTTTAAGTAACAAAGGAGTTATCATTAAACAAAGCAGTTTATGCATACAATATACCTTGATCAATGACAACCCTTTCAACATTCTCATCCATGTCTCCTCTATGAACCTCTTCCTTAACTCTTTTTAATTTTTAGGATATTTACTGGATTCCTCTCTGCACTTCACCCCTGTTCTCCTTTTCATTCTTCTCATTTTCCCTCTTCACCCCTCTTTTGACTACCCACTTCCATATTATCCAGAAACTCTACTCCTAGGCATTTACCTGAACATTTACAAACTAGGATGTAGTAAAAGTTTCAGCACAACCATGCTTACTGAATCACCCCACCTATCCCTCAAGAGAGAAATGAATCAAGAAAATGCAATACACACACACGCGCATGCGCGCACGCGCGCACACACACACACACACACACACACACACACACACACACACACACACACACACACACACTGGAAATTCTACTTACCCATCAGAAAGAATATTGTCCAATTTGTATCTCATTTCTCATTTCTTCTGCCTGGTATCCCATTGTTGCCATACTGTCCCTGTACTGCAGTAACTGACACATGCAAACTGATGTAAAATATTGTCAGGGTAATTGGCTAGGAATAGATTCCTGAATAAGTTCTTTGCTCATTCTCTTCGTCTATTCATGCCTTTGAGTAGTGATTGTACAGATTCATTTGTACCATTTGCTACACATAAAAGAGATGAACCACTTGTACGTATATATACATGTATATACATACATACATGGATATATGCATTTTATGATTTCAAGAATTATGGAGCTAACAAAAATCATATGCATTTTCCTTCCTTTTCAATTCTTTCAAAGCCTAAATAACTTTGTCTCTTTTGAATACCTAATTTTAAAGAGAGTGTCATCATCTCTAATCTGTCAGTGCCCTTGAAATTAGATGTTCCAATAAATCAAAATTACTTAGGCTTTTTGGTGGAAGAGAAGAGTATTACTAGGGTTTTATTCAGGACTTTGGTTGTATAGCACCAAGCAGCTCAACTACTGTTGCCATAGTTCTAGTCCCTTTTATTTGCTTGAGTTCTTTAAGTTTTTGCCCAGGTCTGATCTTAGATTGACTGAGACTTTGCTACCTATGCCTCCCACATAATTAGGTAGGATTACAGATGTGAACCAGGATGACCAGATCATTTGTTGAGATGGCTGTCTTGGCAGTTATTTCTCTGGCCTGGCCTCAGACATTTCTGCTTTTCAATCAGCTAGGATTACAGATGTGGGCTACTATACTTGGAGTACATGACACCTTCCTTTTTTTGAGAGGTTTTTATTGTAAAAATACTGTATAGAGGGGTTATAGTTACATGAGCAAGGTAATGAGTGCATTTTCTATCAAGCATTGCTACCTCCTCCTTTGTTTTTCCCCTACCCTCCCTTCCCTCCCACCTTCACAACTACACTCCCTCTTCCCCCTTTCCCCACTTCCCTGCCTAAATTGTAAACTTCCTTTCTCAACATAGTGTCTTGTGTATCTCATTGTTACAATGGGTCAGCCTGTATCCTTGTTTAAACATTTTGTTTTCTCCCTTCCCCTCCCCAAGCTAGAGAAGTGTGTATACAAGATGCAGGGCACCGACATCAAATACAGTGAAAACAGGGGTCATACTCTGTGGGAGGAACACACAAGGAAACAAAAAAAATCACAATATAGATGATAAACCCCTATCTTGAGGGTTATTTCACTTCACATCATCTTATCTGATCATATATACATAGCTTTTGAACTTTTATACTTGTCCCAGACATATACTAGTTATTGCAGACAAGGGAAACCATAGGATCTATGTTTCTTTGGATCTGGCTTACTTAATATAATTTTTTTCCAAGACTCCACTTAGAGCTCTCCTATGACCCAACAATCCCACTTTTAGGCATTTACCAAATCATCACAAACAAGACCATACTAAGCTACCAGCACAACGATGTTTATTGCAGCATTATTTACCATAGCTAAGATATGGAACCAACCCAGAGGCCCCTCAGTAGATGAATGGATCAAGAAAATGTGGTATATATACACAATGAAATCCTATACCTCAACAGAAAGAATGCCATGGCTCCATTTGTTAGGAAATGGAAAGACTTGGAAAAATTATATTAAGTGAAGTAAGCCAGGCCCAAAGAAACATAGGTCTCATGGTTTCCCATATTTGCAATAAGTAGTATATGTCTGAGACAGGTAGAAACAGTCAGATAAGTAGATGTTGGCAAAATGAACCCCAAGATAAGGATTCAACTGATTTTTCTTTCTTGTGATTATTTCTAACATATTTATAAGATGATTTTTTTGTTGCTTTGCATGTCCCTCCCACACGGTACAACCCTTGTTTTCACTGTATTTGATGTTGGTATAATTTGTAGAAGGGAAGGGAAAAAACAAATTGTTTAAATAGGGGTACAGGTGGACTCATCACAACAATGAGATGTACAAGACGTTATGTTGAAAAAGGAACTTTACAACTTTGGATTGGGGTGCGTAGGTGCGGGGGGTGGATGGGAAGGGGAAACAAAGGAGGAGGCAATTCTTGATAAGAAATATACTCATTACATTGCCCATGTAATTGCAAACCCTCTGTATGGTATTTTCCCACTAAAAAAGAGAAAATGTCGTGTGTGTGTGTGTGTGTGTGTGTGTGTGTGTGTGTGTGTGTGTGTGTATCACATTGTATATATTTATATATGTATATGTGTATATACATACATATATAGAGATGTATATATATATATATATATGTATATATATTTATATAACCATAGATTCCGTAGTTTCCCTTACTTGCAGTAACTAGTACATTAGTACATGGTATCATATGACCATATAAGATGATGTTAAGTGACATGAACCCCAAGAGAGGGACACAAATGATTCCATGAGATTCTTATCTCTATATAATCCCCCAGAGAAAGTTGGAAGGAGAGCTATGGTTCAATTATTGAGCACCACCCTTTAGGGAAAAAGCTTAAGTGAGAAGGTAATGTCCTGAGTTTAAACATCAGCACTCAAAAAAGTTGATTTCTTTTCCTTGAGGTTTTTATTAAGTTGCTCAGAAAATACTCAACATTGAATTTATGTTTAGTATTACTATCAAAATTATGTTATATTTATTGATGTTTTTCTTTATTTTCCTAAATTTTACTTACACATTAATATCCAGTAATGGAAAGAGATGATTAGTGTTTCACAAGTTTTTATGGCAGTTGAATATATGGATGAGAGATGCTTACAAGGAGTTTGGACTGAAAATAGATATGTGCAAGCTCTTCACATAAATATGTTATAGTTGAAGAATCTGTGGTTCTGTATGAAATAAAATAAAGAAATCAGCAAGGAAAGGTAAGGTATGATTCTGGAAAGCACACAATTTTGGAAGATAAAAAGACAATGAATATATGTAGATTTTGGTAAGAACTTTGTAACACACCTAACATTTTATTTCTTAAAATTTCTAGTGTAAGGCATTTCAGTTAACTTTATTTTACAAAGTTAAACATGATTGGCATTTAATACTTACTAGCTTCTGTCTCAGGTGAGCAATTATTCTAACCAGGTGCCAGGGGTTCATGCCTATAATCCTAGCTACTCCGAGGGCTGAGGTCTCTAGATCCTAGTTCAAAGCCAGGTTGGAGAGGAGAGTTGGTGAGACTTTTCTGTTCAAATAACCATGAGAAAACTGGAAGTGGCATTGTGGCTCAAAGTGGCAGCACTAGCCTCGAGCAATAAATTTCAGATACAGAACCCAAGTTGTGAGTTCAAGTTCTCTGAAATTATTCTTAAAATACTTGTTCTCAGGATTTCATTAACTTGTCTAGAAGAATGTTTTAAACTTAGGGATGTTTTATTGTCAGCATTGATTTTTAAGATGTGCAGAGAAAAATTAAAGTCAGAACTGGTTTGTATTGTGTTGTATTAGGCATTGCCTCTACACACAGAGATCAGCTGGAAAGCAGATGGTCAAATCCTGGCTGTTGGCAATGAAGATGGATACGTGTTTCTTTGAGCAAATAAACAAAATATGTAATGGCAGCCTTTATCTATAATACCTTAATTGTAACAAAATTAATATTATTACTATTATTATTTTTGTCAGTTGTGGGGCTTGAATTCTGTGTCTGGGCATTGTCCCTCAGCATTTCAGCTCAAGGCTAGCACTCTACTACTTGAGCAACAGTGCCACTTTACATTTTCTGAACCTTTAGTTGGAGATAAGGGTCTCACAGACTTTATTGCCCAGGCTGGCTTTGAATAGAGACCTTCAGTTCTCAGCCTCCTTAGTAGCTAGGATTACAGGTGTGAGCCACTGGGGCCTGGCAGTAAAATTATTTTGAAAAAGAAAAATCCCATGATTCTATTCTTAAACGATTACAATCTGGCAAGTGTATCTGTAACGTTAGTTGTATCAAGTAACCATAGTCAGCAATCATTTTTAGATCTCACTATGTCCTGTCCAATGCCAGATAATATTTCATTAATTTACTTTTTCCAAACAAAGTTCATTATGAATTCTCAACAGCACAATTTTCTAGTGAGTAAAAAGAATTATTCAGAATATTTATTTCAACAAACAGCATTTTGCACTTAAAAATTTTTTTTTTTCCAGTGCTGGGGCTTGAAATGAGGGCCTGGGCACTCTCCCTGAGTTTATTTTGCTCAAGGTTAGCACATTACCAATTGAGCCACAGCACCACTTCCAGTTTTTCTGCTTACATCATACTGAGGAATCAAATCAAGTGTGTCATGCATGCGAGGCCAGCACTCTACCACTAACCACATTCCCAGTCATTCGGTCCTGGTATATTTCGCCTTCTAGATGAATAGAAACATTCCAGCCTCTGAACTTGAAGCTGATCCCTGCCATCCAACGACATCACAATCTTGTGAGTAGCACTAACTGGCCTCATGAGCATAGCAGCCAGCTAGAGCTCAGCTGTCTTATGGCCTTGGCCTCCAACAATGCAGTCATTTCTGTGCACAGACTGAAAACTGTCATAGGTAAGTTTGATATATTCCATCCTATTCTCAGAGACTTGCCATTCTCAGCTTTGTATGCTTTAAATTCTGTTAAACATTAATTACTATTTCCCACCATTCTCAAACGTAACATGTATGTCTTACTTTAAAATTTATTCAAACATGCAAAAATGTTAACATAGTTGCTGTCCACTAGTGGTTCATGTTTTAAAATCTATCTACTTTAGAGGTCAAAAACTGAGTATCTTGGTTTAAAGCAGCCCAGGCAGAAAAATCTGAGATATTTCTCCAATTCAGAAACCAAAATTCAGA